>NW_012150130.1:1119769-1127607 GCF_000956105.1 Propithecus coquereli | reverse complement strand
AAAGTAATTCATAAAGAATCATTCTTTAAAATGAATTATAACATCGAAGTTCGGTATTTTTCTATTTTGTTTCTTGGTGCATTCAATTTCAATTTAATGGCATGGTACTAGAAAAGATTTTTGTATATGCCTTCAAACACTCGATGTGATGTTAAAGCACAGTTCTTAAGTTTAGAAATTTCCAGTACTATTAATGCATAAAAGTATATCTTAACATTCTATTTTCCCATTCCTACTGAATGACTTAGTTAGTGCTAAAAACCCAACGAACACTTAGTAGGAAAGCCAAGACAAAAAACAAAGTCTGGTGCTTACAAAGAAAGAAAACGCAGTCCAGAGATACATGTCCTCCTGTTCCTTTAATTCAAAAGTGCCATCAGAAATCAACTGGCATTGTTACATACAATATTTTGTTATTTAGCTCATGACAACTAAAGACAGGAATTATTTTTATTCCTTAAAGTGTAAGTTTTGTTTTCTCCTGTTTGAGTCTTCCTTACTCTGTTTCCTATTTCTTTTCTTCAAGATTTTCCTCCTCATCTTGCCAAACACAAATGGAAATGAAGGGGGAACCACTTCTGAATGGCTATGGTGAAGCCAAGGAGCTTTCACTCTCACTGTTTGGGGGTCCTCATCTTACATTTGCTATTAATGACTCCTGAGGTTTGAATATTCTGCTTAAAACACATTAGAGACAAAGTAGCCTCTTACCAACAGGCTTCTTCCAGAGTGTTCTGACATATAACAGGTTTTAAATGGCCCAAGGTAGGTCAAAACATACAGAAAAGGGTCCTAAAGGCTTCTGTCTTCATTTCAGCTATGCGGCCACTTAACAAAACCTGTGTCTTCTTCTGTAAAGTGAGACTGAATACATCCAAAGGCCTGGTTCCTGATGAGAATTATTCATGGTCATTCCTGGGTCCATGAACTACATAGAAATTGTTTTCAAAATCATGTGTACTCTTCTGAGGAGCAATTCCACAGCTTTCACCTAGCTCTCAAAGGGGTACATCAACACAACAGTCTAAGAGCCACTGTGCCAACATATCCTCCAGTCCTTACATCAGGAAGCCACAGGATAAAGCACAAAGCACATGGCCCTGAAACAGAACAGTCTCAGAACCGGGGGAAAGTCTTCCTCCAATCTGTGAAAACATATATAATACCTGCTCCATAGGGAATCGATGAAGAGTAGATAAGTGGAATGTTGACCAAAAATTTCTAATATATAAAAGTTACTTCCATTATGCAAGAGGACAAAAATCATTTAAGAAGATACCATATGTACCCATTTGAAAATTGAGGCTCCCAGACACTAAGGAACTGCCCCTAGTGAAACGGCTTACAAATGTCCACTCTCTGTCCTCATGCCCCACACAACAGAAACACAACAGTCCACATTCAAAATATAATGCAAGGCTAATACCACCAGAAATGGTGGTCAGGCCTGGGCCCACCAAAGAGAAAATAAAACCAAACCAATATATTATGGTAACATCAATCTTCAGAAACATAGGTATTTAAAATTACCAAGTGACCCTTTTGGGGCCTACACACTTACCAGACCTTAAGAAAGCTGGCGGAGAGGAGACGACTGCATCAGGTGAGCTGGCCATTTCAAATTGTTGACTCTAATCACAAGCATCGCAGGCTAAACTACAGCAATTTTAAAACTGGTTAGTGAAGGTTAGAAGCAATCAGTGTTAGATTAATTGAAAGCAGTGTGAGCAGTCATTAACATGATGCAGTATGCAACAAAGGCAGAATTGAGGATTATTATAATTTTATTTTCTCTTTTATGACTTGAAAATTTGATTTTCTTTGCTTTGACAAATTATATTTGCTTATATGGATGAAGCAGGAGATATATAATATCTACTTATTAAACATTACATAACAGTAGTATCCTCTAATGTGCAGTGAAGTGATTATGCTACTATGTAACAATGCTCAGAACTCTGCATAGGAGTCCATACCCAGTCAGGTTAGTCCACTTTCAAACAAACCTCTGTTTATATATTCTTCTAAAAGTAACAAACAGAATCAAGTTGATTGTTTTTAATGACACAGAAAGTAAATGATTCACTCAAGAAATTTTATCACCTATACTCCATAAGGTTTTCATAAGAATCTAAATCTCAAACATAACTATTAATTTGGAGGAATGACTTCAACTGGCATCTCTTTACTACTATGATGTAAACATATAGAATATTCAACATTGATAATATGCATTTAACTACTTTGCAAATGAAACTAGATTTAAGTCTCTGCATTCAACAACAGTTAAATAAAACTTAAATTTTTTCTCAGTTAAGAAAAGAGAAGTAAGGTTTTCAAAGCTTACTGTCATGACATGCATTTCAGAAAAAAACAAAGACTGGAGAAGAAAAACTGTATGTGCTTATTAAAGGAAAAGAGAAATGTTGCAAAAGTATAGGTTGGGAGCAGCGCTCAGTTCCCTGTAAGAAAACTCTTGTTATTCTCTTTGTCCAGACATAATCAATCCAATAACAATTTTTATAGCCCTGATAGCCATATTGTTAGTAGTCAACTCAATGTTTCTATATCAAACACAAAAAAATTTAAGAAAAAGTGTGAAATAAAAATACATGTGACTATTCCAAGTAACTATTGGTTTTAAGATGTACTAAAGACTACTTTTGTTAAAGTAAAATTCTGTCATACTCTGTAGGTGGTAGTTTTACTATAACACTAAGTCAATAAATGCAGAACTTCTTTTAAGGTATAAAAACAATGAAATTGGCAACAAAGATTGGGTATGTGATTTATGAAATTAGATACTTTCTCCAATTAAAAAAAAAGTCATTATGTACAACAGACAACTAAGACCTTCATAAATAGGGAAAGCCCAAGACATAATGGGGGCACATTAGCTGAGAAAAAAAAAAAAAATCTCTTAATATCAATGCAAATGCAGAGTTAATTTTCCCAGGCAATGCCTTCCGCGTCCCCGATAATAACATATAGTTCTCCAATCCTTTAAAAGGGAAAGTCCTTATTTGGCTTGTCATTCCACCACCTTTCCTGTTCATGGGCACAGTTTTTGTTCAAGATTATACCCAGCCAGCCAGGAATAAGGGAAGTTTCAATATCGGCTCCCGGAGGAGTTATCAGCCACAAGTGTTAACTTGAAAGTCATGACTGCGCAATTTGAACAAGTCAGTTCAGGACACTTGAACTGTTACAACCGCCTGCACTGGAATCTTCTGACCTTCCTGGCCATGCTTGGGAGCCACAAGTGGAAACTAAGCGACCTCCGGCCACTTGCCTAGGGAAGAAGACTGCTTCTTTCTGAGCCCTAACTCTGCTCTACTTGACCCACTTCGAGACCTGAGGCCTTGTCTCTCTGTTTCTGCCACACAGACAACCGGCTACAGCAGGGAACTACTGGGGAAAGTAAAGGGAGATACATGAAATAAGGCGACGAGCAGCCACCGGCTTTCTAGGGTCGGATCATAGTCCCATTTGACTTGATCTGATGAAGCTATCTGACTTGTACAGAGGAACACTCATAAGGAGGACGCACTCTTTCCCAGGAATGCGTCGCCGCCTGATTTCTAAGGGGAAAGACTCCGTGCAAAGTTGGGACTGCCTCCTACTTTCTGAGGGGTACACACACAAAATAGAGTTGGAGGACACACACAGAGTAGAGCTGGGTCAGCCATCTAATTTTTAGAGATAAAGGGGAGATATAAGGAGCCAGGCCAGGGCCTCCGCCTGCTTTCTAAGGAAAAATACGAGGGGCACAGGTTCATTTCCAGAACCCCCACCTGCCTCCCGCCCAAGGTGCTTGAGGGGTAGAGGGCGGCGCCCCAGCCAGCCAAACCTGAGCGCTTGACCCGAGCCCTTCGCTCCAAGACCTTCCAGCTCACTTCGGTCATGAGTCCCGCTGCCCCCGCCATCGCGCTCGGGCAGCAGCCTTGGCCACCGCCCCCGGGGCTGCCTGTTGTTACCGCCCTCCCGGCCCCGCCAGGCCCCGCCCCCCGCGCGACACTGTCGAGAGGCGCGCCGGCCGGAAGTGAGCGCGAAAGCGAGTTTGACCCTGGCTCCACGGCCTCTCTAGCGTCAGAAGAGCGGTCCTAGGGGAGAGTGAGAGGGGAGCCGGCGGCGGCTCGTACGCGCACCGGGGCTGAGCGCCTTTTCTCTCAGCCGGCGGCGCCGTGCTTTGCGGCTGCCGTCAAGCGCGGCGCTGGGCCGGCGGGCGGGGGCCGAGGGGCTGCCATGGCGGCGGCGTGCCGGCTGCCGTGGTCTTGGGCGCTGCTGGCGCCGCTCCTTGCGGGGCTCGCGCTGCTGGGAGTCGGGCCGGTCCCGGCGCGGGCGCTGCACAACGTCACAGGCGAGCTCTTTGGGGCCGAGGCCTGGGGCACCCTGGCGGCCTTCGGAGACCTCAACTCCGACAAGCAGACGGACCTCTTCGTGCTGCGGGAAAGTCAGTGCTTGCCGGGCCCTCCCTCTGTCCGCTGTCCGTGTGCCCCTCCCGGTGTTCCCCACACCCCTTGCCCGATGGCCGGTTCTCCAGAATTTCCCAGTCATTCTCTCCCAGCCTTGTGACCTTTCCTTTATCTCCAGCATTCTTAACAGCTTGCCCTTTTTCTCCACCTTTTCCAACCTCAGGTCCTGACCTGGCCTCCTAACAGTTTGACCTACCCCCAAAAGCCATGACAGCACCCCAGTTTTTTTCCAGAGAAGCCCTCTGCTTTCACCCACGCACCACCTCCTCCCGATGGAATCACCTGCCACCCCAAGTCCTTTCTGATTCCCAGAAGTCTTTGTAGCTTGCCTCTACGTTCGCTCCCAAGGCCTTTTCTTTTTCTTCTGCTTTACTTCAATCTTCCTTCCCCTTCGATGAACAGGAAAACATGCAGCTTGATAGTTTTTTCTCATAGGGAACTTCTCCTTGCCTCCCCACTTACCTAATTTACCTTCCCTCCTTTTGTCAAGGTACCAGCTTTCTTTGAAGCTATTGTGCCCTTCCAAGGCCCTAAACACTAAACAGCTTGCACAAGCATTTTGCAGGGACCTCTGATAACCCAGAGCCTCCTTGGGGAAGCATTCTCAAACAGCAGACTCTCCTCCCTCCTGAATTGCCTATTCTTTTGTGTACGCCTTCCTCACCTTGGTCACCACCCTAGTCCTCTAGATTTCTGCTTTCTTTGCCAACTTTTGGTTCTTAGAAGTTCTTTGCTTTGACCATCACTAAACTAATCTTAGATGGTCTCGATGCTGACAGTGGGCATTAGGGAGTCTTAGCATTCTTGAGTACCCACAGAAGTAGGTGCTTCTTAAAGGTCAAGGCCATGAAGGAAGGAAGAGGAAGTGTAGAGCAGACTCAGAGCTTGACTGATAGAATCCTGAACCAGACTTCTTAGGGCCCTTGCCAGGACCCCAGAGCCTCTTGTGGACCCAGGATATTTTCCCAATGTTTGTGTGACTCCCCATTTTGCAACATACTGCCAAACCTATAGCTACTCCATCCAAACTGGGTACAGAGAATCTCCTTGACTTTAAAGATGGCCTGTGTTTGATTGAACAATTTCAAAGGTCATTCCAATGAGTGCAAATTGAACTTCAGCAGTGCATTAACCTGGGGGATGGTTCCATAGGAGCCACAGGAGGAGTGTCTTGGAGGATTCAGCATTTTCTGCTTGCATGCTTTTGTCCTTGTCATCAGATGTGTACAATGGGAGTTCCTGCATCTTTGGTGTGATGCATCTGTGTGATGAACTAAACAGCCCTGTAAGGGGCAGCGTTGTTAACTTTAGGGAAGACAAGGCTTGACATATAGTTATAAGGCATGTTCTTTATATGGTTCTTTTAAGTCAACTAGTCTGACTCCTGGCAAAATCCATACACATTGGCTTCAGTCTATCTTGATCAACTACATTTTCCCGTGTTGATCTTTCTTATTTCTCTGCTGCTTTGAACATTGAACTTGTGATATATAGTTAGGTGGCCCTATTAGGCTGGTGGGACTATCCTTGAGCACGCAGAAGAACTGGGGTAGAGTAAAAGTTTTCTTGTTGATACCAGTGCCCAGAAGGCTTCTCGTAACCACTGATTGGATGTCTAACCAGAAGACATTTTTCTAATATCATATATTTGTTTCTTTTAGGAAATGATTTAATCGTCTTTTTGGCAGACCAGAATGCACCTTATTTTAAACCTAAAGTAAAGCTATCCTTGAAGTAAGTACAAATAGGTTTGTTTCTGTAAAACCTTAGCATTAGCATGATAATTGATATGCAATAGCTGGTTGGATTGTCTCTGAAATCAATTTTACCTGTGTTGTTGTAACACAAAACCATTAGCTAGGAGGTATGAGTAGCAAGTGATTTGTTAGGAAAAGTAGTGAAAGTACCAGAGTTTCAAAATGATTTATTTTTAAGTAAATAAATTTGAGTGGAATCAGGTCTGTTTCTGTATAAACACTTCATTTCCTTACAGGCTAATTCGCTTTCTTGAATGTGTTGGGAGCAGATCACTCACAGGAGGCTCATGTCAACCTTGTGTTGCAGTGGGGAACCTAGTTTGCAGTGGGGAAGAGATCAGCCACCTCTGTCCTTATTTTTTTGTTTATTGACTGATAGCTGTTGAGTTTTTAAGGTTGATTTTGAAGGAATTCTAATCAAGTTTTTGAAATTATCTGAATTTTTATAATATTGTTCAAATAATAGGTCTTTTTTTTTTTTTTAATATGATTGTAATTGCACAAGAGAGTGACCCGCCCAGTGATAGTGAGGCAACACAGTACTGAAACTACAAGAAGCAAGGATTGATTCCTGTCTGAATTCAAAGAGGATGGGTCAGTGCAGGCTAAAGTGGCAGCTTCTGGGGGGTCATAGAACTTGAGGTTGACCTTAGTATGAGCAAAATTTAGGTGAAGGTGTCAAGTTTGGGGACACAGCATTTGTAAGAGATGACAGTAAAAACAGCATGTTGTGAAAAGCAGGGGGAAAGATCTGCCTGACAAGTGGAAGGTCCATTTTGGACAATTGTGGACTAGAAAGATGAGAGCAGGGCAGACTGGCAGCATTCATAAATATCAGAAGAAGTTTGAACTCAGTCCCATGAGAAGAGGGGTCCTTGTGCAAAGGAGAGATGATGAAAACAGTATTTTAAGATAATAGTGGGAAGTTGTATAGGTAAGGCTGGGCCAGATTGTGTAGGGCTGTGAATGTCTTTGTAAAGAATCCAGGGCTGAGATTCAGGAGACCTGGATTCCAGTCTGGACTATGCTCACTAGCTAATGGTAATCTTGGGCAAATCAGTTCCTCTTTATAGATCTTTGTGCTCAACACATAAGTAATATTGTACATGCTCAATAATTATTCATTGAAAAAAAATAAAATAGCATTTTAAATTGATCTACTTGTTAACAATGTGCAGAATGAGTTGGTATGTAGAAAACCAAAGACTACTTAGGAAACTTTTTTAAAAGTCATTATGTGGGCTAATTAGTGCTCAAACTACAATATTTTATGTCAACTCAAACTTGTGAAAAAAATGGACTTGAATTAGAACATTGAGGAGAAAGTTATAAGTGGATAAATAGGAACTTATCCCTCTTGAGAAATGTTTCTGGGTACTGGATGTCAGCATGCTTGAGTGGGGAAGGAACAAAAATTGATAAATATATACAAGAAATGAACTAACTGCCTAGAAGTGATTTTTATTGGAAGATTAGAAGGAAATTTAAAGGCTATAAGAAAGGGCTTGAGTTCTGCTGTGTTAAAACAAAAATCCCAATTAATTTCTCTTTTTTTGATTAATGAAATGTTAATTGTTTTACATACTTTTTTTTTTTTTTTTTTTTT
>NW_012150130.1:1104262-1107979 GCF_000956105.1 Propithecus coquereli | reverse complement strand
AACCTCAAACTCCTGGGCTCAAGGGATGCATCTGCCTCAGCCTCCCGAGTAGCTGGGACTACAGGCATGTGCCACCATGCCCAATTAATTTTTTCTATATATATTTAGTTGTCCAGCTAATTTATTTCTATTTTTTTAGTAGAGATGGGGTCTTGCTCTTGCTCAGGCTGATCTTGAACTCCTGAGCTCAAACGATCCTCCTGTCTTGGCCTCTCAGAGTGCTAGGATTACAGGCCTGAGCCACCGCGCCCGGCCTTATTTACTTTTTTGTCCTTCCAGAAAGTACAGACACCTTTATCAATGTCTTCCCCAGCTGCTTGGAAACCTAATGAACCTTCTCTCTGTGTTTTGTAGAAGTAGTTTGTTTTATGATTGGCTTTTGAAATGTGCCTCACAGGCATACAGATGAGTAAATTGTAGGGGGTAATTTAGCACACTGGTCAGAAGCACAGATGAGTAAATTGTCAAAATTTAAGGTATTCTCCCATCCAAGTACTAACCAGGCTCAACCCTACTTAGCTTCTGAGATCAGAAGAGATGGGGCATGTTCAGGGTGGTATGGCCATAGACAAAATTTAAGGTATTCTGAAGAGATACATTTCCTATCACTTGTTCAGGAAGTTTTCAATAAAGGATATGGGTGTTTTGATGCTAGTCATGATGAACATTGAAAGAATTATTATGAATCTTGAATGAGAAACTTGTTTTTTCCCCCAAACTTTGAAAAATATTGGAAAGAGAGTCTTGCTTTAGAGACAAATTGAATGGAAATCCTGTCAGCCTTAGTAGCCACGTCTGGGAGGAATGGAGTGCAGGTGGGTGCAGGAACACACAGGCCACGCCGCTCCTGTCGTGGCAAGTTGGGCCTGCTCGGGAAATCTGTCCTTGCTTCTCCCCTCTGCAGAGGTAGCCGTGTGATTGAGGATGTGATGGTAACTTCTGGCCTGGTTTATTTCATGGTAACTCCACATTAGTCAAAGAAATAATTGGAATATCTTTAATCTGATACAGTTTGACCTTTAGAAATTAAAACATGTGAAACAGCTGCTGTTAACAATTCAAAAAGTAAAACTTTTAATATCCTTGTGGATTTTTTACTTAATCTACAAGAAAACTGTTCAGAGTGTCATATGATAGTGTTATAGCTTATTTGTTCTGAATTCTATGTTAGATTTTTTTCTCTCCTTCTTTAAGAAATATAGCTTTTAAAACTTATGCTTAAAGTCATGTTCGGTTACATTTTTTATACATTATATTCTGGTATATTCCAATACACAGGAGTAATACTCTGGTATTTTATGATATCTCATTTAAACTTCAGTCACAGATTAAACAATAGTAAGTGATGAGTTTGAATCCAAGATTTGTCCTGATGTCAATTTAAAGAATGAAGTTCTATAAATTGACAGAAAAGAATTTATGTCAGTAGCATTGTTAGAGTGACTGTAGCCTAGCAATATCATGTTTCAGACGACAGAAAGCTGAATGTGTCCCAGTGGGAGCAAGCATTAATATATTACTAAAATAAGAAAAATATATCTAGGCCATATCAGTTTTATAAACAAGAGACATTCCATAGGTGCATACATGACAAAGCCATCACCATTGACATTTTGGACTATTTATATGACCTTGATTGGTAGCCCAGTCTTATCTATTCAGAAATCTACCTTTTACCACTTAAATTTTGTGCTGTATGGGTAGGCCTGACTCATGATTATATTAAAGTTAATAAAATTTGGCCAGCCCTTTAGTTTTATGGGAAAGTTGCAATGATCTTTATATAGAGTGTGAAATGCTACTGTAGTATTGTACCTGAAAGCCCATGGCTATAACCTGGCCCAGTGCAGACATGGAAATAAGAGATTGCCCACAGGTAAAACTGGCACAACCAGTTTGGCTATAATAAAGGCGCAGGTAGGTGGTCAGTCCAAGCAGGCAATGGAAACAGGCAGAAGAATCCCTTGTAATTGGTACACTGGGGGTTATCTGACAGGGACAGGAAGGGTGCCAAATCTGCTGAGGTGCTGGAGATAATTGAAGCACATTAAATGGTCAAAGGTGAGGCTTCAGTTTGTGCCTCAACTTCACTTTATAATGACTTGAAATAATTTAATAATGTGCCACATTACTTATAAATAACACCTAGCTATTAAGTGTTAGAGCAGCTTCTGCAGTGATGTGAGGTTATGGTTAATGAGCATTTTCTTTAAGAGGGCATTTGAATCTGATGTTGCCTTAGCATTTAGAATATTGTTTTAGTATTGAAGTAAAAACCTTGTACCTGTAATTTTAATCAAAGCCAAATATAATGTTGTTCTGCTCACATTTTCTGTGACTCACATACTGAGTTCAAACACATTTCTGGGTCAGGCCCAAGTTGTATAGTTGGGGATATTAATGTAGGTATATGACAGATACATACTTTGCCATATACTGTTTTGTCGACAAACAATTGCATAAAAAATTTGAATGTAGTATTAGTGGCACAGAAAGCAGTCATTTTTAACTGTTAGTTGTGTGGGTGGGTTTTTCCCTCCATTATCAGCAAAAAAATTTATCTTCTATTTAAATATAGTCATTTATAGTCAATCCAGAAGGAATAAATTCCTGTTTTTCATCTGACCTTTCATCTATCTCACATTATAACCAATGACTGATTTATTAAATCATTCTTCATTTTTACTGCTCATTTTGTTTCCTGATGCATTACAGAAAACATAAATATTTGTCTTAATGAAATAGTATATTGTATCACTTAAATTTATTGTTTAGAAGGAATATGAAAATTATGATATTTTAGCACAAAATAAAACCAAATAATCCTCAAGGTAGCTTTTAAGTTTGTAATCAGAGTTAATACTCACAATCCTAGTGAACAAAAGGTGGCTTTGAGATTCATGTTTTCTTTAGCCCCTCCCCTTCTCACCCCACACACTGTTTATATTTTTAACACTGTTGTTAAAAGGAATCCGTTAGAACTTGAGAAATTAGTTTTTTATCGGTAATTCCACAGAAACATTACATCAGTTTTCTAACTCTTCTCTTTTCCTAAGGAAACTTTGCTATTGGAAATAAATTCATTTCTTTTCCCAGTGTTTCTCACCCAAACCTTTGTCTTTGCAAAATTGAACCACAGAAATAGTGAAAAGCTTTTAACAGATGACTTAAAATTTTATATGCTGTGATTATTTCAAGGGGCATGTTATAGTTTCTTAAGGATCCATAATTTTATTTCCTGGAGTCCCACTAGTTGCTTTTGAGGGGTCAATTGAAAGACCTAAGAGTCCCTGGTAATTTATCATACTGCTTTAATTTAGGTTCTGTTTGGTAGTATTATATTTAAGTGAAATTTTGTTTGTTTTTGAGTAAATTGTTTTAAGTTCTCAAAATATACTCAGCTTGATTTAAGTTAAATCTTAATAATTTTGAATGTATATTTGTAGTAATTGTTTAGAAAGATATTAACTTCTCTTAAGAAAATCACAGTTTTATAATTTCTTTGTAAAAAAATTTTATGGCAACGTTTCATCATGACCATAGTAACTAATGATATTTAATGCATTAACTGCCATGTGAGTTGTATTTAACTCACGCTATTAATAGTTTTGAGCCTGGGGCCTCATAAAACATATGTAACTCACATGTCTCTTTATCTTAGAAGCCACGTGAACTATTTTTTAAGTAGCATAAAACTCACACACAGAAAACAATTAA
>NW_012150130.1:1101617-1104212 GCF_000956105.1 Propithecus coquereli | reverse complement strand
TGGAGTACGTATGTGCTTGCTTTTCTTGGGATGATTTTAAACTTAAATATAAAATAAAATCTTTCACATAGGAAACTACTTCGCTAAGTAGTATTGACACTAAATTCACTCTCTCTTAAAGCTGAGAGGGGCCTAATATGATAATTTGTTTGCTATTATGGGGGAAAAAGAAAAAAGAAATTTATTATTTTAGAAAAAGGAAGAGGCAGGGCACGGTGGCGCACACCTGTAATCCTAGCACTCCAGGAGGCCGAGACAGGAGGATTGCTTGAGCTCAGGAGTTTGAAACCAGCCTGAGCAAGTGTGAGACTGCCCCCACCCCCCCATTAAAAATAGAGAAATTAGCTGAGTGTCATGGTGTGCACCTGTAGTTCCAGCTACTCAGGAGGCTGAGGCAAGAGGATTGCTTGAGTCCAGGGGTTTGAGGTTGCAGTGAACTACGATGACACCACTGCACTTTGCCCAGGGTGACAGAGCAAGACTCTGTCTCAAACAAAAAAAAAAAGGAGAGAGAGATTACTGTTTTTGTTTTAGTAGCTTTGCATGCGTCCATTATGGATCTATTTTGATGTTAGCAATATCATTACTTAAAGAATGAAGATAGCTGTCTTTGAGTAAAACTGTTATGTTTGATTGAAAGATATGAAGGATACAGGATTTCCTTCAGAAATTTAGAAAGATTTCTGTATTAAGGAGAAATTTTTGTTCTTTTTACAACTCTTCCTTTTTGTTATCATTTATTTTCTCAAAATAGACTCATGTAGCCGGATAATTTAATTGAAATTTCTGACGGGGCATTTTGGTAATGAAGGAGACATCATTTTGGTTACTAACCCAAAGTATGGCCACATTCTTGTTTCCGGTACTGCCTTTCTTACGGTTGTTAAAATCATAGTCATACAGCAATGGGTCAGTGGCCATGAGAAGTGTGAAGAGTGAGTTCATGGATTAATCTTCATAAGGGTGCTTGGCTTGATTTCTTTCATTTCTTAGAGTACTTTTTCATTGTTATAATATTTTGTGGCCAGAATGAATTATTTTATACCAGCTAGGGCTTATTTTTGTGGGTTATTTCTCCTAAGGCCATCTAAATAAACAAGTTGGGTCATGATTCTGAAGTAAGTTTCTAGGAATTGGTGCTGTCTCCTTATCACTCAGTGATAGGCAAGATCATGCAAAGATTCTAGACAACCTCAAAATCTCATAACAGAAACTTATTTCTTGCTCACACTGCATGTCCAGTGTGGATCAGTGAGAGGCTCTGCTCTGTGCCTTAGTCGGGTCGTCAGGGGCCCTACCCTCTTTGTAACTGCACCGTCTGAAACACTAGTTCTTCTCGTTGCCACCGCAGGCTCAGAGGGCTAGAGGGCTCAGCAGCAGAAATTAAACACTTTGGCCTGAAAGTGACACATGTCACTTGTGCTGACATTTCACTGAGTGCAACTAGATACTGGTGGGCGTTGTAATGTCTACCATACCTCCTCGAAGTTATTTTTGCTTTCAAAGTAAGTTAGAAGTGAGAATTTAATAAAATAGCTGCTTATTGTTTTAATTATTTTCTTTTCAGCTTCAATGGTGATCTAATTCCTGATATATTTGGTATTACAAATGAATCCAACCAGCCACAGATACTATTAGGAGGGTGAGTAAATATGATTATAACCAAATTAATTGTATGTGTTGTTGCTACTGCAGAGACTGTGTCTATGTGAATGTGTTGTTCAAACTGTTGGAGAACAGCCAACTCATTGGAAATCATTGTTCTTAAAAGATTTTTAAAAGGGCATTTGGTCAACATATAAGCTTTCTCAAACAGTTTGGATTTGATCTGCAACTGCTTCCTAAGAGCCAGATTAGTCCCTTTATTTCCCTGGAAATTAGAGATTCAAACTTTACAGATCCCCACTTAAATATTGGTTCATTAGATGTTTTTGAAATGGACGGGTTTAATCTAAATAAGATAGATAGCTGCTGTCCTGATTGGATCCTCCATCAGATTCATGTTAGCTCCCAGACTTTAATTGATAAGCTTTGTTTCTTCTTTCTGTCATTTGTTCAGTGAGCAATCAATAATTACCTAAATTGGCCGGGCATGGTTGCTCATGCCTGTGATCCTAGCACTCTGGAGGATTGCTTGAGGTCACAAGTTCAAAATCAGCCTGAGCCCTGAGCAAGAGCGAAACCCCATCTATGCTAAAAGTAGAAAAATTAGCCAGGCATGGTGGCACATGCCTGTAGTCCCAGCTACTCGGGAGGCGGAGGCAGGAGAATCACTTGAGACCAGGAATTTGAGGTTGCAGTGAGCTACAATGATGCCACTGCACTTTACCCAGGGTGACAGAGCAAGACTCTGACTCAGAAAAAACAAATAATAATAATAATAATTGCCTAAAATTATAAGCATTCCTCCTCTAAGCTCTGGAAACTTTTCAGTATATACTTTATCCCTGACCAATCTGTATGCTGGGCCTCTCTTTCTTATCTAAGCATGCAATTCTTAGGAAAAACTGCCTGAAACCTTGCAATTCTATGAGCTCTGTTATAATTCCTCTGGATCCAAATAGAACTGTCCTCTTACCATAAGAATTCATGATA
>NW_012150130.1:1096223-1097812 GCF_000956105.1 Propithecus coquereli | reverse complement strand
AAGATTCTTTCGTTTTCTAAGTTTTTATTCTATTTTATTAATAAAACACCATGGCCCCAGGGAAAAAATTTTTTTTCTAGTCTAGCAGTCAGCGTGCTAAAACAGTGTCTTGAATTCAGCACATTTTAATGGCATATATCAGAATTTTGTTTTCTCATTTGAGGGGAAACATTTTGTTTTATTTCATTACATTTGCATATGTATTGAAAAAAGTTAATTTTAAAACTTAATATAGTTAGAAAAACCATGTTGTATACAGCAGACCTTAAGATTAATATATATTTCAATTTAGGGTAAATTGTATCAGAATTATTTATAATTTCTGAAAATATAGATTAAGTCCTTTCATTGGATTCCGGTTTTTTTATTTTTTTTTTAAGTTTATACATTGAAAATGCCCTACAAATAGTTGATTTTTAACAATCTGGAGGCCTAAGCTCTGAGCTCCAGTTCTGAGTGAGTTCCACAGCAGTCCTGAGTGGAGATGTGTGTTCAACTGGGAGGCATACGCTGCTTTTCAGACTGTGTGATCTTCTGTTGCATTTGCCTGTCCTAGGAGCCAGTGCTGCTAGGCATAACTCTTAGGTGTAGTATTACTGTTGCACACTCTATGGAAGTAATAATATTGGGGAAAAATAAAGATATGGCCAAAAGAAATCTTCGTATTTTCTATTATATACGTAGGACATTATTGCTGAGAGGTCCTTAAGATTTATCTGGTCCCACACCTTTGAGTTCTAATTGAGGCCCAGAATGAGTGAGTAATTCATCAGGAATCTAATCCTCCTTTTTCCACTTTTCTCCTACTCCTCATCGTGGCCCTCCAGAGGAAGCATACCATGAGATTGCACAGTTTACCTATTCTCTGTGAGGCTTAGAGTTGGACAGGAAGTGAAGAGAAGGAGAATCCCAAGCCTATTTGTTTTTGTTTGTTTGTTTGTTTGTTTATTTCCTGAGTAACTCTGGGGTTGGCACTTTACATCACTTGTCTCATTTTGTGTTCTCACAACAGATAGCTTGTGTGGGTAACAGTGACTAAAGAGGCTAATTGAAAGGTTAAGTGACTACTACAAGCTCAACAGGTAAATAAATGGCAAATGTGGGAATTGAGTCTTGATCTTCTAAGTCCTAAAAGCCTATGCTCTTGCCTTCATTCCTGTACAATCATTACTGTCTGTATAGTCACAAAGGGTCTTTGGTGGTACTGCTTCATGTGGCCTCGCTCGCTCTCTCCATGGCTAGCTTGGACTCCCTTGCAGCATAACTGTTTTCCAAGAAGGAGCATTCCAAGAAGTATAGGCAGAAACTACAGATCTCTTAAGAAGTTAAACAGCCTCACTTCTGGGCTAAAATTCGGTGGAGTTAGAAGATTGTGAACTCTGCCTCTTAATGTAGGCATGGCAAAATTGAATGCAAAAGCGCGTGTGAGATGGGAAATAATGTGGCCATCTTTGGAAACACAGCACAGTAGCCTGTGTTTATTCACTTTACCGTTAAGTAGAGACTTGGAAAGGAATATAGAAGCATAGATCGTTTTAAGCAAATCACCTTCTAGAATCTCAGGTTTCATAGTTATTGTTACCTAAAAT
>NW_012150130.1:1094236-1096173 GCF_000956105.1 Propithecus coquereli | reverse complement strand
CTTCATTTATTCTGAACTCTTTTGTAGACCAAAGAGGTCTAAATACATGAGGGATGATGAGATATTAATGAAGAGGAGATTAATCAGTTCTGTGAAATTTTCAATTGAAATATTTTCATAAGGTAGAAATACAGAGATGTCCTTTTTTATTATAACTTATCTGGATATTTTTAAATGCTTGTTTCTTTTAGGAATCACAGTGCATTGATAACAAGTGTAGTCCCTGGGGATTATGATGGAGATTCACAAATGGACGTCCTTCTGACATACCATCCCAAAAATCATGCCACCAGTGAATTAGGCGCTGTTATCTTCTGGGGACAAAATCAAACATTAGGTGAATTTGTTTTTGTTTTAATTAAGGGTTTTTAATACTTATCATTGGATATGAAAGGCAAATGTAACTAAATATTATTCTGAAAAATACTATACTTGAGTGTCAGTATTGTAAGAACTTTTTTTTAAGAGTCAGGTTCTGACTTTGTTGTCCAGGCTGGAGAGCTATCGCATGTTCGTAGCTTACTGTAACCTTGAACTCCTGGGCTTAAGCGATCCTTCTGCCTCAGCCTCTGGGGTAGCTGCGACTACAAGCCACTCTGCCCACCTAATTTTTAAATTTTTTTTGTAAAGACAGAGTCACTGTGTTGCCCAGGTTGATCTGGAACTCCTGGCCCCAAGCTACCCTCTCACCTTGACGTCCCAAAGCCCTGGGATTATAGGTGTGAGCCACCACACCTGGTCTGTAAAAACTTTTTTTTAAAGTTCATTTTCTGATTTTTCTTTTCAACCCAGAACTGGCCTGGTGTGAATTCCAGGGAAAAAAATCCACTCTTGCTAGCTTTAAGAGGAGAAAATTTATTAAAGGGTTTTAATGGCTTATAGAATCATTGGGAAGGCTAAAGAGCAAACTGTAGGTTGAGCTTTCATGAACAATCCCCAGAGACATCAGAGAAGGCACTGCCTCTTTTAACTGTCAGAAGTGGCCACTTGGGCAACAGCTGGCATAATGATGCTGGGCCAGCTATGATTCTCACTAGCAAATGGATGCTGTACCTGGTCTCTTGATTCAGTGAGGAGACACTGAGAGTGAAAAAGCGAAAGCACAGCCTTTGTCTCACTGATGCCTTTAAAACTCACAGTGTATCTGATTGGCAAGACTTAACTTTTATTTGGCATCTCAGATGCAAGGATATCTCAGAAATGTTATTTTTGTTTTCTAGTATCCTCAGTGCAGGAAAGCACAAAAAAGTGGAAGTAGAGGTTGAGAGTTAGTCTGCCATATCTAACCCTCTGAAACCTTCAAGTCTTACCTGAAAAGCCATTTAATTTTTTTGGTTTGTTGTTTTTTGAGACAGAGTCTCTCTCTGTTGCCGGGGCCAGAGTGCCGTGGCGTCAGCTTAGCTCACAGCAACCCCAAACTCCTGGGCTCAAGCTATCCTCCCACATCGGCCTCCCAGAGTGCTAGGATTACAGGCCTGAGCCACTGCCCCATCTAAAAGCCACTTAATTGTACCTAAATAGACAGCTTTCCCCTTGGAGCCAGATTTCAAGGAGAACAAATGCAGTTTTGTTTTTTGATCACATTTGGGAATATAAGCAGTAATGTTAATAAATACTTTATATCCATTCAGTCAGTAAATATTTAAAGAAGGAGTACCACGTGCAAAACACTGCTTGTATTTAATCATGAACATTTTAGAGTCAGGAAGTTTTGCATATATTGACTTCTTTACACCGAAACCTTGTTAATTGTCAGTTGCTCTAGTACTAAATTGTGTATAAAGATTCAGCTGAGAGACATTTAGATGGGAGCCTCAAAAGGAAGTTATTGTAAAGTACATTCATTGTATAATAAAATGTATTCTCCCAATATTTTATCTTTACAACTTGATGTCCATGTAAATTAGATTTACAGTATATTATTAATGATAATAATT
>NW_012150130.1:1087117-1089700 GCF_000956105.1 Propithecus coquereli | reverse complement strand
GGAATAAGTAGATCAAATAAAACACATCTTTGTGCTGAATTTGGCCTGTGGTCTGTCCCTTTAGGACTTTTGCTGTATCACTGTTCTAAATTCTTCCTTCGAAATTTGATTAAATAGCTCCTAAGGTAAAATGTCATAAGTTGAATTTTTCCAAAATCCTAGCTATGCCTTATTTCAAAGTAAGCCTATTAAAAATTTTATAGGGAATTAGATCAACAATGGCTTAGGTAGTAATTAAAGACAGAGCCACATGATCAACCTCACTGAGCACAACTCTATTAAAGCTTGTGCTTTTAATTCATTCTTGGCTTGTAACACAAATTTGTTGAGAACATTATGAAAGTCTTCTGAAATGACTTTCAGTTAAATTTGTCAGAGAATCTTTAGCCCAAGTCTGATTATTTTTGTAGTAATTAAAAACACTTTAACACTTGGAAATTATAGAATTGATGAATAAATGGCCCATCTTTAAAAAGAAATGAATTGGTCATTATTAAATTGGACTTCATTGAAATTATTTTAAAGATTTCCAACCTTGCGTAGTATGAAAGAATAATCAAATGAGTTGTTTGGCATGAATTACCTTACAGC
Organism: Propithecus coquereli; assembly: GCF_000956105.1. NCBI lineage: Eukaryota > Metazoa > Chordata > Mammalia > Primates > Indriidae > Propithecus > Propithecus coquereli. The sequence continues at coordinate 1,089,109 of NW_012150130.1, read as the reverse complement.
AAATGCTATATGTAATTTCTCAATTATTTTAATATTTTCTTATTATGATGACCTTATTATATTATGGGATTTTGATCAAAATAGTAAAATTAGTTTGTATGAATACTGCTTGATTTTGATTTTATGTCTTGTCTATTTTAAAGTGTATTGAGTCCCAGCGTGTGCTAAAATGAGTATAGAAAGTTATTGGGAAGAGATTGAAGTTTGTAGAACACACTCTCTGTAGAAAACTTTTTCCTGATGAATGCTTATCCTTTTTTTCAGATTCCACCTGCCAAGAACAAATTAGTCCATCATGTCTCTCTGATTTACAAAGACATCAAAACCAAACCCACAATTATAAACCTTGTTTACTATCCAGTCAATTGGGTACTGTGTTAAGTTGGACTTAAATATCCTTAAATTGCTCTTTGGAGATGGCATATCTATGGTTCCCCATTGGGCTGGAATGCAATAGTGTGAAAAGGATTGCAAATTCTAACTGAAATAGAGAAGAAAAGGAAATGCTGCCTAAGACTGTGATTCAGTCCAGCCAGTTATTCGCTGACTATTTCATGGGAGCCAAGTCCTGGGTTGGCATCATAGAAACAATTAGCAATGAGTCAGGGTTTCTGCAGAAGCTTTGCGGCTCAAAGAGGAAGTTCCTAAACTAACTAAAGTAATGTAGACCAAAGTGCCATTAGAGAAAAGAGTAACAGGAAAACAGTAAGAGAAGAGAGAAGACCTTTTAGAAGGAAGCTGATTTGAGTAGGGCCTTGGAGGATGCGAATACCTTTGTCACCTGGGAATTCTCAAATGACGAAGAATTCTAGGGGATGATTTTATTTGAACTTGCTCTTTCTTCTTTAGTTGATGGTAGTATACCAGTGTTACTGTCTGGTTTTTATAATTATACTATGGTTATATGAGATGTTAACATTAATGGAAACTAGATGAAAAATATATGGACAACTTGTGGTACTGTTTTTTTTAATGAGGTAAAATCACATAACAAAACTAACTGTTGTACTTGTCATAGAATCTCTAGTAGTACAATTTATAAAGTGTACAATTTAGTGTCATTTAGTACATTTTCAATGTTATGCAACTATCAGCTCTATCTAGTACCTTTTGATCACTCCAAAAGGAAACCCTGTACCCATTAAGCAATCACTCCCCCTTCCTCCTTACTTCCAACTCCTAGCAACCACTAATCTGCTTTTTGTCTCTGTGGATTTTACTATTTTGAATATTTCACATAAATGGAATTATATAGTATGGGACATTTTTCTGCCTTCTTTCACATGGCATTATATTTTTAAGATTCATCTGTATCGTACTATATATTATTACTCCAGCCCTTTTTGTGGCTGAACAATAATCCATTATATGTGTGGATATATGACATTTTAACTATCTGTTTATCCATTGGTGGACAGTTATTTCTAATTTTTGGTTATTGTGAATAGCACTGCTAAGAGCATTCGTGTAGAAGTATTTATTCGAATACCTGTTTTCAGTTCTTTAGGATATAAACCTAGGTGTAGAAATGCAGGGTCATACGGTAATTCCATGTTTAGCTTTTTGAAGAACTGCCAAACTGTTTTCCACAGAGGTTACACTACTTTACGTTCCCACCAGCTATGTATGAGAGAAACAGGAATTTCTTTACATCCTCTCCAACACTTGTTATTTTCTGGTTTTCAATGATTGCTGTTCTGAAGAGTGTGAGGTTGTTTCTCTTTGTAGTTTTGATTTGCATTTCCCTAATGATTAATGATGTTGAGCATCTTCTGATCTGTTTGATAGCCATTTATATATCTCATTTGGAGAAATGTCTAGTACTTTTTCTTTTGTTGCTTATTCTTCTGGTGTCATATCTAAGAATTCATTGCCAAATGCAAGGTCATGAAGATTTGCTACTGAGTTTTCTTTTAAAAGTTTTATAGTTTTAGCTCTGTGGTCCATTTTGAATTAATTTTTTATATGTGGTGTGAGGTAGGTGGTCTAAAT
>NW_012150130.1:1073988-1076222 GCF_000956105.1 Propithecus coquereli | reverse complement strand
CCAACAGAGAGCCAAAAGATAGGCCCACCCTGCCTGGTGCTACCCCCAAGTGCCAGCACAGATCATCCAGTGGCCTGGAGACAGGCCCACCCTGCCTGCCATTGCCGATATCCACATACTCTTCCTGGGAACCAGAGGATGGGCCTGCTGCCACCACAGCCACCGGTAGCTAGCAGCTACCCACATGTCACCTGGGGACTGGCATGCCTAGCCTGTCACCACTACTGCCATTGCTGGTTCCAGGCACACTGCCGGGAAGCCTAAGGAACCCCCTGCCCGGCCAACCACTGCCACCAACTGAGCAAAATGCCTGGAGACCCAAGGATTGGCCTACCTAGAGCCGCTATGACTTGTGCCATGTATGCCACCTAGGGTCTCAAGGACTGGCATACTTGGCCTGCTACCACTGGAACCAGAGTACCCACCTGTCTGACATTCCTGTTTCCACAAAAGCTTCATTACAGACTACACTAACAATAATAGCCGAAGCCACTGAGGAAGTAATAAACACACTTATGCTGATTATAGCTGAAGAAATTTTACAAAGACTATACTACTGCATCCACCCAGAATCAAAGCCAAACCACCTTGCCAAACCAACTCTATAGACACATCTATAGGAAGAAGTCTTTCCCTGTGAAGGCCAGTCCACAAAATTGTTAGAAGCAAACGTAACACCAGAGGCACTGATATTAATGATGTAAGGAAAGAAAGAAACATAAAAGAGTAAGGAAACACAAACTCTACAAACATAGTAACTCTCCAGCAGCAGATTCCAATGAAAAGGAAATTTATGAAATGCTTGTAAAAGAATTCAAAACAGTGATATTATAGAAGCTCAGTGAGATGCAAGAGAACACAGATAAACAATACAAAGAAATCAGAAAAACAATTGATGTCCTGAATGAGAAATTCAACAGAGGTAGATATCATTAAAAAGAACCAAATAGAATTTCTGGAACCAAAGAATTCAATAAATGAAGTAAAAACTACAATCCAGAGCTTCAACATTAGACTAGATCAAGCAGAGGAAAGAATATCTGAACTTGAAGAGGGGTCTTTTGAAATAACCAGTCAATGATAAAAAGAAAAAAGAATAAAAAAAATGAACAAAACGTGCGTGACATATGCAACACTGTAAAGCAATTAAATATTCAAGTTTTAGGTGTTTGGGGAGGAGAATAGATGAGTAAAGGCATAAAAAACTTACTTAACAACATAATGGATAGACATTCAGATATAGGATACTCAGATTCCCAAATAGATTAAACCCAAAAAGTTCTCCTCTAGGCATATTATAGCGAAACTGTCAAAAGTCAAAACCAGAGACAATTCTAAAAATGGCAAGAGAAAATCATCAACTTACGTATAAGGGAACCCTCATCAGACTAACAGTTAATTTCTTAGCAGAAACCTTACAGGCCAGGAGAGAATGAGATGATGTATTCAAAGTTCTGAAAGCTGGCAGACAAAAATACTGTACTCAGCAAAGCTATTCTTTAAAATGAAGAAGAAATAAAGTCTTTCCCAGACAAACACTGAGGGAATTCATCACTCACCCTATAGGAAATGCTTAAGGGAATACTACATCTGAAAGCGAAAGGATGATATATATCATCATGAAAGCACAGACAAGCATAAAACCCACTGGTAGAACAGACACACAAATGAGGAAGAGAAAGGACTCATATGTTATCACTACAGAAAACAACCAAACTGCAATGATAACCAAACTGCAAGTAAGTGAGAAAATGAGGAACAAAGAATACACAAAACAACCAGGAAACAATTCACAAAATGATACCACCTATCGATAACTTTGAATGTAAACTGATTACACTCCCCACTTAAAAGATATAGACAGACTAAACAGATGATTAAAACATATGACCCAAATATATGCTGTCTACGAGAAACTCATTTCACATGTAAAGGCAAATACAGACTGAAAATGAAGGGATGGGAAAGGATATTCCACACAGACAGAAAACAAAAGAGAGCAGGAGTAGCCATACTTAGATCAGATTAAAAAGCTTTTAAGGCTAAAACAGTAAAAGAGACAAAGAAGGTCATTATATAATGATAAAGGGATCAATTAAGCAAGAGGATATAACAAATCTAAATATTTATGTACCCACTACTGGAGAATGCAGATTCATGAAACAAATATTATTAGATCTAAAGGAAGAGATAGACTCCAGTACAATAATAGTCACAGACTTCACCTCATTCTC
>NW_012150130.1:1070836-1073938 GCF_000956105.1 Propithecus coquereli | reverse complement strand
AAAACACAAATTTAACTCTTGCCCAGTAAGTTTTTTATGGTTTGAAGATTTTAGGTTCCTGAATATATGCTTAGGTTAGAAAAAGAAGAGAGATTTTAAGAAAAGAAAACAGAGGTTATTTTTAATGTGGCTTATTCAGTATGCTAAATCATATGAAATCCACAATAATAAGATGTTCACTACATTGCCATAGAAGTTGTCTTTAAAGCTCATTTTTCAAGAAAAGGAAATTGTATAGTTATATAGGCTCGTTTCCTATTATCTCATTCCTGTTAATACACACACACACACACACACACACACACACACACACACACAGACACACAGTCACGTAAACTTTTTTGTTTTTTACAATTCCTTTTTAGGAAAAATCTATCTTAATGAGATTGTGGAAACTTACTTTCAGTTCAATAGTATTAGCCTTCCTTAGACTTCCTTAAACAATATTGACTTTGCATTTAAGTAATTTTTAAAGAATTTATGGCCATTCTTACACAATCAGCAAAATCTACCTTATAAAATTTTGCGATATGGGGGGGACTTCAAGATGGCTGACTAGAAGCACCCAGCACTTGCCTCTTCCACAAAGAAGGCCCAAAACAGCAAGTAGATAACACATCAAATAGAACATCTAAGACAAAACAATGGAATTCAACAGAGAAGTGATAGGGAACTTCTGACACAAGGAAGGGGAGGGAATGGAAGCAGCCAGCCCAGCCAGAATCGGCTGAGAGCCAGGAGTACCTTCCCAGTGTGAGGTTTTCCTTTTGGTAAGTGAGAGATCATCAAAGGTGAGCACTTCCTCCTTAGACTTCGCAATCCTGGCCACGGGAGAACCCCTCGGCCTTTGCACGCCCTGAGACCATTATAGGGAACTGCTTGGAGTACTTGCAATAGCATTGTTCCAAAGAAGGGAGTACATACTTTGTCCCACACACCCCTTAAAACCCAAGCAGCAGCGGCACAGCACCATTTTGAGAGCCTAGACCCCATAAGACTATATCCCTTTCTGGGACCCAATAGCTTCTGCATCTCCACATCCATGAAGCCCCACTGACATTTCCCCGTGTACACCCAGAGGGCTACAGCATTGTACCTGCAGCTAGACCCAGCAATGTGGTCAAGTCCCCAGCACTCTAGCCAATGCAGTGTACTATACCTCTGGAAACACATGGTGCAGAACATTAGGGAGGCTACCCATGGGACAAAGGTAGCCAAAGTGTGTACTCCCCAGAGCATAACAACTGCCTGCCTGGGGCCACTGCACCTGGCAGTAGTCCTCCTTCCCTCCAGCAGTGGGCTGTCACACATCTGAAAATACCATTAGGAGGCCTAGGGACCGTCCCATCTGATTGCCCTCCTAGGGCATGAGGTAAGGCCCACTCCACAAACCACTGCCACCACCCAAGCATGCTTTCTGGGGGCCTTGGGACCGAACCACCCCACCTGCCATAGCTGAAGCTCGCACACACCATTGGGGTGCCCAAAGACAGGCCCACCCATCTGCCACGAGTACTGCCACATATTTTCAGAGGTCCAGGGGATCGACTTGCTTTGTTTTCCACCGCTGGTGGCCATACACACCATCAAGCAGCTCATAACAGGCTCCCCAGCTGGCACCATTCCCACCTATGCCTGTGCGTATAGTTTGGGGACATGGGGATAAATCCATATCATTTGCCACCAGCACCCAAGCACGTTGTCCGGGGGCCTTGGGATTTATTTGCTCCACCTACCACAGCCTCCACCTGTGTGTACCATCAGAGCCCTGAGGACAAGTTTACACTACCTAGCACCACCCCCACTAGTGCCCACAGGTATTCTACAGGGCCTGGGGGTCATTCCACCCTGCCTGCTGCAGCCTGTGCCCACGTCTACCAACAGAGAGCCAAAAGATAGGCCCACCCTGCCTGGTGCTACCCCCAAGTGCCAGCACAGATCATCCAGTGGCCTGGAGACAGGCCCACCCTGCCTGCCATTGCCGATATCCACATACTCTTCCTGGGAACCAGAGGATGGGCCTGCTGCCACCACAGCCACCGGTAGCTAGCAGCTACCCACATGTCACCTGGGGACTGGCATGCCTAGCCTGTCACCACTACTGCCATTGCTGGTTCCAGGCACACTGCCGGGAAGCCTAAGGAACCCCCTGCCCGGCCAACCACTGCCACCAACTGAGCAAAATGCCTGGAGACCCAAGGATTGGCCTACCTAGAGCCGCTATGACTTGTGCCATGTATGCCACCTAGGGTCTCAAGGACTGGCATACTTGGCCTGCTACCACTGGAACCAGAGTACCCACCTGTCTGACATTCCTGTTTCCACAAAAGCTTCATTACAGACTACACTAACAATAATAGCCGAAGCCACTGAGGAAGTAATAAACACACTTATGCTGATTATAGCTGAAGAAATTTTACAAAGACTATACTACTGCATCCACCCAGAATCAAAGCCAAACCACCTTGCCAAACCAACTCTATAGACACATCTATAGGAAGAAGTCTTTCCCTGTGAAGGCCAGTCCACAAAATTGTTAGAAGCAAACGTAACACCAGAGGCACTGATATTAATGATGTAAGGAAAGAAAGAAACATAAAAGAGTAAGGAAACACAAACTCTACAAACATAGTAACTCTCCAGCAGCAGATTCCAATGAAAAGGAAATTTATGAAATGCTTGTAAAAGAATTCAAAACAGTGATATTATAGAAGCTCAGTGAGATGCAAGAGAACACAGATAAACAATACAAAGAAATCAGAAAAACAATTGATGTCCTGAATGAGAAATTCAACAGAGGTAGATATCATTAAAAAGAACCAAATAGAATTTCTGGAACCAAAGAATTCAATAAATGAAGTAAAAACTACAATCCAGAGCTTCAACATTAGACTAGATCAAGCAGAGGAAAGAATATCTGAACTTGAAGAGGGGTCTTTTGAAATAACCAGTCAATGATAAAAAGAAAAAAGAATAAAAAAAATGAACAAAACGTGCGTGACATATGCAACACTGTAAAGCAATTAAATATTCAAGTTTTAGGTGTTTGGGGAGGAGAATAGATGAGTAAAGGCATAAAAAACTTACTTAACAACATAATGG
>NW_012150130.1:1070228-1070786 GCF_000956105.1 Propithecus coquereli | reverse complement strand
AGACTTTTAAGACTTGTTATTATGGAAAATTTTAGAAAACATAGAAAACTAGACAATAGTATAATAAAATGTACATTTAACCATCACCTCGCTTCAACAATTGTCAATATATGGCCGGTCTTGTTTCATTTGTAAACCCATCTATCAGTTTCTCCCACTCCAAAATTTTGATAATTTTAAACAGAATCAAAAACATATAGAAAACTAGACAATAGTATAATAAAATGTACATTTAACCATCACCTCGCTTCAACATTGTCAGTATATGGCCGGTCTTGTTTCATTTGTAAACCCATCTATCAGTTTCTCCCACTCCAAAATTTTGATAATTTTAAACAGAATCAAAAACATATAATTTTATTTGTAAATACTTCAGTACGTATCTTTAAATGATAAGGATTTTTTATTCGTAACCACCATTTTGGAACATAAAAATAATTAACATTATTTCTCAATATCATTGAATATCTGGTCACTATTCAGAATGCTCCAACTTTCTCCTACATGTTTTTATCAAATCAGGAATTAAACAAGGTCTATACAGATATAAAAAGAAAC
>NW_012150130.1:1065804-1067220 GCF_000956105.1 Propithecus coquereli | reverse complement strand
ATAAAAGTTCCTTGTACCTTAAGGAAATTAGTCCTCCTTTGGATATATACTGTATATCTCTCCAGCTTCTTGCATAACTTTTTACTTCGTTTAAAGTGTTTTTGGGAGAACCATATAGAATCGTTAAATGTTTATTAATCGACTTTATTTTTTCTTTCATGGTATCTGTGTTTTATGTAATGCCTGGAAAATGCCATTTGTTTGTAAGATCTTTCAAACAAGTTTTTAAATATTTTTGAGTGGTTTCATGTTTTTCCATTTAGATGTATGATACAGTTGGATTTTTTTGGTGATATTTTGGTTCTGTCTTCAGATTTTCATCTCTCTGTTTTGATGGCCCTGAGAATTCGTTATGCAGCACCAAAGACCTAATCTCTGCCTTGGTGTTGAGAAATTAATTCCTACACTTACTGTCAACTTACATCCTCCCTTGTAGACTATGTTGGTCAACTTTCCTTTTTATAGGTTTGCCATATATTTGGCAAATATATATTTGCCATATATATTTTGGAACAGTCCCAATCATTGGTGATTTAAATAAGAGATTTATTACATTCAAAATTAAAAAGACTTACTTTAAAAGGCATATTATACACAGTGGCACTGAGAAGTTTGAGAATACTAGATCTGTAAAGAATGATGATGGTACTTTGATAGGGATTGCATTAACTCTGTAGATCACTTCGGGTAGTATGGACATTTTAACAATGTTGAGTCTGCCAATCCATGAGCAAGGTAGATTTTTCCATCTGTTTACATCCTCTACAATTTCTTTTCTAGGTTAGACCTACTACTTTCTTTTCTGTGTCACTGAGGAGAACCCCTGTAGGTACCTATCATCTTAAAAGAAAGGCTCCTCCCTGAGTTCCAACAGGAAGCAGAGCACAGGTTCCCTTGATACTCTGCTTTCCCACCAGCTTCTTCAGTGTCTGTATTTCCAGTGCTGTCTCCCTTCATGTTGGACCCCGAGATTGAGGCCAGGAGAAATAGTCAAGGACACTGGCATTGAATCTCTTCTGTCCTCCTTGGATCTCTTATGCCTCCTCCTTGCCCCAGGCCTTCTCAGGGCCTGCCTAGATAACCTGACATCTTTACTCCGGTTCTCTCTACTAGTCGTTTAAAGTAAAATTTTTTTAGATCCCCAGGTTTTACTTTTAATATGTAAATAGAATTGCAGGAATTTTTTTCATTCTCAGAAAAACCTGGCTATACCTTTTTCTCTCCAGAGGCTCAAAAACTGCTTTTTTGGTAGTCAAATGCTACTCTTTTTGCAGTCCTGCTATAATAATCGTATTCTTCCCTTAGGCCATCAGTTCTCAATGTCTGGTTAAGGTATCCCCCAAAATCCCAAAACTCCTTTCAGAGGGTCTGTGAGGTCAAAATGATTTTCATAAAAACCATAAGGCAATATTTGTC
>NW_012150130.1:1064759-1065754 GCF_000956105.1 Propithecus coquereli | reverse complement strand
TTTGTTATTGATTTGACATGCATATCTCAGATTATTATTGAAATAGAATTTTTTTTCATATGTGAATTGACCATTTCTGTGTTTTACCTTATGGATTGCTGGCTCTTCCTAAATTCTCTACTTTGGTTTAAAGTTCTGTTATTCTGACAACCAAGGCACTTATATCCAACCACTGGCAATTCTGACTCAGTCTGCTACAGCCTTCCAAGTAGTCTTCAGTGATTTGAGTTTTTGAATAGTGTGTATCAGTCTACATATCAGTCTGTATCAATACATTATTCTGACTATCTTATTCATTTCAATACATCTTATGAAAATAAAGCCTTGCTTTTAGTTCCTTGGCCCACCCCTCCATGCACAGCAGAAATAGCCATTGATCAACTAAGGTAGACTGTGTTACATTCCATTATTCCTGCAAAAGAAAATCAGCATCACCATCTCTTCAGCTCATTTGATAACTAACAAATAGGCATTTACCTTCAAAAACAAAGAGAAAATATCAGAATCCAGGTTCTTGCCTGACAGTAGAATTCTGGTATCAAAAGTCCAGTTGAGAGAGAAGATATTCACAGATGAATGACTGAGAACATGTAGACCGTTAATCTCTTCTGACTTTCTTGATTTGGGAGAATTTGATTTTAGATGCACATGTATTTGAGGAAATAGATGGGATATACATGCAGGAGACCATTGTCAATTTGGCCCTAGAGCTTGAAAAAAAAGGTCAAGGGCAGAGCCTAAAGTTTTGGAGTCTTCTAGACTGTTGAGGCCATGGAAAAGGCTGATCTACAATAAAGTGAACTTACGGGGTTAAAAACAGAGAGCTACAATGTCAATATTTACTTGGTTTGCTTTTGAATTATTTAAAAGTAATACAATTATGGAAGAAGTTAACACAGTACATAAGTTTACAAAGGAGAGGCGACCACTATCTTCGGTTTCTTCTTCTTGGAATGTTCTCTGCAGATAGGCACACACTTCCCTTTTTTATCCAT
>NW_012150130.1:1057483-1061019 GCF_000956105.1 Propithecus coquereli | reverse complement strand
TGAGAAAGAATAGTATAATATCCTTGGTACACACGTATATCAAGCCAAGTAAGATCTTAGCTGTGACAAGTGAGATAGATTATAACCATCCCTTGGAGAACCACCCCTGTTCCCTCCGTCTTGTTTCTGCCAACGAGTTTTCATGGTTCTGACATGTAGCCCTGATACGTAGCCAAATAAAAGAACTTAGAGGCTGTTCTATTCGTGAGATGATATAAAATATATAGCCCTTGACCCCGGCACTCTTCGCCATTTTCTTTATTAAGTCATTTGTCTGCTTATTACAAAACTGGAAAGATACCACTTTATATGGCCATTAACCATGCATTTATTGGTCAGGCCAAGCGTGTGTTTCGCTTTTAAAACTTGAAAGCTTACACTCAGAATGCCTCCTTAGTCACTTTGTGCTGAGTGGATGAGGCCTGTTAGGCATTTAAAAAGCAAGTGTTGTATCATTGGTCAGGGGAAACATAACCTGAAAATTTCTTTAATATCATAAATACTTTTCATTCATTCATCAAATTCAAAATTATTTACAAAGCTTCTACTCTGCCAAGCATTGTGCTGGGAACCAAGGATTCAAAGATGAAAAAGAAGATCACGAGACTCAAGTACTAGTGGAGCATGAACCTCAAGGATGTCATTATAGCAAGACATCACTCTATCCACTCTGAATTTAGAAGTGTATATTTTTCAACACATTTATGTCTTAATTTAAAATGCAGCAGAATTTCAGACCCAGGTGCACATTAATACTCAGTAACATTTGTTTGCATTGTATTTAGTGGAGCTATACAGTATCTTATCTTTCTTTCCTTACACACCCTCGGTAATCTAGTGGCTTTAAGCACCATCTACATGCTAACAACACTATGTACTAATAACAAATGTATCTATCTCTGAGTTGGACCTTCCTCCAGGCTCCAAAGTCACATATTCAACTGCCTACTAGCCATCTCCACTTCTGTGTCTATGTCTGGTAGACATTTCAGATCATGTTTCTCAAACCGAATCCCTGATCTTTCCTCCTGAATCACCTCAGCCCATAATCTTCCCATCTCACTAAATGGCAGCCATCCTTCCATTTCCTTTCTAAAAATATTTGAGTCATCTTTGCTGCCTCTTTCTATCATACCCAACATCAAGTCTGTTAGGAAATCCTATTCATTCTTCCTATGAAATATATCAACAACCTGATCACTTCTTACTACCTCCACTGTAATCATCTTGATCCAAGACACCATCATTTCTCACCTGGATTATTACAGTTACTGGTTTCCTTGCTCCCACCCTTGTCCCCCTACAGTCTGTTTTTAACATGTGAGCTGCTGCACTCCTTTAAAAATGTAAATCACTTTTCTTAAAATGTTCCAGCATCTTTTTCACTACACTTAAAGGATTAGCCAAAGTCCTTAAAAAAGCCTATTAGGTTCCACATACTTTGGCCCACCATTACCTCTTCAACCTTTTATTCTACTGTTTTCCCACTTGGTGCCTTGCACTAACCACTCTAGTATCCTTGCTACTCTTAAACACAGACGGGGTCCAATCTTAGGGCTTGGGTCAAGAAGCTATTTTCTCTGCCTGGGATATCCTCCAGATATCCATATCACCTCCTTCAAATTAGTCCTCCAAATATACCTCCTTCACATTTTTACTTAAATGTTATCTTATTTCTCAGTGAGGGCTGCTATATTCAAAATTGCAACATCCAAGCACTCCCTTTTGCCCTTGTTCTTCTTTAGTTTTTCTTCAAGTCCTTTCAACTGCTAAAATACTGTATACTTACTTATTTTTTTAATTACATCTTTGCCTACTAGAATATAAACTCCAAAGGCCGAGATTTTTGTTTATTCTGTTCACTGTCATTTCTCTAGTTCCTGGTATCAAATAGGGAATAGGTGGATATCTGTTGAATAGTCACGTTTTGGCAGGAGAACAGAACCTAAGGGCAGGTAGCCTATTTTAAGTACTTAAACTGGCCTTAATTGGTAGACCTCTTACAGTTAAAGATTTGACAGCTAACAAAGGGAACTTGTGGTGAAATTGTTTTTTGTTTGTCTAAGTTCAAACATACATTACTGAATGGGCTTGCTTTTAAAAATTCTACAGGGAGTTTCTCAGAAATATATACAAAGCTTAGAAACTTTGGCTATGGGAATTTTATCTAAGCAGATGTAGAAAATAATGGACAACACTGTTCAATAATTTTATTCAGTTTTCTAAAAATACAAATTAAACCACTCTGTCTTTAAGAAATCGTAAGGTTATCTTATGCATTCAGTTTGAACTGATTCAAATTCAGTTCTAAAAAATAGTTGATCTTTATCAGCAAAGATGAAGAGACCTGTTTACTAAAAACTGCATTGTTTCTGATGTTATCATTATGTTCTCTGATAAGGAAGTGGCACTAGAGAGACAAAGTAATAAAAAATGTTTTATCATAAGTATGCTCTAAGTTCTCTGATACTTACACATGTTTATTCCTACAGTAAAGACTTCTGAGAGAAACTTTACAAAGATATATTCTGTTGTAGCAATATTATACTTGATTATTTCATAGCTGTGAGTACCTGTTATTAGTACCAGGGCTTAATCCAGGGAAGTCCCTCCCTTCCCTGTACCCTCCCAAAGAAAAGTATATCAAAACATCAAATTTGCCATAATTTTTTTTTTAGTCTTTATCTGAAATACAGTCAGACATAAATAATAAGAATAAGAACTACCATTTATTGAGCAGTTAGTACTTATTCCATAAGGTTGTTGTGAGGATTAAATAAGTAAATACTTGTAAAGTACTGAGAATAAGGCAAAACTCATCTATTATTAACCCCATTGCACATATTGTGAAACTGACATATAGAGGTTAAATAAGTTCCCTGTGGAACCCAAGAGTCTTTCTGCCTCTAAACTTTCATTTAATATACATTTTACATAATTGCTTGGCGCTATATTCTTAACATTCTCAAATCCCTTTCAGAATCTGGGGAAAGTTACGGAACCTCTCCCAAGAAAAATGCTCATAAAAATAAAATTTTATGCTCATGAATACCCTAAAACTTAAACATAAGCTCTCTAGAAGGTCACTTGGTTAAAAAGGAAGTAATACATACTCACTTTAAATATTCAGACATTACAGATATATGTTACAGAAAGCGAAAGTACCACATGACTTGAAATGGTATTAGCATAGTTATTAATGTAGTTAATAACTTGGACATTAACAGAGTTATTGCTTTGGTCTGTGTTCACCAGATTGTTTTTGTAAGCATATTCTCTGCACACAAGAAAATATATGTGATTTTGGTTTTATATTTTATGCTTTTAATGATGTAAGGACTATATCAAAATGGAAAACCTCTATTCATCCAAAGATACTATCGTAGTAAAACGAAAGACAAGCCACAAATTAGGAGAAGATATTTGCAACATATATAATCAACTTTGAATTGAGTTTCAAAATAAAGAACTGCTATAAATCAAGAAAAAATACAAACTAGTCGCCGGGCGCGGTGGCTCACGCCTGTAATCCTAGC
>NW_012150130.1:1041532-1056578 GCF_000956105.1 Propithecus coquereli | reverse complement strand
AAGAGTGATAGCACTTAGATAGAGTTTAAAACTATGCAAAACTAAATGATATATATTATGTATGTGTGCATATAGTAAACTACAATGAAATGTAGGGAATAATAAACAGAAAGTAAGCTTTGTAAAGGAGGGATAAAAGATTCATCAGAGACATAATGGATTTGAGTGGCAGAGGGGGTGATCTCTTTGTTAAGGGAGCAGAGAGTATTTGTGTATTTATTATTCCTTATATCTGTGATAGATTGTTTTGTTTGTATGATTTTACAGTTATGAAAAAGATTACCAAAATGATGGCCCTCCATACTATTTTATAACTTCCTTTTTTCACTTAATTTCTTAGAAGTCATTCTATATCAGTACTTTGGTCTACCTCATTTGTATCATAGCTGAATTATATTCTCTTATTTGGCTGTACATTTCTTTTAATATGTTAAATCTTACCATCAAAGGCAGATTCAAAAGACCCCCAGTAATAAATGCTACTTTTCATAATTTGCTTTGTGAAGGGATTCTGTGTTTATGAGAATTTTACATATTGTCTCTATAGTTACCACCTAATTAAGTGTGTGTGTGTGTGTGTGTGTGTGTGTGTGTGTGTGTGTTTACAGCAATAGAGAGAGATATCAAAATCAATTTTTTTTACCCTGAATTGTTTGGAAACTGAGTTGTGGACATCTTGACACTTCACCTCTAAATATTTGAACATGCATCTCTGAAGAATAAAGATGTCTCCTGCATAACCACAATACAATTAGCACATGTAAAAAAATGAATAGTAATTCCATAATGTCATCTGATAACCAACACGTATTCACATTTTCCCAGTTGTCCTAAAAATCCTTTCATAACTTTTTCTTCCCTGTTTAGAATTCAATCAAAACTTACATATGCATTTAGGAATTAGTTCTCCACAGTCTTTCTTAATCTAGCTATAGCCTTGCCTTTCTTTTTTTGTTTTTTAAAAGGTTATTGACTTTTTGAAGAGTCAAGGACACTTATATTATAGAATGTCTGAATTTATCTGGTTGTTTCCAACTTAAACATGTTGCTTAACTTATGGGTGCTAACTTCTTACGGTAAAAAGGTACTCCTGTTTTTAAAGCTTGGTATTGTTGGTGTATTTTGGCAGAATAAATGAACCAGTTTTTTTTGTTATGAAGAAAGGGAAGGAGCAAATTCTATAAATACTGTAAATATGATATTTTTAAAGAACAATTGAAGTATCAAGTATAATGAATGCTTATTATATTATTATATTTCTACAGAGAGCAGTATGTTGACCGTAAACAGTTATAGAGCCTCTTTGTGATCTCTTTAAAAGCACCAAATATTATTTTGTTGCTTTTTTTATTATTATCATAGTATAATATGTTAATTATTGCATAGAAATGACACCATGGGATTTCTTGCTTTGGTTCACAAAACTTGTGGTATTTTTTGCATGGAGTATGATACTTTCCCATGTATTTAAAATACAACTATATTTCAGCATGCAAAATAATAATATATTGTAATTTATTGCTTGGTTCTACGCAAACATGTTTGACACACATTTATATTTTATGGTTTTAGAAGTAAAAAACATAGTCTCCTTAGAGCATGATTAATTTGGCCATGTAAGTCACTAGCTGTTAAACTTAGTCTATAAGAGTGGTTGAGATCAGACAAAATAACTGTTGTCAATTGGGCATTTGGTACCAGATGGAAATATTTTTCAGGTATTTATAATCACAGAAGTGTAAGTGAACATTATGTGACAACCACACACAGTGATTTGGGCAGGGCCCTGTGGGGAGTGATGGTCATGGCATCCAAACAGGGCAGGCTTTGGCTGTGAGCAGCCTAGGTTTCGGGCAAGTCCCTTTTGTTCTTTGAGACTCTTGTTTCATTTGTAAAAATGGGGATAATATCACATAGCTTGATGCAGAGGCTTTAGAATGTTTCTGAGAAAACTATAATAATATATTTTATACCACAACCTGTAGACACACAGTTACACCACATATGTTTATAGATATATACACATACAAACATTTTTACCTAACAAGGCTTATTCATACTATGTGGTATACTTTATTTTAAAATGTTGATGAAATTGATTTCATGACCTATAAAATAATGACTCTCAGTTTGAAAACACTATATAAAAATTTAATTAATTTCAGATTCTGCTACAAAAATGATTCAGTCATTCAGTCATCAAATATTTATTGAACAGTTATTATGTGCACGTGTGAACAAAACTAGCCATCCCTACCCTTGTGGAATTTGCAGCTTCTTCGAGAAGAGAGAAAATAAACAAGAAAATGTGCCATTGTGAAGAGTCATCTGAGTCATGAAGAAACACATAGGCAAGGTGCTGTGTCAGAGAATACCAGAGGGCACCTGCGTTAGAATGGGGGTGGAAAGTTGGAGAGTGAGAATTCAACTGACACTGAGATGAAAAGCACTAAGGCAACCAGAGCAAGAATAGGGGAAAGATTCAGTGGGGTTCTTGTGACCAGACAGTTTGAAAATTGTGCTTTAAGTCATGCCTCCAGAGGTCTCTGATTATTTTTTAATGAACTAATTGTAATCAACCACATAAAGAATGCTTTGCACAGATCATTTTCCAAACAGTTTTAATCTTTAACTTTGGGTTCCATTTAAGTTCTCTCCGTGGTCTGTCACCCCTACCTCATTTCAGACACCCAGTCCCATGGACAGCCCTCATGCTTGTCTCCCAGAACTCTCCACAACCTTCTGCCCTTCTGGCTCTTATTTAATTTCTAGACAGCATCTCATGCTTACTACTTTTGTGTCCTCATAATACTTGCTTTCTTTGACTACTGTGAAACTTGGTTTTCTTTCTTTTCAGAGCGCTCTGTGGGCTCCTTTTCTTCTCGGTATCCCATCGATGTGGGCAAAGCTCAGGATCATGTACTGTTCCCTTTTTATACTAAACACCCTTCTTGAGCACTTCTCTGACTTCTGTACCTTACCTCAGTTATTAATACATTAGTTATGCCACCAGCTCCCAGATTTATATCTCCTATCCTAGATCTCTCTTACGGATTTCACCACTCCTATATCCCACAGGCATTTCAAAGTCAACATATTGAAAATAGAACGTGTTATCTTTCCCTTAAAACCTCCTCATCCTCCTTCATTTCCCGTTTCAGTGGGTGGCGGCCCCATCTCCCCTGGTGTCAAGTCATTTCCAAAAGTCATTCTTAATCCCCCTCTTTTTCACGCCTCATACCCAGTCAGTTCCTAAATTTTCATGATTCCACCTCCTAAAAACCTTTTGAAACCATTGACTTCTGTGCATTATGTTGCAACTACCCAAGTTTAGACTGTAATTACCTCTTGCTTACTTTATTGTGACAGTCTCCAGACTGGTCTCATAGCCACTAGTCTCCTTCCCTTCTAGTCCAGTCTCCAAATAGCATCCTAGCATCTAAATTAGAGATCTGATCTTATCATATCCTTGGTTAAAATCTCTGTATGGTAAAATGGTAAAATCTGGTGAATGGTATTTACCAAATTGGTAAAATGGTAAAATCTCTCTCTCATTACCAACAAACAATTCCATACTCCTTACCATGGTACACAAGGCTCTTCCTGGTCTAGTCCCTACCCAGTGCTTCAGCCTTAGCTTTCTCTGATCCCCATCTCATTCTCTGTACTCCTGCCACATGGAGCTTACGTGTTCTCTCCTCTGCCAGCCCAGACACTCTTAGCTCCCCTAACTCCTTTCATCTGACTATTACATATCCCTCAGGTCTCAACTGTGACTTCTGTTTTCTGGGAAGCCTCCTTTAACCCCCAGTAGTGGCCTACTTTGGCCACTATTCTGTTATACCTGCTTGTTTACTTGTCTTTGTCCCCTAATAGAATGTCAGCTCTTGAGAAGAATGACTCTGTCTGTCCCATTCACCAATTTTACACTAGCTCCTGACACAAAGCTGGTGCCTAGTGATGCATATTGGAAGGAAGGGAGGGAGTACTAGCAAGCCAGTTGCAAAGGAAGATGGCGGACCACTGTGGTTAAGAATGTTGGCTACAGAGTCCAGTGGATCCAGGTTCCAATTCTGGTTCTACCACTGACAGGCTAAACAAATTGGTTAGCCTAAGCTTCAAATGCCTCATTTGTAAAAATGGGGATGTTAATAATTCCTGCCTCGCAGGTTGAGGAATCGAATGAGAGAACACATACAAAATATACAGCACAGTACCTGGAGTATAATAAGTATACAGTAAAGATTAGCTATTATTTCATTCCATTCTGATATATGAACAAATAGAACAAAAAAAGCCATCTGATTATCACTGTATTCTTTTTGACAATACGTAGAGAAATAAATGTCTTCACTGACAGATTGCTTAAGACATGAGCCATGTTATTCTGTATGGTCCTCAACCCCTGAAAATACTAGAAGAAGGTGCTGACTTCCCAGTTGGATAAAAATACAATTATCAATCTTTACTTATTATAGGAAACCATCAGGCTAACTACACTATATTAAAAATGTACTTTCTAAATGTATGCTGCATGAAATGGAAGGGAGACTTTATTGTAGCTGATAACAAATGGAAGAGAATGTGAAGTTTTGGCAAAGAATGTGAGGTTTCTGAACTTTCTGTGACAGAAACTGCTGTCTACACAGGTATGTCTCTTAAAGTGTTCTTTCTTAAAGAAGGAAAATAAAATATAGCTCTCTGTTAAAATTCACTTAATAGTATTGCCCCATTTACTTTTTTATCTCATTTTCACTGAAATTATTATCTATTAATAGAGAATACCAGTTAATTTATTTGCACCTTGGTAACATTTCTTATATGCTCTGCAATCCGTCTCAGTACCCCTAGCCCTCAAAATTTGATCTGTGAAGAGAAGGAAACACTTTGAGCTGATTCAAAGTACAGGGAGAGGCGCAAGCCCTCTCTTTCCTGACGTAGAAGATTCTTCCCATTGTAACTTTTATCTGGCCTGATTCATGCATGTGGTTTGAAGAATTGGGCTTCACTTTCTGATAAATGTTCCCTGAAACATTGTCTGGTGCACAAGCTTTCCCAGAGCATAAACAAAGTATGGTTGGAAACAGTATTAGCTCTTTAATGTCGCTAGGGCTCCATTTGCTACACTAGAGAAGGAACGAGTGACTCTTTGGCATTGTGGTATCATTCGGAACAGAATGCCTGCCAGCGGATAAAATTCCTTACCTGTCAGAAAGGATCTGATTCATTTGGGGCCATTATTGCCTTTCCGACCTTGTTTGGTGTCTAATTTATTTTCAGGGAGAAGAACAGGGAAGGCAACTTAAATCAAGTTTAATTTTTTCTCCTTAGAAACAGATTGCCTTGGCTATATTCAGGCTTTTATAAATTACCATCAGTAGGGAAGGTAACTGCTGACTGAAGTGAGCCAAACAAACTTATGGAATAGCTAAAAAACCAGTCGAAATTCAGAAGCTTAAGTTGTTAATAGTAATTTTCTTCTTGAAGAGGAAGGGTTAAAATGATTGGAGAAGTTTAGTGACCCATGTTTTAGGTTTTTAAAATATTATTTCCAAAATCTAGCAGTGCTGTTTACTCTAGCTTTTTCAGGAGGAATTTAGATACCTCTTATATTGATTCTAGTCTTTCTTTTTTCTTTCTCTGCCTTACGCTTCCTGCCATTTCTTTTTTCCTCGGCATCTCTAAATAGACACTGCAAATAAAGACAGAGGAAATTAGAGTTTTTCATATTTTCTCTATTTTTAGTAGTTGAAGGAGGTGTATGATAGGCTGTTAAAAGTGGTATAGCTTAAAGTCTGAATTTCAGGCCAGCCTCCTATCTGTGCCAGGTCAGCATTACAGGACATCATGTCTCTTATCTAGGGCCTCGCTGTTCTCTTAAGGAGATGAGACATCAGTAAAGCAGTGAAGAGTGATTATAGTCATGCTGAAAAGTGCTTGTAAACCGAAAAGAATATATTTTTTTTAGACAAAGTCTTGCTCTGTTGCCCTGGATAGAGAGCAGTGGCACTATCGTAGCTCACTGCAGCCTCAAATTCCTGGGATCAAGAGATTGTCCTGCCTCAGCCTCCTAAATAACTGGGATTACAAGCGCACACCACCATGCCCAGCTAATTTTTCTACTTTTTGTAGAGTTGGAGTCTCGCTCTTACTCTGGCTGGTCTCGAACTCCTGACCTCAAGTGATCCTCCCACCTTGGCCTCCCAGAGTGCTAGGATCACAGATGTGAGCCATCACGCCAGGCCAAGACAAATTATTGATAAGACTCCAATCATTCGTAAAGCCTGCCACCCAGTGACATTTATTTACTCAAAGACCTTTGGTGGCTCCTCTTTATCCTCTGAATTAGGTGCTAGTTCCTTTGCCTGCATACATGTGATCCTAGCCTCCTTTCCAACCTTCTCTCCTGTCCCCCTGCCACTATCCTGTGCTTCAGCTGAACTAAACCTGCCTTTGCTGCTGCTTCTGCCTCAGGGTTTCTCACTCATGGCACTGTTAACATTTTGAGCTGGATGATTCTTTGGGGAACTGCCCTGTGCATTGTAGGATGTTTAGCAGCATCCCTGGCCTCTACTCTCTAAATACCAGTAGCAACAAAAATGTCTTCACACATTATCAAGTGTCTCCTAAAAGGCAAAATAGCTCCTGACTGAAAACCCTTGCTCTGCTCTGTGAACTATCACGCTCTACCTGTCTACATCATGCTAGTCTACCTTTCAAGCTTTATCTTAAGTGCTATTTCCTCTAACACTTGTTCCTGTTTTCTCTTTGCTTACCTGTCCTGTTAACAACTCTCTTTCCTATGCTCAGTAAGGGAAACCATTCCCTTGATCTCTACAAATCCCCTGTCTCACCCATCTCTGACCCCAGGGTCCCTCCCCAACACTTCTACTCTGTCTTTTGGAACACCAGCACCACAGGCAGCACTCTTACCTATGTTCTTCTTTCTTTTCACAATGCTCCCTTCACAATTAATGGAAACATTCCCATAGCTGTCTCGATAGAAAATGCCACATGCCCCACATTTTGATGTTTGGAGATCAGCATCTTTAAACCCCAGTACCACTTACAAATTATTTCTGTCCTCCATTTCTGAAAATCTCTTCCTCCTTGGAGGTTTCTGCCAGCTAGCTATACCAACCGTCATCTTCCTTTTTTTATTATTAGCCTCTACCAATTTCCTAGTTCACTGGAGACATAACACCTCCTGGATAGTTGTCTGTCTCCTGCCATCATTTTAGGTGATTTCATTGTCCACAGAGATGACCAGTCCAGCATCATGACCTCCCCAATTCGGTTCCCTCCGTGTATCTTGTAGGTACCAGAAAATGTACTGTTTCTAAAATCATTAATCAAATATCCCACTCTCCTACCACCACCTCCTGTTTTTCTAAGCTGCCTGTTCAGGTGCCTTCCCTGTAACACTTTCTGGACCTCATCGGGAGCTCCAATCTACTGATTGTTCCTGCTCCTTCATATCCACCCATCCCCCCTCCAGCTTCCATTTCCCTCCCTGTTAGGTAAATACATTTAGCTAATATCATTCTGTCACATTGACGCCCTAATTCTAGGTAAACCCAGACACCTACAGTCTTTCTCCAAGAAAAACACATTATAATACTGAGTTGAGAGGCTGTCCTTCATCTCAATCTCACATTCTAAATCAAGACCTTATTTTATTCTTTCTCACAGTTATGAGCTTTTTCTTCACTTCTATCACAGTTTGAATTTGAAATCTCCTTTCTCATCCTGATATATGGCAGTTGATCTATCTTGCTGTCTTCCTCCCTCCTTCCCCCTTGCTGCCCTTGTAGAAGAAAGCAGCGCACATATTTTAGCAACAGCAAACTGATGTACTTGCTCCATTCTGGCATAGAAGAATGTATTTGTTCTGAGCAGCAACAAATTAACTTTTTTTCAGAGGTACAAGTAGACTTTTCCCTCCTTTCTTTGACCTCTCCCTACCCAGTATACTTATAAAAATGAAAAGGAACAGTTGAGTGTTCTCTGCTATTATCAAGTAGAATAAAGAATTACCCTTTGGGCTGGGCGCGGTGGCTCAGGCCTGTAATCCTGACACTCTGGGAGGCCCAGGTGGGAGGTTCGCTTGAGCTCTGGAGTTGGAGACCAGCCTAAGCAAGAGCAAGACCCTGTCTCTACTAAAAATAGAAAAATTAGCCAGGCACAGGCTGTGCCTGTAGTCCCAGCTGCTTGGGAGGCGGAGGTAGGAGGATGGCATGAGCCCAAGAATGTGAGATTGCAGTGAGCTACGATGACATCACTGCACTCTATCCCGGGTAACAAGAGTGAGACCCTGTCTCAAAAACAAACAAACAAACAAACAACCCCCCCACTCCGCCACCAAAAAAAGAAAAAGAAATACCCTTTGGATAACAGAGTAGATATGGATTGGGTCATCAGATATCTGAAAACTTATGCAATCTTTTACCAAGAGACTGATATGACATTTAGTACCAGATTGTGTTGCATGGTTTGATATTTCTTCACACCTGCTTTCTGAATATAGATGTGTTCTTAATCCGATATCTAGGATTGCATACTGCTGACGATAGACACACGGCAATATTATTGTATTTTCTGCATAAATGGATGGAAGTTTTTGAAATTTAGCTTTTTTGACATTTTGAAGTTGAATATTTTCATGATTAATAGAACTCTAGAATAGAAACTCCACTTTGAAACATTTGGTGCCCTTAGATATTCGGCTCTTACTGACTATAAAGTAATGAGAAATTTTCTTTTTTTTAATGTCAAAATAGAATTACATGTGTTTTGCTTCTATTATAATGTGTGTTCCATGTACTAATGTACCCCAAACAGTGACTTTTAATCACTGAAGGATTGTTTTCAATCATAATTGACAGATTTGTGCTGACATTTAATTTTTACTAGTTACTTTTTCATGAGGTTAGACCATACTATGGACTTTTGAATCAAGCTTTTTGCCTGGGCACTTTACCTGTATTAGAAAGTGTGACCTACCACATCTTTTAATCAGAATGACAACTTATGGCATCCCCAAGCAGCACATACTATGCCAGTGAACATGAATGATTATAACAGATCATCATATTTTTGTTTTTCATTTTTTATATCTAATCAAACTGTTTAATCAACTAGATATAGTGGCACAGAATGTCATCATATTTTTAACACCCAATGCGATGAATGTGTAATAAATAGCTTAAATTGTTTGAATTGTTATGTAGTCAAGTTCAAGATAAACTAAGTCCATTTCTATCCAGTATAGTTGGTTTTCTATGAACTTAAGCCTATTAAAACTAAATGTTCTGGACCTTAATCATTATTACATTGATGTGGTTAAGAATAATATAAAATTAACATTCAATTCAAATAAGCTATTAAAAATGTTTGTCCAAGATGTTCACATTTCTCCCAGTAGAAATTGTCCATAATCATAATGGACTCTTCATATTGTATATTGGCATGAAAAACAAAATGTCTAAAAAGAAATATTTAGCTGCACCGTTCCTACCTATCCCCTAACACCATGAGAGCTAATTTTTTCATTAATGCTTTTTTGAAAACTGGCTGAAATCATGTAGTAACATGAAACTTTAGTTTTTAATTACTGGAGATCCTATTTTACTGTCTTAGCACCAAGGATCTCAGATATCATTCACAGGAGTTAGGCGCTTATATTTGAGAATGCTTTTAGTATCCATTTTTTAGAAATACAAGTTAATTAAAATATGAAATGAAATGAGCTAAAATCATACAGGATGACTTACTACAATTTGAGAGACCATCTTTTTTTTTCAATTTGGATTTTTAAAAGAATTATAATTACAGTGCTTCTGGCAAATAATAAAACTTTAACTTTTCTACTCTAAGAAAACACATAGTCCCTATGACACAGTAATCCTGTCAGAATTCTCAAAGACAAGGTGTGTTTGTATTTTTTGTGCCCTTTGCCTAAAATGAAATAGAATTTTGCTTCTGAAATAAACTTTTAAAAAGTGGGATAGTGTCAGTGAGCCATGACAGATTACAAAACAAAATCTATCAGGAGGGCAGAGCAATGTAGAGTAAAAGGTACTTTCTGACTCCCTAGAGTTGCAAGCTATCAGCTGACTTAAAAGTATGTAATATTTTCCATTGATTTAATAATGCTGATCAGTATGCTAAATGCGTGCGCACACGCTCACACACACACACACACTTTCCTTAAAAGCAGTATAGAGTGTATCTTTAAGATGGCTTAGTTAGATCTAGCTTTAAATTTCCCTGTCCTCTTAGGCCAGAGTTAATTTTTATGAGCATTAAAAATATAATGTAGATGAAAGAAATAAATGGGTTCTCTTATCAAAACATTTAGAGTATGAACTACTAAACATAAAATAAGAGTTCTTAAAGCCTGCTGCTATAGAGTAAGTCCTTTCCCATTGCTCACAGAGCATTTCTAGTATTATCCTAAAATAAATGGTAATTCCAATGTGCAGACCAAAGTATTTAAAATATCTGATATCCCATAGGATAACTCTTAATCTATTCTGTGGATCAAGAATTTAATTTACCTAGAGACTTAAACGAAAGCCTATATATTTTAAATGACTTGTGATCTGTTAACGTGTTATGTCTGCCTATAGTTTTACTTAATCCCCAAAACATAAAACAGCCACATGTTTGATGAAGTCTGGTGTAATCATGTGCTCTTGTATTGAATAACTAACTTTGCATTTAAGGTGACATGAAGTCACTCTTAACTATGGAAAAACTGGAAGAGAACAATCCTGTAACCAGTATAGAAATCCAAATTTGCCTATCGTCTCTTTACTATTAATTTATTAAAGATCTCCCCAGTCTACCAGGGACCTTCCCCTAACTGCCAAGATGGTTCGACACAGGTATGGCCCCTTGGATAGTGTATCGTGTACTGGCTCATAGCATTACACCACTGCTTACCTCATTATGCCAGGGAATTATGCTCAGGCACCCTTGAGTATGATACAGTCATGAAAGGAGCAGACACATTAATGGGATGTGTCCTTGACTGTTGTTAAGAGATCCAGAAAGCTCTGGAGACCATGTGAACTTCCTTATCTCTTCTGAAACGTCTCAGCTCCAGTTGCCCTAAAATGGCAGCGCTACCTCTTTTCTAGCTCTTCTTCTCTTTGTTTCCCCTCCCTCTACTAGCCGGCTGAATTTGTCTGTATTTCCCCATTCAGAATCTTGGCCCAGCAGATCGTTACTATCCATCTTGGTTATAGCTTTTCACACTTGGTCTCTTCTTGAGTTACCTGCCAGTCGTGGATGGGTTGCCTTGGATTAAGGTACCTGTGAGCTAGTCAGTAGCTACTTCTCTGAGCAGGGACCTGTATGGCTGGGTGATTTTTTTCATTACTTAGGTTTGAGTTGTTAGATGTTTTCTCCCAGAGGGCCCTGTAAATTTTGTGGGACCAGGGTCAAGTGTTGTTCATCACTGTACCTGTGACAGCACTTCAAGGAAACTAAGATTTGTTAAACACCTGAGTACAACGCACTGTGTTAGACACTCTCCAGACATTATTTCATTTCATTATTTCATTTTTTCCTTTTCCTACTTGTGCCTGAAATTGACTTACTATACAAATGGTTATATTATACCCATTTTATGGTTTAAGAAGTAGAGAAAGCAAAGCTCATAAATCACACAGCTAATAATTGGCAGAGCTGACTTTCTGATTCCAAAACCTGTGTTATTTGCCCTTTGTACCACAATGTGTAAAACTCAAGTCCTTACAATGAACTGCAGGATTCTACGTGACTTGACCCCCGTCACCTCTCAGATCCGATTGCCTCTCACACTCTATTACCCTGCCCCAGCCCCACGGACCTCCACGGCATGTGTTCCTCAGACACGCTCTCGCCTCCACAGTGATGCTCTGTGCTCTGCCGAGCCCTCCACAGTGATGCTCCGCCCCTGGATATCTGCATGGCTCACTCCCCCGTCTCCTCTAGATCTTTACTCAATACCGCTTTCTAAATGAGCTTTCGTGAAATCTAAACACCCCTCCCAGACTGATACTTCTTATCCATTTCCCCTGCTTTATTTTTCTTGTTAGCATGACATATTTTACTTATTTGTATGTAAAAATAAAGGAGCAAATGTTTCTGCCTGGAAATACTGTTATATTTCCAGTTAGAACAGTGTCTGGCATATATTAGGCACTTAATAAATATTCTTTCAAAAATGATGAAGGGATAGATGGATATATGTATACGTGTATGTCCCAATAGTGAAATAATTCCTGGCATATTAATGCGTCAGAGGTAACATATCTCAGTTCTAATTCTCAAATGAGAGTGTCAGAGTGGACAGAAAATAATTTCATAACCAAATCCTTCAGCAGTCTAGCAAGGTGCACGCACATGTATATTTCTAATATTTATCCTTATTTTCAAAAGGATCTTCAGAAGCCTTTCACACAGGTAGGTCTTTGATAAACATGTACTGGCTGAGCAGAATTATACCTAGTGTTTATAGTACTACTTCTGAAAGAATTTGAAGGAACTTTTAAAAGCTATATATGCTGTAAAATATGGACAAAAATTAAAACATCTCAAAGATGATGTAAAAGACCCAAAGTATTACTGTTTGACCCAGGGCATTGAATATGACCTAAACATTTAAGCAAATGTGAAACATTTGTACACTAAGTTTTTTTTTCTGAATTTCCTGGTAACTAAGACTAAAAGGAAAAGTTAAAGCACCCACATTCATCTACAGAGATATATTTACTTGGAACTCCAATTTTGTGAAAATATATCATAGCAATCCATATATAGACTGTCTTCAACAGTAGGGTCTTAAAACATTCAGAAACTGCTCAAATGCACATCTTGTATACATGCCTTTTATAATGGTTGACAGCATAACATTAAATTATAGCTAAGTCAGTTGTAGCTACCTTGAGTAACCTAATCTGAGGTTCTCTGTCATCTCCATTTCCCACCTTGTGCCTCTGCTTGTGGGCTCTTCTGGCACCTGTGTGTGCCCAGTTATTGCTATGCTCTGAGGCCTGATGAAACCTTCTCAGTGCCCCAGCTACTAAGAATCTCCACTAACTCAGGATTCCCAGGTACTTTATATGTATCTTCCTTAATGATATTTTTCACTTCTACTTTATATAAAAATTATTTATATGCTTGTCTAATCTCATAAACTTCATTTTAAACTATAATATATGCAGTTATATTCATATCTGTTAAGAGAACAAATGGACATTGATATCTAGTATCTATTAATACTATTTAGAGTAACACCTTGTAGTGTTCAGGCACAATTTTTCTACTAATAAGCACTGCTATTATATACCCTGTTTTCTTTCATCCTGAAATTATTTCAGTTAATTTAAGGCTATTTACAGCACTCATCTATCTTTCCTCTGCCTTTGATTTCACATACAGAACCCATCTCTCTGAATAAAGAGCAAAGACTTAAAACTTCACAAACCTTCAACTACTGATGCTTCTTTAGGACTTTTGTCACAGTGACTCTGTTCATGTCAGCCACGCCATGCCTAGGTCCAGTTCAATCCTAATCTTCAGTGATTGCCACCTTTATCTAAATGTGTGTAACTGTCTGACTGGCAAGCTGAATGGATGACCTCCAACCTTAGCAAATTGTAAAGGTGTGCTTCTCTATATACATCTCATGCTGCTCTTCTTTCCATGTGGGAGTGCATGGACCTGAGACCTGCTTATTTCAAAGAGAGCAGCAGCTTGGCATTCCTCTCACCAAAGCTAAATCTTTGCATTTGATAGGCATTTTTTATCCAGTCTGACAAGCTCTGCCTTTTGGTCGAACAGTTTAATCCATCGACATGTTACTATCAGTGTTGTTACTGATACAGTTGAATTTACATCTGCCATTTTCCTTTTGTTTTCTATGTCTCATATCCTTTTTGTTCCTCTATTCCTACTTTACTGCTTTCTTTTGCATTTAGTCAGTATTTTCTAGAGTAACACCTTAATTTCTTTAATGATCTTTTCACCTTTTTTGTTGTTGTTAGTGTTTGCTCTATATGCTCCACATATATCTTAACTCATCAAAATCAACTTAAGATAGGTATTAACTTAAATCCAGTGAAATATGGAAATGTTACTCCTATTTAGTTCTATTCCCTTTACCCCCTTATTGGAATAGATAGTACATCTATAAATGTTACGTACCCCTACCATATGTTGTTATAATTACTCTATATAAATTTGTGTCTCTTAAAGAAGCTGAGAGAAGAAAGGAAAGCAGCTGTGTATGTGCAGTGTTTGTTACGTAAACCTCTTGATTCCTGTTTCTGAGGCTCTCCCTTCACTCCCGTGAACTCAAGTCAGCTTCTGGTGTCCTTTCCCTAGTCTAAGACGGCTTTTCTCCCACTCGTCTTCTCAGTGCTGTTGTTGGCAAATATGTTACATTTCTATATATTGTGGGCCTAGCAGTATAATTATACACTGACTGTTGTATACAATTACATTTTTAAATGTGTTAAGAAAGGAGAAGAAATATGTATTTGTACTATCTTCTGTAATTATATAATTACCTTTGCCGTTACTCTGTTTTTTCATGTGGATTTGAGTTACTGTCTGGGGTCACTTGCCTTCAGCCTGAACAACTTTAGTATTTCTTAAAAGTGGATCTGTTAGTAATGAATTCTCTCAGTTTCTGAATTATCCAGAAATGTCTTCATTTCACCTTAATTTTTAAAAGTTAGTTTTCCTGAATATATGATTCTTGGTTGACAGGATTTTTTTTTCTATTACTTGGAGTATGTGATCCCACTGCCTTCTCACCTCCATTGTTTCTGATGAGAAGTCACCCATTAAACTTAGTAAGATTCTCTTGTACATGATAGTTTTTCTCTTGCTTTTTTCAAGGTTTTTCTCTTTTTCTTTAGTTTTTAGTATTTTCACTGTGATTATCTGGGTGTGGATCTCTGCATTCTACTTGGCATTTGTTGAGCTTCTTAGATGTGTAGATTAATGCTTTCATCTAATTTGGGAAGTTCTTAACCATTATTTCTTCAAA
>NW_012150130.1:1035565-1041320 GCF_000956105.1 Propithecus coquereli | reverse complement strand
TTTTTTAAAATTATTTCTGTCTTTTTACTGGTATTCTCTATTTGAATAACATAGTTTCCTTTAGTTTTTTTTAATATATTTATAATGGCTACTTTGAGATTTTTCTCTACTAAATCTGTCATCCATCTTGTCCCTCCCACAGCTGTTTATATTGCTAGGTGTTTGGTTTTCCGTTTTCTTGTATAGGGACCATATTTCCTGTTTCTTTACATGTCTTACAATTTTTTGTTAAAAATTGGACATTTCACATAATTGTGGCCATCTCACAAAAAAAAATGTATACTTCCCTCCCCAAAATTTGGTTCAGAAGTTGAGACTGACAGTGATGCCACACATATACCAAGAGGGTGTGGAAAGATTTATTAATGACGTGATGAGGTTTTCTGGGAATGGTAGGGCAGGCTTTCCAAGCTGGTCTGAAAATGGTTTGAGAGAGCAAGAAAAGGAGGCAAGACTAGCTTGGAAGGTTTTTGGTGTGGTTTGCGAGTGGGGCCTAGGCGAGGTTCCTGTGCCTAGGCAGGGATTATGTGGTGTGAACTTCCTGCCAGCATCAAATGAAGTTGCATGTAGGCTTTTCCTATCAGATTTCCTAGATGTGGGGCACAAAGGGAAGAGGGAGGGGTGAAATTTAAAGCTGTCAACAGTTAAATATCAAAAAATGGAGCCAGATTCTTCATTACAATAATGTATCGTAGCAATTCTGGATACTGCCCCACCCTTCGAAGCTTGTGATTGTTGTTTGCTTGTTTATTTCTTTAGTGAGCAGCTGAACTATTTTAGTGAAGTAGTGTGAAGCCTCTGGTGTTGCTCCTGAGAGGCTACAGCTTTGGAGATGTGCCCAGTCATCCTGGCATGACAGTGGTTTTAGCAGGGCTCTCATTGTCTCTCTCCCAGATCACACTCAGCTATTAGGCTCCACAAATTGCCAGCTGATTGCTCTGTTTTTGCAATACCTTAGGGATATAAATTCTTCCATGATCTGATACATTTGCAGGTTAGTTTTTTAGGTCAGTGTTGCAGGTTTGTTCAGACCCCAGGAAAGTTCTTTGTATTAATAGTTCCTCTTCCCCTGGTTCTCTCTGGTAAGCTAGCTGGGTTATGACTTCCATTTTTTCTTTCATGAAGCTGACAGCCTCCTCTTTATTGCTTTCCGTCAAACTTCCGTTTGTTTTGAGCGTACCCTTAGGCTTGAACTTCTACATACTCTGTTTTAAATAAAGTGAGTTCCTTAGGGGAAAGCTTTGTAGCTGTCTATGTTACAGCCTACCATTGCTCCTGGGCAAAATCTCTGAGCCATGGCTGCAGAGCTTAGACCCAGGACAATGATGCACTTCTCTCTGAGAGACACCCTGGCTTTGGGAGCAGAGCAGTGTGTGGGAGTGGTAGTTTCTGATCTTTGCTTGCCTTTCTAGCATGGAACCAAAGGCCTACAAAAGGGCTGGTGTGCAGGTGATTTGGGATCCTTTAATTCTAAGTGTGCTGCACCTAAGGTCTCTCCTTCACCTTATGAGTGGGGACTGGGTTGGCCACACTCTCTTGGAATTTTAGCCTCTTCAGAAACTAGCAGGGGGAGATGAGAATGCTGATGGCCTGACCCCCAAGAAGATACCACGGTCGTCGACTAGTAGCTGGGGAGACAAGGAGCCCTGTGTTTCTGGCTACACCTTCCTGGAGCAGAATTTTCATCACACTGAGCCAGGAGGGGAAGGAGAGAGCAGGTCATGGTTCAGATGTCTCAGACTCTCTCTCTTCTTGCCTTGTTTTAGAATATCTTCTTGAATAACTGTGTCTTCATTGGCTGGATGCTCTCAGAATAATTTCCAGGGACTTTTAATAATTTTCCCCAGTTGTGTTCGTTGTGCTGGGGAGCAGGTCTGTCATTCTGGAAGGGATCTTTTGCAATTGGTAGGCATTTGCTGACCTAAAAGTAGTCCTAATGCCAAATAACAGTGGTTTTGTTTAAGATTTTGGCCTTGAATTTTGTTCGCTCTTTCTGATGTGTCTTTTTCAGGAGGAAATTTTCGTAATAGATGTTCCATGCGATTTTTCTGCCTTGTTACAGATTATTCTGTAAATTAAATATGATCAGTTTACAAAATAGCATTAGAGCGTTCCTATCTGGCTTAACAAGCCGTTCCTTGTTATTAGTATAGTGTTTTAATTAAGTCTTCAGTTTTAAATGCTAAAAGTTCCAGTTCTCACATAAGGCCCTTTGACATTAAAAAAGAAAGGTTAAATCTCTTCTTATTGAAGTGAGCACTCTTCACGTGACCTATAAATAGCATTCTGCTATTACAACAGGCAGAGACGACTGAGGAAAGAAAGTTAATGAGAAGTTTATTAGTCACTATAAGGTTTACTCTTTACATTACTATTTTCCGTATCATTAAAGATATGCTTTTAGAATTAACATTGTTTCTTAAATTATTTCATGTAGCTACTTGAAAAAATGCTTTAATACATTTAATATACATTTAATTTTCATGTTTAATCACTATTATACTTGTTTCTGCTTCAAGAGAAATCTCTTTATAATTTCACATGTGATGTTTAGGGACCACCTTAATCAAATGCTGTAATATTGAGGAAATTATTAACTTATCAGAATTATCATTAAATTCAGATTGTGTACAGCTGAAATGCATATAGGAACAGTTTGTAATTGTCAAGTGCTGTCGTCCCCAACCCCTGGTACCGGTCTGAGACGTGTTAGAGACCAGGCCGCAGAGCTGCACACGCACTCCTCCCCACCCCCATGGAAAAATTGTCTTCCATGAAACTTGGGAAACAGGCAGGGGCGGGAGGCAGCAGGAGGTGAGTGGTGGGAGAGCAAGCAAAGCTTCGTCTGTGTGTACAGCCGCTCCCCATCGCTGCGTCACCGTCTGAGCTCTGCATTTCCCCACCCGTCTGTGCAAAAATTGTCTTCCATGAAACCGGTCCCGGTGCCAGAAAGTTTGGGGACCACTGGTAAAGTGTATTTAGTGTGTGTATTACATTAAAAAGATAAGCTTTATTTAATTTTTTTTGAAACAACTTAGAGGCCGTAAGTATGTCTCATTACTTTAATAGTAGCTTTAACCTAAAGTTCCTCGATGATCTGATTGTTTGATTTTAACTGATTTCATATATGAAAAACCTTTATAAACCATAAAATGTCATGTGTTGGTAGCGTTAGCATTTCACTGATGTGAGTGTAATAACATCTAAAACGAACTACCAGTGCAAATATCACTTCCTCAATGAAGCCCTCCCCAAATTCATGCAAGCAGTGAGTACCACTGCTAACTCTGTTCCCAAAGTCCATGGGAATAAACCTAGTAGAGCCGTTAACACAGCCATTAACACATTACACATCTGCTCCTAAGGGGACAAAAAGTTACTCAAAGACAAGGAGCACACTTCATTGTGTTTATCTGCCTAATACCTAATCAAGTGCCAAGTGCTAGGAGGTACTTAAAATATGTTTGAATGAGCAGGTGTATATGATGTGAAAAAAATTTTAAAGATTGTTTAGTCCAACCACATAATTCTATAGGCAAGAAAAGGAAGGCCAGAGAGGTTAATGCTTTACTTTTTCGAAGTTATTGGAATTTATTACTTCAAGCATTTTATTACTATACTGCTCTAGATTCAGCAAAAATATTCCTTTCTAATATATTCCAGAAGTGATACATGGAAACCATATAGACAGATTATCTCATTAAGGCCACTGTTATTCTAGTCTGCAGAAAGTTCCTCTCTGGTGTGTAGAAAGGGAACTGAGGAACAGTTAAAAGGAGAAGATAGTATACAAATCAAGTTTCTAGACTGGATAAAGCATAACTGCCTGCATTTAGAGGTTTGCTTTTGAGTGAGTATGAGTTTAAATCATTTTAAATAACTCATTTTGTATTTTTAACTATCCTGCCCTTGGATTTACAAGAGGAATAAACTGCCAAACTCGGGGACCGTCTATATTGTGTTTTGCAATTGTGTCTGACATAGCAGTTATTAGAGAGACCAATAGCTTCTACTTGTAAATTTTAGAGCATCCATCACCTTGATTGAATTGGGCCACTTAAGAAATAAATTACTTTCAGTTTGAATTTTATTTTAAATGTTTGGCCATTATTTTTGTGAGCAAAATTGAGATTTCTTTTCTAGCCCAAACCCCATGGATAGGAGCCCATCAAGTAGTGAAAATTTAGAAATCTGTTACAAATGAAACAACTCAGGAGACAGAAATGCATTTAAAAAATGCATGTTTGAAAGTCCTTTAACATCAGCATAAACTGACATACAATCTTTTCATTTAAAGGAAATAAATACTCAGAAATCAAACATGCCATGTTGCACCTGCCACAAAAATTATTTTTGGATAGTAGTGCTTGTGTAGGCAGCTATTGAGAAATTAGCAAGTGCAACATCTTTATAAACTTGTAAATGAGGCAAGGTGGACATAAGAAAGGATCAGAGTTTTAGAAGAAAAGTAACTAAGGGAAGTGGGTGACCATAGTTCATAAACCAAGTGGATGTACTTTATTGCCCTAAGAAAAAACATCAGGCCAAGTGCAATTCCAAAATTTGTATTAAAAAAAAAACCTTCATTCAAGTAAATTTACATAAATGAGAGTTGATGGAAAATCAGAAAATCTTAGTGAAGATTGATGCCAAGTTCCGGTTCTCCAGTTTTTTCCATAATTAAGTATTCTCACTGTTGAGTTCTTTATTTTCTGGAACGTAGAGGACTTTTCTAGAAGGCGGAGGGTCTTATACTGGAACATTCCAAGACTAAAAATATTAAAACTGCAAAAACTTACCCAAATTCCTTAAGGCCCTGACCTCACAGGAGTAGAGGAAATATATGACTTCACTTGAGATAAACACATACTACTAGAATTCAAAATATTGCTAAGTCTTTGAAGATCGTTAACTTACCATAATTACCTTGATTACATTTCTCTTAACAACTCAAATACAAGTTATAAAAAATAAATCGCCTGTGATAAAAATGTAGTAATTAGAATATATCCATTCCTTGTTTGTTAATAACCCTCATCAAGTGAAAATTATAACCCCTTAGACATTCCATTTCAGGGCAGTTAACAGACTCCTGTCATTATTTGCCACTAGCAAACTCATACTTGGAGTTTATTGTTTTTCCTAAGATTTTCATGTTTATATACAATCTGCAATCAATAAATCCATCCGTTTTTTCCGTTTAAAACAAAGGTACTTCCAATCATGATTTGACTAATGAGGGGAGACAGGGCAGGAGTATGTTTATTGATTACCCAGTATTAGTGACTTTTAGTCTTGTAATAATGTGTGCCTGTATTTCGGAGTTTGGTATCTGAGTCTCTCTGTATCTTGTGCATAC
This sequence comes from Propithecus coquereli, assembly GCF_000956105.1. Taxonomy (NCBI): domain Eukaryota; kingdom Metazoa; phylum Chordata; class Mammalia; order Primates; family Indriidae; genus Propithecus; species Propithecus coquereli. Next base: position 1,035,961 of record NW_012150130.1, on the reverse strand, counting down.
GTTCTTAAGTTAGACATAGTCAAAGCTTGTTAAGCATGGTGAATCTCTATTTTGGGCCCCATGTTTCAAGAAATAAAGGGAAAGGAAATCTAGATAGAAGATTATGAACCTAAGTAAAATTTTAAAATGATTCCTAGAAATTTAGTCTTGTAAATAGAGACCTATTCAGCAGATTCTTCATATTGTTTTACTAAATTAGTGCAGCTATACAGACTATTATCTGGCAGAATTACTTGATATAGGAAAATATAGGAAGTAGGGTAGATTCTCAGCAAACTAATATATAACTAAAGCATTAATCTCGATTAGAGTTTCAAACTAGTATCTGTGACCAAAATCAGACATGTTTTTTCATTTATTTTGTCCCATGCTGTGTTTAAAATATTTTGAATTAAT
>NW_012150130.1:1030748-1033606 GCF_000956105.1 Propithecus coquereli | reverse complement strand
TTTCACTAAATCATGATGTAGCCTTTGTTATGGGATATTTCTTCAAGTGAATACCAGTGATGTTAGCTATCACCATGGTCGTTCCTATCAGCATTTTTAAAGTTAGTTTTCAGGACACGACAGGCAATCCCATATCTAGAATATGTGTTTCTTCCTGTGAAATGAAGTGCTGCCACTGCCAGAGTGGAAGGGCTCCCATGTAATCTCCATGCCACCAGCTCTGTATTTTGCACTGTTCTTCAACCCTGTACCACCCCTGTCCTCTCAACCTCCCACCCACACCTAGATCGAGCACTCACAGTGTGTGATCTCCTACATCCTCTCCTGGCTCCTTCCAGCACATGTTGACTAGGTCTTGAACTTAATTCAGGGTATAGTCCCTTTTTCCCCCACATGTCCATCACATTCCTGGCCACGTGACCCTATAACTTAACCCCACTTTTTGGCCTAGTGGCCAGGAGGAAAGGTGGGAGGAAGGGGGCATGTCACCTAATGAGGGCATAAACTTCTCCATCATTTTCAAACAGGAGTGAACACTAGCTTTTAATAGTGGGCCACTTCTGCAGACTCTGAAGTTTTATGTGAATCTGAGGATTCAAGAGTTTCAGGTTCATCAGTCCAGATGTTCCCATTTCATTGCTCGAATATTTTCTTTCTCAACTGGAGCCCTAACCTTAGCATAGCGTACCTGCTTTGATTGAGCATTCAGCCTTCTTGGGAGCTCTTCTACTCTTACTGGTCAAAGTCCTCCTTGCCTCCTGCTGCAGGACATGAGAACCTCTTTATATGCTATCCAAAAGTCCCTCTGCCATTCACACTTAGCTTTTAATTTCTGATCAGTCATGTTCAGCCTTTGTGTCTTTCCTGTATTTCCTCAATTGAGCTTAGCGATAGCCATCTAATTCCCCTGTCCTTAGAGTTAGTGTTTACCCCATATTTCTCAAAAAGCCTGGAATATCACATACCCAGTAGTACATTCCCTTCTACTGGAATACTGTCCCAAAGCAGCACCAGTAAAAGACAGTGCTATTTGTGGGGCTCTCTGTGCTTAGCTTGTGCCCGCTGAAGGAACCCTTACTGCCAGCTCTGTGACAGGGGAGCCAGCTCCCAAAATCTCATCTTAGTGTCTACTTCCTCAGATCATCTTTGGTATCAGCTGTTGGTTGAGTTCCCCTAGGAAGCAGACTTGGAGACTGAGATTCATGTGCAGCATGTTTCGTTGTAGGGAGTGTTCTTATAATCAGTACTAGTGGAAGTGGGGGGGAGAAAGAAGCAGAGTTGGGCTGCAGTTTGTTGTCAGTAAAACCCTCAACTGAGCCCTGGGGAGCTCTGAATGTACAGTGGCCCTGCAGAGTTGTCCTGAGTTGTGGTGAGTGGGTCTAGCCTCTGTACCTCCAAAGTGAGCACTTACTGGATGCAGGCTAGCCCAGAAACAGACGTGACCTTCCATGAGTAGCTCTTTTCCAGCCAAAGCTGTTCCAAAGGGCTGACTACTTAGGGCTGTCTACAAGCAGCATTCCCAGCAGCTGAGGGAATAAGTCCTTTATTCCTAAAAGAGGGTCTGGGTAGCATGTCAGTATCCATTATAGTACATTTCCTTTAATTTTATATTGTGAATCACTCTTATCTATGTGGGAAGATGAGAACTTTATTGCTTTGTTGACTAAAAATTTTTTCTAGCAATTTTTCATACTCAATTTCCTTCAAAGTCTAAGACATTTCTTCATCCTGTATTGTTAACAATGGATTTTCTCTATTTTTATTTCTCCATGTAGTGAATCATTTATTTTTGAATGTGAAATGAGATTTTTTTAAGCCTGTTTTACAAGATACTTCTCATCCCCTCATCTAGCTTTGCTAATTTTCAAAGTTTTAATAAATAGCTAGTGAATATACAAAAGTAGAATCACTATTGTGTGTTATAGTTCTTAAATTTTCTAAATATGCAGAAAATAATAGAAATCTCATTTATTATCTTTTCTACAAATATATATATTGAGACTAATAAAACACCAATAGAAAACAAATTTTAAATTGTTTTCCAGGAGTGACGATAGATTTCTGGTAGCCATCTACCACTACCTCCAATTATCCCTGTTTAGCTATATGTGGTAACAGAATAGTTCTTCTAATGCCATGACACTAACTGCCTCATAGAGGCTCTGAGCCTTTGATCCCTGTTGTAAAGATACCTCCTTATTTATTCTATTTTCAAATGGGTTAAGAGTTTCAACAGTTGGATGTTTTCAGTTTGAACAATTCACCTGTGTTATATAATAACACGATTGCTCCTTTCTGGGTATTACTTCTTTCAGATAGCTCAGAACTTGCACAGACATGCCTCTTTTAGTGATTCTTAGAAGTCTCTGTGGCTATTAATCCCTAATCACTTTCTTATGCTGATTATACACATTTTCAGATAATAGCTTTTAAACATGCTTTTAGTACAGTAGTCACTATGATCAGTAATACTTATTTTTAATGAAATGCTTCAACATAGACCCTTCATTTCCTAAGACTTTCCATTTAAAAATGAAATAGAGTAATTTTTTTTCGGCAGTCCAAGCAAATTTGCAAGAGCCACAATATACATATAGCATGATGTCCCTTAGTTATCTAACAGTCATTTGAACACATAATATTTCCATGCGCATAGAAAGCACAGAGATATAAAAATCAATTAGGCATGATTCCTACCCTCAAGAAGCTTTGGAAAGATAGATGTGAAACCGGAATATCATGGTATAATATACTGTAATAACCACTGTAATGGAGATATCATTGGAGAATAATAATGGAGGGAAAGCTATACCTAGGGAAAAGGAAGGACCTCAGAAAGGAAGGGGACATTTGAGCCA
>NW_012150130.1:1027581-1028528 GCF_000956105.1 Propithecus coquereli | reverse complement strand
TACCACTACCTCCAATTATCCCTGTTTAGCTATATGTGGTAACAGAATAGTTCTTCTAACGCCATGACACTAACTGCCTCATAGAGGCTCTGAGCTTTTGATCCCTGTTGTAAAGATACCTCCTTATTTATTCTATTTTCAAATGGGTCAAATGCATCAGGGGCCCCCATAACCCCTCCTTATCCCCTATCTTCCTACCCCTGCACCTGGTCTGTAGAAAAATCATCTTGCATGAAACTTAGGAACCGGGCCACACAGCAGGAGGTGAGTGGTGGACGAACGAAGCTTCATCTGTATTTAGAGCTGCTCCCCATCACTGGCACATCTGCCTGAGCTCCGCCTCTCCACCACACCCCCAGTCCGTGGGAAAATTGTCTTCCATGAAACTGGTCCCTGGTGGCAAAAAGGTTGGGGACTGCTGCTTTATACCATAGCATATCAAAAAGGCATTATGTATATTATGCTCATTTTTAATCGTTAAGTTTCGTTTGGCTTTTCCTTACGTGATTTAGTTCACATAGTCAAACTGAAACTCGTAGGGCTTCGTTTTAATGCTGGCTCTAACTAGAGGGCTCTTCCTTTGAAGGGAAGGCCGTGCTGCACTTGACAAGTATTAAAAGGCAGTAGCTCACTCCTTTCAAGCTATGAATGGAGATAATTGAGGCATAAACCATTTAATGTTTTTGTACACACTTGACTATGTATCTGTAGTTTCTGGGGAAGACACTGCATGTGCCTTGAATATTTTCACTATTTTACTTGTTAGATGAATCTAATGAAAAATGACTTAATTGGGTTTGAGGTTTATAACTTGAATTTTTCACTAAATCATGATGTAGCCTTTGTTATGGGATATTTCTTCAAGTGAATACCAGTGATGTTAGCTATCACCATGGTCGTTCCTATCAGCATTTTTAAAGTTAGTTTTCAGGACACGACAGGCAATC
>NW_012150130.1:1013589-1016096 GCF_000956105.1 Propithecus coquereli | reverse complement strand
AAGGTAATAAAGTGAAGCAACTTCATAGGAGAAAAATCTTCATGAAGAGAATGGATTTGATTAGGACCTTTTTCTTTTATTGTTTTCATTAAAGAAAATTAATAAATTATCTATTGCATCAGTCCCCAACCTTTTTGGCATCAGGGACCGGTTTCATGGAAGAGAATTTTTCCACAGAGCGGTGGGGGGATGCGGGCAGGGGGATGGTTTCTGGATGATTCAAGCACATTACATTTATTGTGCAGTCAAACCTCTCTGCTAATGATGATCTGTATTTCAGCTGCTCCCCAACACTAGCATCACCGCCTCAGCTCCACCTCACTCATCAGACATTCAATTCTCATAGGAGCCACAGCCTAGATCCCTGGCACCTGCAGTTTACAGCAGGGTACAGTTTATAGTAGGGTTCTCGCTCCTGTGAGAATCTGATGCCACCGCTGATCTGACAGGAGGCGGAGCTCAGCGGTGATGCGAGGGATGGGGAGCAGACGAAGCTTCGCTCACTCTCCTGCCGCTCACCTCCTGCTGTGCCGCTGGGCTCCTACCAGGCCGTGGACCAGTACTGGTCTGCAGCCGGGCATTAGGGACTGCAGGTCTGACAGTAGGGACTAAGGGGTGTTCTTGCAATAAAGCAGATAGGTCAGTGAGTAACTGTTAATGAAAAAATTATTCAAACACTTGTTAAAGATGGCAAGGCAGATTTTGTTCACGGGTACTACTACAATGAGTTTTTGTAGTAGGGAAGAGATTGGGCTCAACTCCAAATACAACAAGGAAAATTGGGACTTTATAGTCAAGGAGCAGGGTGGTAGTCAGGAGATAGGATATTACTAAAAGGGTAGGGTAATCGTTGGGCTTAGTCAAGCAGAGGTCTCAGAGGAGCCTAAGGAAAGTTTGATCAAAGACATAATCTTTGTCAGGGCCCATGTTAACGGTAAGTTAGTCATTAGTACAAATTAAGGAAATGTAGACTCAGAGGTAATTAGCATTTGAGCCTGGGCAACAGCGCAAGACCCTGTCTCAAGAAAAAAATAAATTTTAACTAATTCAGATAAAGTGTGGCTTTCATAAAGTGGATGACCATTTTCATTTAGAGATTGGGCAGATACTTTGCAGTAACATGCTAATTAAACAAAAAGAACTCAAAACCTGTACAACTATATCAGCTAGTGGAAGAATAAGAGCTGCAGCAAATCTTTTTAGAGTGTCAGCTATGTGCACAGCCGCATGGTAGTTCCCTGGGAGACACAGAAGTGAGTAGAGCTTGGAGGCCAGGAGGAGGGCTAAGATGGGCATGTGGGTGACTCTGGCTGGCAGGATGAGAGATGCAAACCTCAGGCTACAGGAGTTAAAAGGCAGAGCAGTTACTTCTGTCCGTTTGCAGGATTATCAATGAAGGCTTCAAAAAAGTTACAACATTTGAAATCGATAGTACAGATGAGCAGGATTTTAGTGACTGGAAGTGAGAAAGGAGGGGAAAGACGCAGGCAAGGACGAGCATGGGGAACGGGACACACTGAGAGAGTAGAAAGTGGCTGGTTTAGACCAGAACATGAAATAGATATTGGAATGTAAGATTAGAAAAATTGGTTTAGACAAGATCAGCAAAGACCTTGACTTATAAACAAAGTAATCTAATCTTTTAAAAATCTATTGAGAAGCTATTAAGTGTTTTAGGACTGAGAGTAAGATGAATAGAGATTTCATTATTGCAGTTAATCTAGCTGCTGTATATCAGATAGGTTGGCATGGAAAATCTGGAGGTGGGGAGATAAATTAGGTAGAATTTACAATAACCTAGGAAAGAGGTGAATGATTAAAGAAGTAAAATTTTGGGAATGGACAAGAAGGAGTAGATATGAGAAGACAAGATGACCATTAACACTGTGCTAACTCGTGTTTTGTTCTGGTGACCAATAAAAGACAAAAGAAATATCTAATTTTAGGCAGGAAAAAAATTATTTTAAAATAGACACATGCAAAGGGAAGTGGTTGGAAACATAGAACTAGAACTAAAGGAAGAGAGTAGATAAGTGTCGTGAAGAAAAAGAGTTAAGAATGACAAACCAGACCGTTGGACACCCCTTAATGTCAGAATTTTTCAACTGCGGTGCTGTCGCCACTTTGGGCCAGATAATTCTTTCTGTGGAGAGCTGTCCTGTGCATTGTAGCAATTTAGCAGTGTCCCTGGCCTTCACTCACTAGATGCTAGTAACCACCCCTCAATTGTGACTATCAAAAATGTCTAGACATTGCCAGATGTTCCTTAGGGGATAAAATTATCCCATTTGAGAACCACAGCTTTACATGAATCAAGATATGGGCATATAATAGTCATTGTATATTGTTTCCTGATCATTTTTTAATGTTAAAAATATGACAGTTTTAACATTATATATTCAGACTTGCAGGCTGAAGCATGGACAATCCATGAAAAACTACCTGCCACAACATGGCACTGTGGTTGGACTTCAAGCAGAAAATGGCAGGTTTCCCCTGTCAGTGGC
>NW_012150130.1:1011977-1013539 GCF_000956105.1 Propithecus coquereli | reverse complement strand
TGTCTTGCTCAGGCTGGTCTCAAACTCCTGGCCTTAAGCAATCCTCTGCCTCAGCCTCCCAAAGTGCTAGAATTTCAGGAATGAGCCACTTCACCCAGCTATTTTTTTTTCCTTTTTTTTTTTCTTTTCTTTTTTCAATAGGATCAAACTTGTTGAAATATAATTTAAAATATCTTTAAGCAGAATTGTATTCATGATTATTTAATGTATTGCATTTTTTTCTGTTTTTAAATGTACATATCAGTATGACTGCAGAACTTACATTGCTATTATTTTCCTTCTAGATTTATTCCTCACGACATTGTCTGCCTCTAGTACCTTCCAGTTTGAGATATGGGAAAATTTGGTAAGAAATCTTTTCTTTGTAGCATTTTTAAATGATGACTTTCAGTGAAAGCATACTTTTTTAGAAAATAAAATGAAAGTAATCACTTGGTCGGTTGATTTCAACAATAAATAGAACAACTTTAAGAGGCTTTAGTTGCATTGCTGCATTCAAACTGCTGAATGTTGCTGAAGGAAATGATTCATTCAACATCAGTTCCTCTGCAGGTTTTTAGGCACTGCTGCCAATTAAACCAATCAGTCTGCCCTAATGCACATGTTAACAGGACCCCTGCTAAGCTGTCAGCTGCTGAGAGAGGTTACCGTCATTTAATTTGTCAGCATGATGGTTTGTGAAGACAACCCTTTTTAAGACTAATTTTTCCCTTTGCCTTCAGGCTCATATAAAGAAATAAGAACAACAAACACTAAACTTACTGCCAAGATGACTAGAATTAAGGAATCTTTCCCCGTATGGGTTTTTGTGGGGTTTTTTTATTGTAAGTAGACAATTCCCAAATTGATATCTTGATTTTATTTTGTTTTTAGCGTTATGTAGGCTGTATGAAACATTGATTAATGGGTAATAAACTACCTGAAATCTTAAGGTTGAATTTCAGGCTGCATAGTAGAAGATAGGATTTGAGACCAGGCAAAATTGGCCAATTCAGTGACATTCATCAAGTGTTGATCAAGTATTAAACCTCACTTTGCTCCTATAGAAAATGGGTATAACAGTCTCTGCTTAACAGAATATGTGTGAACAAACGTGGGAGGGGAACAGAGGGGATGGGTAAATTCACACCTAATGGGTTCAATGCACTATATCTGGGGGATGGGCACACTTTTCACCTTGACAAAAACAATTTATGTAACCAAAATGTTTGTACCCCCATAATATTCTGAAATTTAAAAAAAAGAATGTGAAGATTAAATGAAACAATGTGTGTAAAGTGCCTGGCACATGCTAGATACTTATCAGATTTTAATTTTAGATCTATTGATTTACCATCTATTTACTTCTGATTATCTTTTATTCAATCCAAATTAAACCCATAACCTTTTGTGAATTTTATTAAAATATTGATGAAAAATAGCAGATTTTAAAAATATAAAGCACAAACTTGTGGAAGGAGATTCATTAGCAGCCATCTCTTATAGCATGATCAATGATGTTAGTCATGACTCAACTTTCTTCTTGGAAGGAAACTAAGATGGGGGAGTAGCTTTGTTTGGAC
>NW_012150130.1:1005550-1008182 GCF_000956105.1 Propithecus coquereli | reverse complement strand
GTGGTGGTGGCTGTGCTAGCAGAATTGTAGTAGTAGTATTACTACCAGTGTCCCTACTACTAATAATAGGTAATGTTAACTACATGCATACTGTGTGGTAGGCACTGTACTTACACATTATATGGATTATCTCATTAATCCTCACAAAAACCTTGTGCAGACACATTTTAGAGATGAGTCAATTGATGTTCAGAGGAGAACTAACTTATTCAGGCCTCAAGGCTAGCAAAAAGTAGAGCTGGGAGTTGAACTAGGAAATCTGTTTATAAAACTTCTACCCTTAAGTCAATGAAGTCATTGCACAGTAATTCCAGAAACCAAGTAGAAAAAGAATAGGTGAAGACACCGCTGCAACACAATCCCCATTAGTTGGTCCAGTTTGGGATTGCAGGGAAGCAGTGACCAAGGCCCTTGGCCCCTAAAGGTTCGCTGAAAAATCGCTGACATGAGGCCGATTGATTAATAGAAGAAAAGGGCATACAAATGTATTTAACATGTGTACGCAGGAGCCTTCAGAATGAAAACTCAGCCTCCCAGTAAAGCACAGAGGTTTATAAAGAATGGGGGCTTGCCTTGTAGCAAAACAGGTTTAGTGGCAAGATAGGTTATGGGAAGAAGAAAGAAGGTGGCTTGTCTGGCAAAGGTGGTCTTGCTACGGAGATGAAACCTCACAGGTAGCAGCCCTCAGAGAGCACAGATGGTAATTGTTTCTCTGCAGACCTTTAAAGGTATCAGACTCTCAGTGTATTTTTCCTAGATCAGGTAAGGAAAGACCCGGCTGCGTTAATGGAGATGCTCTATGTACGCACATTTTTCCCCACAAAAGATAGATTTGCAGCTTTACTTCTGGCTGCTGGACCTGTGGTAGCCATCTCAAAATATGTCAAAGAAATATGTTTTGGAGTAATTGATTTCCTTCAATACCACTGTAGGATGACTAACTTAACAATAATACATAGTTTCAAATAACTAGAAGGAGGATATTGAATGTTCTCATGTGGGGGAAAAGGAAAACTTCCCTTCACCCCTGGAAGTATCACTGAAAGACCAACTCATAGTAAGGCAGATTAATAAGAGAAAGAGATTACGAAAATTGATTTACCATGCACATGGGGAGAATCACAGAGTGATTACCCAATATCACCATGGGGTCCAGAAATTTACATACCCTCATTTTAGAGCAAAAGGGGAGATGAGGAATATAAGTAATTCTGTTGAGTGTCAATAAATGATGACTAGGGATGATAAATAGAGTCTCGGGATAATGAATGCATGGTGGAAACAAATTACTTGTAAATGATTCTCTTTGGAAATTAAATTAACCTGAGGGACTGGTATTATCTTTAATATGGGTTGGGTTAGGTCTGGTTGCATTCTTGATCTTCTTTCCAGCAATATATTGGGATAACTGGTAGGGTAAGGAAAGCAAATTGTTCTTTGCAATGGGTCTGGTTTTTATGAAGATAGATGGAAAGCCCCTTCCAACACCTGTTGATCTCTAAGGGCCTTTAATTCAAAATACTCTTTATACCAAGGAGTCATGTTTTGGGATAAAATTTCCTTAGCTCCTTCATTCAACACAAAAAAATGATAAATGTTTGAGATAATGGATGTGCTAATTACTCTGATCTGATCACCATATATTATATGTATGGAAATATCAGTATGTGCCCCACAAATATGTAAAACTATTATTTGTCAATTTTAAAAAAAGTGCAGCATAAAAAAAGTATTATTTGTGCCATAGCAAAAAATAATATATAAGGAGAATATAAATATGTAAATTTTAAGTATTCCAATCCAAAAAAAGTATGAGGGTCAGGCCATGGAGTGGATGGGTCCAAAATAGAAGCCTGTGCAAAACGTATTAATACTTGCAGATCATGAGCACAGGACTGCCATTATGAAAATACCTTAGGGGTGCTGTTATATTACATTTCACAGAACACTTTCTTTCGTATCATTCCGTTTGGTCCTCTCTGGAACCCTGCAGGTAGGCAATACATTTAACTCCTTCTGACAACTGAGACTGAAAGGCAGAGCAGTAAATGGATGTCCCTAAGTGATGTCGCCGCCCAACCAGGTTCATTTGCCAGCTGCCCAGTACATAGAGACCAGCAGGATTTACCGTAGAGAAAGAGTTTATTCTGCATAGTGCTGAGATTGGGAGACAGGAGAAATTTCTCAAATCTCCCTCCCCGAGAATTTGGGAGACAGGGCTTTTAAAAACAGTTTGTCATAGACAATTGAGTCTCTTAATTGGCTGGGTTCGGGGTGGAACCCTAGGGTTGTAGAAATTGTCTTCTTTGCTGACCGGGTTCTTGGGTGGGCGTCACAAGGCCAGTTGAGTCAGTTCCTCAGTGTAGGCCAGTGGTCTGGGTGGGTCAGCCATCCCACTGGAATTTGGGACCTGGAAGATATCTCAGAAACTACCCCTAGGTTTCAAAAGGATGATGTTATCTATCTATGGAGAAAGCTAAGAATCTTTATGACCACCAGATATGCAGCTCCAGAGTGGCAATCGTAGAGAAGCAAACAGGGGGATGGTAGCTAATTATTACCATTATTTTTAGCTAGGTCTTTACCACAGTTCCCGCCTTGCACCCCTTTATCAATTTGTAAGGGTGGTTTC
>NW_012150130.1:1002732-1005500 GCF_000956105.1 Propithecus coquereli | reverse complement strand
AGGTAAGGAAAGACCCGGCTGCGTTAATGGAGATGCTCTATGTACGCACATTTTTCCCCACAAAAGATAGATTTGCAGCTTTACTTCTGGCTGCTGGACCTGTGGTAGCCATCTCAAAATATGTCAAAGAAATATGTTTTGGAGTAATTGATTTCCTTCAATACCACTGTAGGATGACTAACTTAACAATAATACATAGTTTCAAATAACTAGAAGGAGGATATTGAATGTTCTCATGTGGGGGAAAAGGAAAACTTCCCTTCACCCCTGGAAGTATCACTGAAAGACCAACTCATAGTAAGGCAGATTAATAAGAGAAAGAGATTACGAAAATTGATTTACCATGCACATGGGGAGAATCACAGAGTGATTACCCAATATCACCATGGGGTCCAGAAATTTACATACCCTCATTTTAGAGCAAAAGGGGAGATGAGGAATATAAGTAATTCTGTTGAGTGTCAATAAATGATGACTAGGGATGATAAATAGAGTCTCGGGATAATGAATGCATGGTGGAAACAAATTACTTGTAAATGATTCTCTTTGGAAATTAAATTAACCTGAGGGACTGGTATTATCTTTAATATGGGTTGGGTTAGGTCTGGTTGCATTCTTGATCTTCTTTCCAGCAATATATTGGGATAACTGGTAGGGTAAGGAAAGCAAATTGTTCTTTGCAATGGGTCTGGTTTTTATGAAGATAGATGGAAAGCCCCTTCCAACACCTGTTGATCTCTAAGGGCCTTTAATTCAAAATACTCTTTATACCAAGGAGTCATGTTTTGGGATAAAATTTCCTTAGCTCCTTCATTCAACACAAAAAAATGATAAATGTTTGAGATAATGGATGTGCTAATTACTCTGATCTGATCACCATATATTATATGTATGGAAATATCAGTATGTGCCCCACAAATATGTAAAACTATTATTTGTCAATTTTAAAAAAAGTGCAGCATAAAAAAAGTATTATTTGTGCCATAGCAAAAAATAATATATAAGGAGAATATAAATATGTAAATTTTAAGTATTCCAATCCAAAAAAAGTATGAGGGTCAGGCCATGGAGTGGATGGGTCCAAAATAGAAGCCTGTGCAAAACGTATTAATACTTGCAGATCATGAGCACAGGACTGCCATTATGAAAATACCTTAGGGGTGCTGTTATATTACATTTCACAGAACACTTTCTTTCGTATCATTCCGTTTGGTCCTCTCTGGAACCCTGCAGGTAGGCAATACATTTAACTCCTTCTGACAACTGAGACTGAAAGGCAGAGCAGTAAATGGATGTCCCTAAGTGATGTCGCCGCCCAACCAGGTTCATTTGCCAGCTGCCCAGTACATAGAGACCAGCAGGATTTACCGTAGAGAAAGAGTTTATTCTGCATAGTGCTGAGATTGGGAGACAGGAGAAATTTCTCAAATCTCCCTCCCCGAGAATTTGGGAGACAGGGCTTTTAAAAACAGTTTGTCATAGACAATTGAGTCTCTTAATTGGCTGGGTTCGGGGTGGAACCCTAGGGTTGTAGAAATTGTCTTCTTTGCTGACCGGGTTCTTGGGTGGGCGTCACAAGGCCAGTTGAGTCAGTTCCTCAGTGTAGGCCAGTGGTCTGGGTGGGTCAGCCATCCCACTGGAATTTGGGACCTGGAAGATATCTCAGAAACTACCCCTAGGTTTCAAAAGGATGATGTTATCTATCTATGGAGAAAGCTAAGAATCTTTATGACCACCAGATATGCAGCTCCAGAGTGGCAATCGTAGAGAAGCAAACAGGGGGATGGTAGCTAATTATTACCATTATTTTTAGCTAGGTCTTTACCACAGTTCCCGCCTTGCACCCCTTTATCAATTTGTAAGGGTGGTTTCGATGACACAGCTTATCAATAAAACAATGGAACCCATGTGTTAACAGGAAAAAGCCCAAATTCTATAAAATAATTTAAAGAGGTTTATTCTGAGCCAAATGTGTGTGATCAGAGCATATGGCCTCAAGAGGTCCTGAGAAAATGTACCGGCAATAGCTGGATTACAGTTTGGTTTTATACATTCATGCAGACTGGAATTACACTAAGATCTTAAGTCAGCATGTGGAGGGCATACATTGGTGTGGCCCGAAAAGGTGGAACATCTCAAGGGGGGAGCGGGGGGTTGGGGGGCACTACAGGTTATAGGTGCGTTTAAAGATTCTTTGATTTGTAACTGGTTAAAGAAATGAAGCTTTGTCTTAAGGGCTTGAAATGTTTTAACTTAAAATAAGGATGTCTGTTAATCAAAGACAAACCAGGGGACATTTATGGAAACTCTAGCAGTCTGTTAAGTAGATTGATGGCCTGCAGGTGTGGTTTGAGCTTTGCCTTGCACGGCCTCAGGTCTGTTAATGATTTCGTATCTTACTGTTACAAAGACTGTCTCCAAAAGGGAGGGGACGTGACAGCCTGTGTCTGACTTCCCTTCTCATGGCTGGCAACTCGGCTTTAGGGTTTTTCTGGGGTCCCCTGGGCCAAGAGGGGTCCATTCAGTTAGCTGGAATGCTTACGATTTTATTTTAGTTCACGCGTGTCGTCTTACTCCAAGTCTAGGACTCTTTCCACCAGCCCATTCTCCCAGTATGTGTTCAGAATGAAAAAGAGTATTGATAACATGCTTGTCTTCCTACATTAATAGCTGCATAGCAGCTTCATCTTTGAAACTAAACAAGTCATGCTCTACTTTAAAATGTGTTATCTAATGAGAATAACAACATATTTGGTGTAGTTTATTAC
>NW_012150130.1:1000387-1002682 GCF_000956105.1 Propithecus coquereli | reverse complement strand
TAATATATTAAAGAGAAGCTTTTTGAATGGGAGTAATATTAGTGGATTTTATTGTACTTGGCAAAATCAATGGTTAACCAAATCAACGGGAACATGATTACAAGCGTTTTCATATACTAACACTATTATTTGGCAACATTCCCACTGGTGGGACAATATAGCAATATGGTAAATTGTGTGTCAGATAGTATTGTGGATGTCTAAATTAATAAGACACTATTTCATGTACAATGAAGTCATGCAGATATGGATATTACAACTTGTTGAATTTCAAAATCTCAGTTCAGACCGTTGTACTTTTCAAGGCTTAATATTGTTTAGTAAATATTTAGTCAATGATGAAGATTATATTTGCTTTCCTATTTGAGGACCAAGTTAAAGAAGACCAATCCCTTAAAGCATGAAGGGGGTCTCTTGCCCACTCTGTTTGTTTTGTGGATTAGAAAACCAACCATAGGGAACTATAGCAACTCGCCTGTGGTCCTAAAGCCAGGTAATTCTTGGGATGAATCCCCTTACTAACTTTATGAACTTATCAAAGTTACTTGACCATTTATATTGTGGTTAATACTGTGCTGATATACTTCACTAAATTAAAAATTTTAGAACGAATGTTCAGTTTTCTTATTCCTAAACTGATCAACTCAAAATAAGATAAAAAGTCATATGTAAGGATGTATTCTCCAGTGCTGGCCATTCCTTGCAGTCCAGAGAAAAGCCATAATTTTTAGCTGTTTGCTAGGTCTCTGGTTCTGGAGGAACCCTTCAGAAATACTTGTCAGTTTTCGGAAGGAAAGGAGACAGCCTGGGATAATGAACTTAGACTTGAGTTATAATTCCACTTTTGCTTGCTGCTTATTGACTTTTTGCCTGAGTGATTAATATCGCGAAGCATCAATGTCCTCCTCTATAAAATGAGAATAATACTATTTGCTTCATGGGTTTTATCAGAATTAAATATGATAATACATATAAAAGAACCTCTACTAGGACTTAATAGATGTTCAGGAATTATCGGTTCCCTTCCTGCAGCCCAGGATATATCATACCCATCATGTGTATTGGAATAGAAAAAAATTCAGAACCACAGCGTTAGGCCCTGTACATTTATTCAAATTGAGACAAATGCATATGTAGATGTCTTCTCCCCTTTTTTCCTTCTGTAATTAATTCAGTGCTTATGAACACAATTAAAGTTTGTTTATAAGTGTAAGAATAAATGATGTTTAAATTATTTCATAGATGACTAACCCCTTAAATTACTTTAGTACCTTTGAATAAACTGCCACTATAATGCAGAAGGTATTTGGAAAGCCTGTCATTAATATCCTAATGTTGTGCGGTGACTTATACCTAACAAATTGAATAATTACCTGATTCTGGCCGTTCCTAAATAGAGCTTGCATGGTTGAAGGAACATGTGACTGGAGTCAAGTCTTGGCTGTCCTTTTCTGTGTTATCCCAGACAAACCGTTTGACATTTCTGGGCCTCAATTTTCTCATCTGTAAAATGATGGAGGTAAAGGACATAATTTATATGGCCTTTATAGTTTTAACATGTATAATTTGAAATCAGTGATAAATTAATTTAGTCAAAGCTGATTATTATATTCTCTTGGCTGATTATTTAAAATAAAGGGATTGATAATTAGGAAAATATTAATAAAATATGTGCGAACAAAACACCAGTGTTAGAAAGGATCTTTACACTTCTTATTAGGTAGAACATTTTACTGTTAGTGGCCATGAAATGCTTGCACAGGTCACAGCTGCCATAAAATTATTTGTGCACTTGCTTTTGAACTTAGCGACTTTATAGTGTTTGGTTCCCTGTTTGTCCTTTTAAAAGGATATATAATAAAGATTTTAATCTTGAAAATGTATATCTTGTGAAACCCATGGAATATCATTGTTAACAGCTGCTTATTTCACCAACCTCAGCCCTTTTGGAATAAAGTTCACAGGCACCAGTAAAACAAGAATTTAGCCAGAGCGAGAAAAAGGCAACACTGGTTCAGACATTCCATACATAAAAATCTTTCATTAATATTGTAAGGGAAGAAACAAACTTCTTAAAGATGAGACGCTTCGACCTGAGTTTGATATCCTAATAACTTTTGGGTGTTTGAAAAGATTACATGTTTGGTTGTTTCATAACTGGCCTAAAATATCTGTAAGTGGAAAAATATAATTACAATTTTGAAGGGAATTAAAGATGTTTATCTTCTGAGTAAAAGTACTATTGTACAACCAAATGACTAAAAACATCCAAAATACTTTTCTCATAGAAATTTC
>NW_012150130.1:997935-1000337 GCF_000956105.1 Propithecus coquereli | reverse complement strand
AATGAAAAATACTCTAATGGATTTAATTGGGTATTAAATATTCAGTATTAACATTGAATACTTAATTTAAAATATAATTGATGGTTGAGTCCAAATTTAGGACATCTTAAGTACCTTCAACCATAATTCTAACTCAAAACTTCTGAGCCCCATTCATATAATGAAGGCTGATATAGCATTACTTTTGCTTATTTTGATTAAAGTTAAGTGATAGAACTAAAAATTGTTCTGAATCTCTAAAACAGATGGGTGCTGATTTTAGTAGGAGACATCCTAGATTCTCATAAGCTGTAATTTTTAGTATTCATATTTCCATTTTTATAATTAATGAATTATGACCAGTGGACAGAACGTGCATTATCCACAAGTATTTATTATTTTTTAACATTTAAATAGAGAAATGTATTTGCATAGCTTCTTAGTATCCTATTGTATTTTTGTAGTGCCAATTTTGTTTTCATGTGATTGAAGTCATAGTGACCAGTTTAAATAGTTCTCCCTCTCACCTTCTGGACCCATATCCCCCTCAGCCTGCCCTGCCCCTGTCCCACCAAAATCAGACAATACTATTATAAACTTTCAGTAAAATGGAAATCTTTTATGTGCGCACATTGCCGTACAACATCTAAAGTGGTTAGATGTTCTTAGAGTATTCTAATATTCGCAATACTCTTTCAAGCAAGTAATAAATCCAATTCGTTACTGTTTCCTTTTCATTCCGGCTGTGGTGATGCAGTGCAGTAGTTGCCGTAGCAAAAGTGATTAGTCCCTAAGTTTCTACTGTGTAGCAGAAACTTCTGTCAGACATCTGTCTTGGTGAGTCATGGATGCCAGATGTAATTCTGATAAATATTTTGAATGCTTTTTGATTGGAAATGAAAATTTATATAAAAATCATAAAATTGCTTCTTCATATTCTTGATTTTATACATATTCAGCATTTAAAGCAGACTAGGTTATATTAGTTTCTTTTAAGGTATACAAATATGAGGAAAAACTAGGACCCTATATCCCTGAAACCATTTTGTACAGGTTTACATTTAATAAACTATTGCCTTTCGAGGTAAAAGTGTTTATTGGTAAAGCTGTACCTCTAATCATAATCCTAACTCTAAACTTCTGTGCATGTAATTTTTTTAGTGATGCATAGTGTTATAAATGTATATTTAGCCCTTTGAAGATTAAATTTAAAGTACTTAAAAATTCTACAGGATAATGTTATATTTTACATTATTACGTTGCTATTTTGTAATTTAATGTATGATATTTTTAGTACTTTCTAATATGACCCACAACTTAATTAGAACATTTGTCACTATAAGCCTACCCTGATTAATAGAATGGTCTATGATAAGTGGAACAAACCATAAAACTGTCCTGTGAACTTAACCATGGATATCTCCTTGTTATTTAATTGCAACAGTACTGTAAAAGTGATTATTGCAGACAACTTGACTATTGTTATACCTTACAAATGTAAAATATCTTGGAAGGATCAAAAGATTTATTCCTCATTACACCAGAGGGGAATTCCCTGCCATCAATTAGAGTGTCATAGAAGCCTACTAATTTATGAAGAGCCTAGTGCCATCCTTTTTCTAAATATCCTGCCCTGTTTTCAAACAACTCTGACTCTCATTTTGACCTCATTTTTTTCCATCTTCAACACAAGATTTTCTTTCTGTATAAATGTCCTATCCATGGAAAAGCAGAATCAGTTGTGCTTCTTGGATGTAGGTAGGTACACAGCTTCTGTGTTTAACTTTAACCCACTAAAGAGTTGAGTGATTGATGGATGGATTGGACAGATGGATAGTGGATGAATTCATGAAAGTGCCCTCTACTACTTGTCTCTTATTCAGTGCAAGCCGTCCCCTTAGCAGCTCTCCCGGAGCAATCCCATTTTCTCTCCTCCTCCACAATAGCGAGACAGTTCCCTTTTATTCCTTGTTACATATAGGGACGAGTGGACAGTCTGTACTTAATCTGCCCCTGCCTTTCATCACATTACTTCTTATAACTATATATATAGTTTATATTTATGTGTGTGTGTGTATAAATTTAATCAAGAGTAAGGTTTCGAGTTTTTGTTAATCGGTAACATTGAAAGGATTTAGGAGTTTCATGTATTGCAAATGTTTGCTGCTTTTTCATAATACATAATAATAGTTATTTTTTTGGCAGAAACTATTTTATAGAAAGTGTTTTACGTATTTCTGAAGAAACCCTTTCAAACTTCTCTGAGGTGAACAATATTATTATATTTATCCTCATTATACAATGTGGTAATAGGGGTTTGGAGAAGTTAAGAAACTTGATGAAGGGCAGAGCTAGGAGGGAAGTGGCCGAGCTGGGACTTGGTGCTTGGTCTGTCTCACACTCTGTGTCCTCACACACTCTGC
>NW_012150130.1:995859-997885 GCF_000956105.1 Propithecus coquereli | reverse complement strand
TGCCCATTACATTTTATTTTAAGTGTTAGAATTTTTGTCATAGAACTTCTAAGTTCATGTACTAATAAAATCAATCTTATCTTCTGAGTGGCATGAAAAACTCTTTTAGAAAAGATCATGTAGTTTCATAGGTTTTTTTAACTGCTACAAATAAAATGCAAAAATTAGACCTCTATTGTGCTTAAAATATTGTGCTGAACACCACATAAGAAAGCAGAGATTTTAAAGGTAAGGTCCTTGCCTTTAAGAAATTTGGAACCTAGTTGGGAAGACAAAAGACAAATATGTAAAAATAAATACAAGAATAAAGCAAGAAATAACTGTCACAATATAAGATAAACCAAAATGTATTTCATTGTTAATTATTTAATGCATAGAAAAAGTGCTAATTCTTGGGGCAGTACACATCATTCTAAGCTGAGAAAGAGCAGGAAAGCATCCTGGAAGAGGCGGGATTTCGGACTGGACTTGGAAGCAACTCCAAAGTTTGGCTAAAAATATGTGAAGGTTTGAAAATGGCGTGGTTAGTGACTAGTAAATAAGCCAGTTTGGCTTGAGTTTCTGTGAAATTGTGGAAACATAAATGGTCTGTGAACACATTGGGTTATCAAATGAGTAACAAATGAACAAATGTTGATTTTATTCTGTAGAAGTGATGTGAAGTAGTAGAACAATTTTAAACAACTCTTTACTACCTTTTTTATTAACTTCAGAAAGTAAAGTTGAACAAAATCTTCTGGTCTAGTGGGATATGCATAAAGTAATGTTTCTTGAGCATGAAATAGGAATTCAGGGGAGGATTATTAGAATCTCTGAGGTACCTGAGATTTTGATATCAAAAGAGGCAGATTTTTAAAGTTTTAGAATACTGTATTTTCTAGGGATGGAAGACCACTCAGGAGATAGGTCAGGGCATGAGGTGGTGAGAGCTGGAGCTAGAACTTCATTAATAAATGGAGGAAGAGGTGTGAGAAAATTTGCAAAGAAAAAAATCAATAAATTTGCTGATTGGTTTGATACTAGAAAGTATAAAAAATAAAATAAAAAATTGACTCTAACTGACCTAAAGAATGATGATACTATTCCTAAAAGTAGGTAAATCAGGAGAGGAAGTTTGATTGAATCCTAAGATACTTTAGAGTCATTATATTAATCATGCTGGTAAGAAAACAAAGCTGGAACATTCACAAACCTAAGTTGAGGAATAAAACCAAAACAGGTTTGAGAGTCCTCCAAGAGCAAAGAGATCAAGGCCTGAATGAGCCCTCCAAAGAAGAAGGTATACAAAAGAGATTCACAGAGGGCTAAGGAGGGAGAAAAAGGAGTGCTTAAAAGGTGCTCAGAAACTATTGACAGATATTAAAATGTGATGCGAAAGGGTGACCAAGAAAAGACCTTTAGATTTACAGTTTAACAGGGCATGCGTGGCCCAAAAGTTACCATTTACAGAGTTCTCAGAGCAGTCCCTGAGCCATAGAAATCACCTAATGATAGTGGCTACTGTTGGTAAATGTCAGATGAGGTGCTGTACCTACCCTCATGCTTGCAAGATCTGCAACCCATAAATGCTTCTACTAGTTAAGCAATCTTCACGGAATGTTTATCTACTAGAACAGCAGTTCCCAACCATTTTGGCACCAGGGACCAGTTTCATGGAAGACAATTTTTCCACAAACCAGGGGGTGGAGGAATGGTTTGGGGATGATTCAAGCACATTACATTTATTGTGCACTTCATTTCTATTTTATTACATTGTAATACATAATGAAATAATTATACAACTCACCATAATGCAGAATCTAGTGCCACCGCTGATCTAACAGGAGGCAGGGCTCAGGCGGTGATGCGAGCGATGGGGAGCGGCTGTAAACACAGAAGAGGCTTTGTCTGCTTGCTCACCACTCACCGCTCACCTCCTGCTGTGCGGCCCCCTCCTAACGGCCACGGACCAGTACCAGTCTACAGCCCGGGGACTGAGGGCCACAGTTCTAGAAGATGTGTTTTGTGTCTTGCCTTAGTACTTACT
>NW_012150130.1:993672-995809 GCF_000956105.1 Propithecus coquereli | reverse complement strand
TATGAAATATATATTTGGTCTTTGTCCCCATTTCCTGGCATATAACTCCTGAAATCCTTGGAATCTTTAAAGTAATGTCTTTTTATATGCTAAAGAGTTGACTGATGGCTGGGAGCCCCTAGATAGCTTCAGGATGGAGGTAATCACCAGAAAGACCAAGGCATGATTAGAGGGTTGGGACTTTCAGCCCCAGCCCCCAACCTCCTAGGAGGGAGAGGGGCTGAAGGTTAAGTTAATCACCAATGCCAGTGGTTTAATCAGTCATATCTACATAATGAAGCCTCCATAAATCCCCAAAAGAACAGGGTTCTGGAGGCTTCCTGGTAGTTGAACATGTGGAGGTTCCTGGAGGGTGGTGAGCCAGAAGGCATGGAAGCTTCATGCCCTTTCCCCCATACCTCTCCCTGTGCATCTATCTCTTCATCTGTGTCTTTTGTGTTAGCCTTTGTAATAACCTGTAAATATAAGTGTTTCCCTGAGTTCTGTGAGCTGCTCCAGCAAATTAATTGTTAATAAACCCAAAGAGGAGGTCATGGGAACCCCAACTTGCTGGTCAGTCAGAAGTTCTAGAGGCCCAAACTGGTGACTGGTTTCTGAAAGGGTAGTTTTGGGGACTGAGCCCTCAACTTGTGGATCTGACACTATCTTCAGGTAGATAGTGTTGGAACTAAATTAGAGGACACCCAGCGGGTGTCTGCTGCAGAAGTGACTGCCTGTTGTTGGTGGGGAGAAACCCTTAGGATGGTGTCCAGGCTATAGAAACAGATGCTAAAAGGCAGTTTTAGTCAATAGGTCTAGCAACTGTAAAGAAATTTACATTTCCTTTTTGGGCTCTTTTCAGGTGTTTGTGAAAACAGAGACCCAGCAGGTTGCCTGTTAACTAGGTGGAGAAGCAGCAGAGCTGATTTATTTTGCTCACAAGACCCACCTTCCTTTCAGAAATCCCCAACATTTGGTCACAGAAGTCATCTTTCTATATTGATTGTTGTTATGGTGTGAGAGCAGAGATAAAAAACAATTCTTATTTTTCCACTCAGATCTCCAGTATCCATAAAGGAACAAAGATACAAAAACTCATTTTACAGTATATAGATAGCCTGTATAGCATGTTGTGGAAACCACAAGGGGATTTTGGCCCATGTCCAGTTGCTCATGACACAAAGATCCAGTTATTGAGAAAATGAGGATTGCCAAGAAGAGAGGAATTTTTTAATACATCTTGTCAGGAGAACTGGGAGAAGCTGCCTCAAATCCCTCTCCCAGACAAATGGAAATCATGGGCTTTTAAAGGAGGGGCCACGTGCCTTGGGGCAGTAGTGTAACTAATGGGCTACACGCATTGGGGCAGGTTTGGGGGGATGGTGAGGCATGGTGGCAGAAAGTGTGCTCAGGGACCTTCAGAATCTCAGCTCCTTTGTCTTGCAGAAAATCCACCATTTCTGGGAAACAACTCAAATGGTCAAGTAGTTAGTGTTAATGAAAAAAGCCAAACTTTGTAAAATAATTTTGAAGAGATTTATTCTAAGCCAAATTTGAGGATCGTGACCCGTAGCCACGCCCAAGAAGCCTTGAGCAAGTGGACTCGCTGTGGTTGGGTTACAGTTAGATTTGGCTGGGTTACAGTTAGATTTTACACGTTTCAGGGAGACAGGGGTTACAAGTAAAGCCATAAATCAATACGTGGGAGGCATACATTGGTTTGACACAAAAAAGTGGGCCATCTCAAAGCTGGGACGTACAGGTTATAGGTGAGTTTAAAGATTCTTTGACTTGTAATTGGTTAAAGACATGAAGCTTCGTCTAAAGGCTTGGAATATTCTAACATAAGTAGCTGTTTATCAGAGGCAAGCCACTGGACATGTATTTGTTGTGTAAATTGAGGACCTGTAGGTTTGTCTTACATACCCTTAGACTTGTTAATGGGTTACAAAGGATGTCCCCAAGAAGGGAGGGGGGCATGATGAGGCCCGTCTGACCTCCCTCCTCCTGGCAGGCAATTTAGTTTTAGGATATCCCCCTGGCCAAGAGGGGTCCATTCAGTCAGCCAGTGGGGGGTGAGCCTTAAGATTTTATTTTAGTTCATATTAGTTAAGGGAGAGGATTATAAAAAATATAGGGGTCATTGAAATTTGTTCAT
>NW_012150130.1:978828-981106 GCF_000956105.1 Propithecus coquereli | reverse complement strand
TTATTTGTTTCTTACAGTTGAAAATTGGCATTCTTTTGTTAAATAGCCTTATTATTTTCATTAAAAAGGGACACTGACTCCAGTTGAGAGTCATCAATAAGAAAGAAAATGTTTGCGGTTTCAGATATTCTCTATTAAATTTACTACGATATCACTGTCATCACCAGTCAAAGTTTATCCAGTAAATACAAATATGTAGTACCTCAATTTGTATAATATGCACAAATTAGATGTAAGCGCTGGGTTTAAGGAACTTGAAATACAATACTTTTTTTTCTTTGAATGAATTGTGTGGTACAGACATATCAGTTCAAATGGTTCAATCTATTTATTCTTTAAAATTGTGTAGCAATCAATTTTTCTTCCATTTAGTCTCCTTCGTGTTTTATAGTAAAAGATTTATACTGTGTACAAGGTGTTAATGTGTTCAAAAAATAATTTCTGAGTGCCTACCGTTCAGACTGGCTCTGTTTAAGATGCTTGGCATGTATCCAAGCATGAGGTATACAACACCCTGCTCTCATGGAGTTTAAATTCTATTCAGGGAAGAAAGGCAAAAACAAGTAAATTAGTAAGGAATTTTTAAAAAGTGGTAAGAGCTTTGAGGAAATTAAATATAGTGCTGTAATAGGAGGTGAGAAAGCTATTTTAGGTAGCTAGTTAGAGGTCACATTTGATCCAAGACTTGAATAAAGTCGTAGGAGATCTTGGGGGAGAGTGCTCCATGCAGAGGGAGTATCTAATTGAAGGAACAAAAAGAAGGCAGGCACTTGGCCCGGTCTTGTAGGGCTTTGTGGAACAAGGTAAGGAGTTTGAATTTTATTCTAAATGCAATTGGAAGCTTCAAGGAGATTAGCTAAGAGGATATGCAATTAACCAGGCTAAAGCTATGATGACTGGGACCAGGGCAATCACCAGGAAATGGAGAGAAGTAGTCTTATTTAGGATATATTGCTGATAAAGTTGACAGGACATGCCGATGGGTTAGATGTTGGCGGGAAGAGAAAAAGAAGAATAACTTCTAGGTTTTTGACTTGAACAACTGTCTTGATGGAAGTGCCATTAAATGAGGTAGGAAAGGAGTGGGAAGAGGAACTTCGGGATTCTGATAATTAATAGTTCTTTGGGGGGCATGTTAAGTTTGAGATGTCATTAGAGACCAAAACAAAATAAAAATTGAAGATACAAACTCTGGACAGATAGAGCTGTATATAAGCATACCCTTATTTAAACTGCCTTCTAGAAGATGGATAATGGATAAATGAAAGAATACATGTCAAGAGCATCCTCCTCCTCTTCCCAACACTATAAATGTAAATGTACTCCAGCCACATTGGCCTCCTTGGCGTTCTTCAAACTGTTCCTCCTGACGGCCTTTGCCCTCGCTCGTCTCTCTGCATGGAATTCTCTTCCTCCAGATATACCTCATGGCTTACTCCCTCTCCACCTATGGTTTTGCTAAAATGTCACCCTCTTCTGGAGGCTTTCCCTGACCACTCTATTTAAAAATATAAACTGAGCATCCCTGACCCCACTTTCCCACTTTAATTTTCTCTATAGCATTTATAACTATCTGACGTAGTATACGTTCTACTCCTGTACACTCACTAGAATATACTCCATTGGTGTATTTTGTTCACTGTTAACAATCCTCAAGCCCATAGCAGTGCCAGTCACATTATAAATACTAATGAATAATTTTGAATGATTTAATTAAATGAAAAATACTCTAATGGATTTAATTGGGTATTAAATATTCAGTATTAACATTGAATACTTAATTTAAAATATAATTGATGGTTGAGTCCAAATTTAGGACATCTTAAGTACCTTCAACCATAATTCTAACTCAAAACTTCTGAGCCCCATTCATATAATGAAGGCTGATATAGCATTACTTTTGCTTATTTTGATTAAAGTTAAGTGATAGAACTAAAAATTGTTCTGAATCTCTAAAACAGATGGGTGCTGATTTTAGTAGGAGACATCCTAGATTCTCATAAGCTGTAATTTTTAGTATTCATATTTCCATTTTTATAATTAATGAATTATGACCAGTGGACAGAACGTGCATTATCCACAAGTATTTATTATTTTTTAACATTTAAATAGAGAAATGTATTTGCATAGCTTCTTAGTATCCTATTGTATTTTTGTAGTGCCAATTTTGTTTTCATGTGATCGAAGTCATAGTGACCAGTTTAAATAGTTCTCCCTCTCACCTTCTGGACCCATATCCCCCTCAGCCTGCCCTGCCCCTGTCCCACCAAAATCAGAC
>NW_012150130.1:976826-978778 GCF_000956105.1 Propithecus coquereli | reverse complement strand
GATGCCTATTTTAGTATTATACATGGCATGTGGTCAATTCCTTAATAACATAAGGAGGAACTTACGACATGTGTGTTTAAAAATAGTTTGAACTTAATCCTGTTTGCAAGAGTAACACGCAAAACCAAGGACGTCTACTGAGGCTTTTTTAAAGAATACCAGGTACTAGTTACCATGAATTCTTCATGTCTATCCAACAAATGGAACAAATAGAATTGAAAGAGTTAGTCTGACCTCTTGAAACCAATATTAAAAAAAATTTTTTTATTTATGTCTTAATTCCAAAAAAGAGTAACATTTACTATGAATTCCCCAAAGAAGACATGTGAATTTCTGTTTTCCATAGGATTCTACACCATTAATGAAGTTCACATTGGTTAAGAACTTCCAAAGCATATGTGGCTCTTTTCATCATTTGTCAGGGTTACTGCTGAAAGGATTTTTATGTTAGATGGGAAAGTAGTCTAGGTGACCTACCTAAAAGACGCCCAGAGTTCACTCTCATCTTGCTGTTCCTTCATTCTGCCAGCAAACAGTTTGGTCTTTCCTCAAAATGTAGATAAGCTGTCACCATGTCCAGAGACTTCAGTTTCCTCATTTATAAAATGGAAATGACATATAATATCAACCTCACAAGACTACTGTGAATAGCACAGTGAGTAAAGCACAGTGTCGGGCTTATAGCAACAGCAGAAGAAATTATAGTTTGAACCAGGCGCAATGGTACATGCCTATAGTCCCAGCCACTCAGGAGGCTGAGGCATGAGGACCACTTGATCCCAGAAGTTCAAGACCAGCCGTGGCAACATAGCGAGACACATACGTAAAAAAAATTATAGTTTGAGTCTTTTTATTCAACTTACCTGTTGTTTGTTGTTTTTGCTGCTGCTGCGGTTTACTCAGTTGACTAAATCAACTCACTGTTCAGTGTCATAGAGGTGTATCCCAAGGCAGCTAAAACAGAAGTTTTGGTAGTATTATATAATAGAAATTTTAACATGAATCTCTATGTTGTACTGTATTTTAGCTTTACTACATTGAATATTACTTTAGTTTTGAGTAAATTTCTTGTGCTTGGTTTACAGTTTTTGATGCAAATAGTCAAGTGATAGAATACATGAAATTAGTTTTTGAAATTTGGTGACTGACTTGGTTAGCTAGATTAATAAGGGAGTCCTTTGCAAGTCTCTCTTCAGGAAAAAAGAATATATACATGTAATATATAATTCTCAGGGGGTTCACAGGCCTCCCTCACCCCATTAACACTTAATTAAGAACCTCCAAATTAAAGTTATTTATTTTATGATTGTGTTTATGTCATAAAATACCTTGCTTTTAACAAAATTATTAATGGCTTTACATTAAAATTTTTTAAGATTTTGCTGAACATAGACATCTACATGTTAGTGTTTTTAAGATATGCAGAACATAGGATATAGTCAAATTAAGAAACATAACTATTTCTCCCATTTTTAATAACTTTGGGTAGTTTATCAATAAACCTAAATATTCCACAATGCCTTTTTAAGTGTTCAGCTATTTTTAGTTGGATATTGTCAAAAATACAAGACTGTGAATGAGTCTAAAAATATGAATATTAGTATATCCAAAATATGCGTTTTCCTATGAAAAATGTACATTTGAATACATCTGTGAATTGCCTCCTGCCCTCCATCTCCTATTCCACCCAGTTCCTTTTCACCAAGGCAAGGGAAGTGACTGACAGCCAAGAAGTCAGCATGATTTCAGAGATTTACCATTCAGCTGGTAAAGAAAGCACATGCTTGAATATATGATATAGGTGACAGAAGAAGCCTGTACCAAAGAGGAGTGTTTAAGTGGCTTCCATCTCACTTAAGTTGTCTAATAAAAAAAGACCAGAAAGAAATATATCAAAAGGATAATAGTTTTGTTAAGAGGATGAGTTATCTTATTCCCCATTTTCTAAATTT
>NW_012150130.1:974676-976776 GCF_000956105.1 Propithecus coquereli | reverse complement strand
CACTTTGTAGACTTGTCTTCAGTCACATAGGTACATTAATGGTATATTTAGGCCAGGCATGGTGGCTCACCTCTGTAAATCCCAGCACATTGGAAGGCCAGGGTGGGAGGATTGCTTGAGGCCAGGAGTTTGAGGCCAGCCTGGGCAACATAGCAAGACACCATCTACACATACACACACAGAAATCAGCCAGGTGTGGTGGTGTGTGCCTGTAGTCCTAGCTATTTGGGAGGCTGAAGTGGAAGGATCACTTGAGCCTAGGAGTTCAAGGCTGCAGTGAGTTATGATCACACTACTACACTCCAGCCTAGGTGACAGAGTGAGACAGAGTAAAAAAATTTTTTTAATGCTATATTTATGTGAGCATAACTTAAAAATCACCCTGTATGCTATTTAACATCTGAAACAGAGTAGGTAAACACATGTACATATTCATAATTCTATCATTTGTGTTATTTAAAAATTAATATTTTTAAGAAATTATGTTTATTCCTTCCGTATAATGTTGGTAATATGATCCTCTTTTTTTTCTCATTGATATAGAACTTGTTTTGCACTGTCATAGTTTGGTTTATGCACACTTAAAAAATAAATGTAAATATTTTTATTCATGCCATCTATTTTTTGTGGTATTTGTCAATTATTTAAATATTCTTAATTTGTTCCTAAAAATATCTAATATCTAATCTGGTTAATATAATAACTTTTGTATCATATTCAGTGTATATTTTTAAGAGATGGGATCTCGCTATGTTGTCCAGGTTGGAATGCAGTGGCTATTCACAGGTACAATCATCACACACTACAGCCTCAGACTCCTGGGCTTCAGGGTCCCTCCTGCCTCAGCCTCACAAGTAACTGGGACTACAGGTGTTCACCACTGTACCCAGCTCAGTATATTTTTGTGTGAATAATTTCTCTTATGTTAATGATGTGCTCTTCTGAAAAATATAAAGTGATATCCCACATATTAACATATTTCAGTGGAAGTAAAATGGAAATGGATTTTTGGTAATTTTTTTAATGTCAGTATTGTATTTCTAGCTTTACATTAATAATCACAAAAAATGTAGTTTTGTGTGTGAATACATTATCTCTTGTCTCTCTCTTGACAATGTGATGGGA
The DNA here is from genome assembly GCF_000956105.1 of Propithecus coquereli. NCBI lineage: Eukaryota > Metazoa > Chordata > Mammalia > Primates > Indriidae > Propithecus > Propithecus coquereli. The sequence continues at coordinate 975,651 of NW_012150130.1, read as the reverse complement.
AAGCCATCTACCTATATTCTGGGTCTATTTGAGCAAGAGGTACAGTTTTAGAAATGCTGTATAGAGATCTTTCAGCCGTGGGTCCCAATATAAAAGTTAAAGCCATGAATTTTATTTAAACCTTCTGCCATAAATTAGTCCTGTCACTTACAGTATTTATATCTCGTGTATGCTACAGTCATCCATGAGTAAATTTTCCAGATGGTGGAAGGAGACATTTTCACTTATTCCCCATTGAGCTGTTGTGCCATGTTCTAATCTGTAATCAAAAATCACTGATTTATTTTTGTTATTGAACTTAGCGTTCCAGATTATAGATTGAAGTATTTAGCCATTTACTTACAATTTTTTCTCCATCTATGGAGTAACATTTGTCAAATTCTACATTATTACTTTCATTTTTCATGACTGTTTTCATGATCATGACTGGAAGCATTGCAGTGAGTCCTTGAAGTCCTGAGGAAGAAACTCTTCTGTCCTTCTAGGAGTTGTGCACTTTTTTACTCTATTGCCTACTTACTAAGCTCAGTATGTTACTGTCCCAAATACACAGTGTCCCACAGTGATAGAGGGGATATGTAGGGATAATGTATTCCTTTATGTTTGCTTACTGCTTTACAATTTTTCCCAAATTCTTTCTTCTACATCTAATCCTCACAGTGACCCTATATGGTAACCAAGTTATGTTCCTGTCAATTATTTTTCAGATAAAGAGAAATAATACAAAAGCGATTGAGTTTCTTTACTAAAAACTATACATCATTCAATAATTGGTGTGGGACAAATGGATATCCATGTGTAAAAAGCACAGTAGAATCATAACTCACATTCTGTACCAAAATAAATTTCAAATGAATCTAAGACTTAAAAGTAAAAATAATACCCAAAAGTACTGGAAGAAAACAGAGTGGGGGTCAGAAAAGAGGAAGTTATAACTGTGGAGTGGAATGGCCTTTATAAATTATAAGCAAAACT
>NW_012150130.1:972344-974626 GCF_000956105.1 Propithecus coquereli | reverse complement strand
TGGCTGTAGTGGAAGTGGACTACCAGTACCATTTTAGAATGTTATATGTGGAATCTGACCTTTTCATTTGGGGATGAAAAGACTGAATTGACTGAGCACCTTAGTAACAGAACAATCCTAAAAGCAAAATCTTTCCCATTGTCCTTTCTACAACCCCAGGCATGTCTACATTTCTTAAGAATTCTTTGGAATAGCTTTAATCATAGGCATTTTGATTCTCGTCTTCTTCCCAGATATAAAATACTAGATTGTTGGCATTTAATTAAAGGTTTTGAGTGTAAAGATTTCATTTTTAAATGAACTAATTTTACTTGTACTGTCATTTTATGCTTGCTCATGCTTAGCAAAACAAGAGTTTGAACCATTCTGCTACCCTTTTGCTTAACTGTGGACTTTTATGTTTAAATACATTTCTATTCTTCTGATCTTAGGCCTTATTTTGGATGCAAGATTGTATTGATGGGAAGAGACTAGCAGCCGCCTTTCCCTACCCTGTGCGGTGATTGTAAATAAATGTATAAAGCAAAAAATAAGATTTTGTTTCACTTTCATGTTTGTTTATTTTTAGAACTCAGATTATGTATCTGAGCCAGCTGGTAATTTGTCATAATAAGTTACTTTATTAGTAGGATTAGAGATCATTGAAAGAAAAAAATATAATCTCTTTCATTTAAATAAGCTAGTCTTAAAATGACCCCTCACACACAGCATTTCCTGCCTCTTATATTGAGAGAACTCAGAAATAAATAGACCAAGTAATACTCTTTAAGGATCACTTTGCTCAGTGAAAAATAAGGATGTTTAAAGTAAGCTAATGAGTTATCTAACAATAGAATACACATAAGTCTTTTTCTGCTGTTTTACCAACATGGTAAATGTATGTAGGAAATTTAACACATATAAATCTCCTCCTTCTCAGCTATCACATTTACTCCAAATTTTAAACAATGTATGACTTGATTTTTAAAGATACACTCAAAAATTGTAAAGCAGTATTAATAGGAATATTTCTCTTCATTTTATATGATACATGAACATTATGGAAAAAAATTTACTGTATATGTGCATAGTTAAATAAACATGTGTTTTTGGTAAGAAAAGCTAAAAGATTGAAATTTCGTGGCACATTTTATAATTCATATAAAGTAATAACCATATTAGAGTTTTAGATGTAATTATAAGAATCTTAAGAATAATCCAATCCAACCCTCCTCTCCCTGTTCTCTCCTAAACTTCACAAAGTAAAATAAGTAAGGTTACTGCCATTTAGAATGTTTAGGAGATATTTCCATTATCGTATACTATGGTGACCGAAGTGGAATTGGGTCTCAGTCCACCCCACTCACCGAGATAATCAGCTTTTACCTCTGTTCACATATTGGAGAGAACAGAGGAAACTCAGAACAGAAGTAGAATAGGTCATGACTTTGCTTTTTAAAATTCTGAGTTAGGAAAAATATGATCAGGGCATAGTAGTTGTCTTAGTCCATTTTCTGTTGCTTATAACAGAATACCTGAAATTGGGTAACTTACAAAGAAAAGAAATTTATTTCTTACAGTTATGGAGGCTGAGAAGTCTAAGATTGAGCAGCTGCATCTGGTAAGAGCTTTCTTACTCATGTGGATTCTGCAGAGTCCTGAGGTGACACAGGGAATCACATGGCTAGGGGCCTGAGTCTGCTAATGTGCTAGGTCTGGTCTCTTGCTTTTCTTATAAACCCACAAGTTCCTCTCCCATGATGACCCATTAATTCGTTAACCCATTAATTGATTAATCCATGACTAACTGATTAAAGCCCTTGTGAATGGATTAAACTTCACATGGGTAAGTTTCAGCATGAGTTTTGGAGGGAACAAATATTCAAGCAATAGCAGTAGTCAAAGAATCAGTATATTCAACAAAACAGAAAAGAATCAGCAAATAAGTATCCATGAGACATTACTGAAGACTGATGGGATTTAAATGACAAGGAAAAATATTTTAGCATTTCAATCAGAACAATAAACAGAATGGTTTATCTCAGACCTTGGCAAGGGAAAAACATCATCATGAAAGGCCTGTCTCATGGCCAAGTATTCGCAAAGCCTAAACTTATATTAAATACAACATGATGACTATAGTTAACAGTAATGTATGGTATTTTTGAAAATTAGTTAGAGAGTAAGTAGACTTTGTGTTCTCAACACACATAAAAATGTTAAGTATATGAGGTAATGCATATGCTAATTAGCTTGATTTAGCCATTTCGCTATGTATACCTATTTCAAAATATCATGTTGTA
>NW_012150130.1:970881-972294 GCF_000956105.1 Propithecus coquereli | reverse complement strand
TATATGTGTTAGAGTTGAGTCTTTTTCTAGGTAGACTCCAAATATTAAATTCTAGAGTTTCCATAAATAAGGTGGTATCTCTTTATTAAAATTATGTAGGACAAAGAAGTCAAAAGAAATAAAAGTATTTTTTCTGCCAAAAAACATTACATAGGACCAGACTTAGAGAAAACATGTATTGATTTTGTGTGTAATATCAGATGTAGTGGAAATAAATAAATAAACTACAAAACTGAAGGGCAAACAGAAAACTTGTACAGAATGTCAGCATTTTCTTTAGATTGAATCATTTTGAATCTCATATAAACATATATCCAAATCTAATGCTAACTCTTGTGTATCAAATCATCACAAAGAATTCACACTTTATTCTTCAAGTGAAGGAAGGAATACTGTGGGTGATGGTGAAGCCTTGGAAATGTCAGTCAGGTCTCCCTGAGAATCCTATAATAAATAAAGGAGCTAATGAAAGTGGAAAAGTTTGTCATCCATGAAAGTTATTAACATATTAGAAAATCTTGAACAACTTAAAGATCTTGTCATTGATGGTCGACACAAAATCTAATTCAATTGAATATACCCAGTGCCTAGCACAATAGATAATCGACGACTTTATTAAAGTGAAGGAGAATGGGGCCAGTAGCAGTGACTGACACCTGTAATCCTAGCAAACCCAGAGGTTTGCTTGAGGTCACAAGTTCGAGACCAGCCCGAGCAAGAGCAAGACCCCTTCTCTACAAAAAATAGAAAAATCAGCCAGGCGTGTTGGTGCTCACCTGTAGTCCCAGCTGCTCAGGAGACTGAGGCAGGAAGATCGCTTAAGCCCAGGAGTTTGAGGTTGCTGTGAGCTGTGGTGACGCAACCGCATTCTAGCTGGGGCCATAGAGCAAGACTCTGTCTCGAAGAAAGAAAGTGAGGGGGAAATGTAAGGGAAACTCCACAATAAAATTGTTTTAGGAAGTCTTTATAATGATCAGTAAAAATTCAGGTGTTAATGCCAAATTAACCATGGCAAAGCTGAAATGCTTAGTTTGAAACGTTTATAGCAATTATACTCCCCTTGTTTTACAATTAGGTGTATTCAATAACAAATTATTCTGACAAATCAAAATTGGTTATTGTTAAGTGCTTGCTCTAGAAATAAAAGTAAATCAGCTGAGCTTGATCTGGAAATAAAAGTAAATCAGCTGAGCCATGTATGGCAATTTGAACTTTATATTTAGTCTGAATGCTGTTTGGTAATTGAATGTTCATATTCTTTCTTATAAAAGAATTTTAAAAATAAAATGCCCTCCAATAGGTGATGATTATACCATAAGAGAGGCTGGATAGGAGAAAGCCTGGATGTTATGCTTTCTGGACTCGGTCTTAATGAGTCATTTAAGGTTGCCTTTTCTTCCAAAGTCTTAAATT
>NW_012150130.1:970555-970831 GCF_000956105.1 Propithecus coquereli | reverse complement strand
TTTTTAAAAAGCAGAAAAGTGAAACATGTCAAATTTTAAAATTTGTTTCCTTTAAGACAGCAAATTTCCTTTGGGCTCAAAATTGAACTCGCAGAAAGCATTTCTGTTACTTCTCTAGTGCACTTAGAGTTAGCACAAGGAGCATATTCCGTGAATATTTCATGAGTTCTAGATTTCTGTGAACATGTCTATAAAAAATTGCTGATAATTTATACTAAAATGCATAATTGTGCTGTCATCACGAGTTAGATATATGTTTATTAGATAGTTATTTGC
>NW_012150130.1:968969-970499 GCF_000956105.1 Propithecus coquereli | reverse complement strand
TCATCAGTTTTTAACAGTATTAAAAACCTTGAGAATTACTTTTCTATGGAGACTAAAATTTAAGTTTTGATTTCATGTAACAACTGAAATAGTAATTTCCATTTTGGGAATCTATACTATGTAGTTTCACAAAGGTGAGATTATACAGAGTTATTCATTGTTGGATTGTTTGGATTACCAAAAGATTGGGGATAGCACAGTGTTTGTACATCAACAGAGAATCCGTTATATTGAGATACATCTACACAATGTAATATTATATATGAGGCAGATATAAATTTACCATTATGAAACCATCTCAGAGATATATTAAATCAGAAATTGAGGGTGCCAAAAAGTGTGTAAAGTACAATACTATTGGTGCAAAATTATATATAGGATATGTCTATGCAAAGACTGTCTTGTGAAAGGAAACACAAGAACACTGCTACAGTGCTTGCCTCTGGAGAAGAGGAGGGGACAAGAGTAGGAGGAAGACATTTTTTACAAACTGAATACCTCTTGAATAGTTCTGAAAAAAAAAAAGGCTGTTCCTGTTCCAAAAAAAAAGGAATGTTTTTAAAAAATTATGTTTTAGTTTCTCTCTTAAGATGCCATGGCTAAATTATTCATTATTGGGAGCTAAACCAGCTTAAAAATCCAAATCTAACTGATCCTGATTTTACCTTCTTTCCATTACATTAAAATCTCCACACACTCTTACGGAGTCACAAGACATTTGCTGTGTATAGCTATATGTGTTTTGTTGCCATAGTGAGTTGACCTGCCTAAGAGACTCAAGAATATGTCGAAGATATCCTGGAGTTCCAAGAGGCTGGAGCAAAGTTCCTAAGGAAGGGATACAGACTGAGTCCTAAAGGGTAGTGAATTTGATTAGCAAGAAAAATAATTTATTATAAATGGAAAAACCATGATCAAGACATTATAAGTAGGGATACACATCGCGCACTCTGGCATCATTGGGAGACCAGTGTAGATACCTTAGAGTGGTGTTCCCAAAGCTTACCATGTATCCAAATCAGCTGGAGGACCTATGAAAATAAAGGTTGCTGGGCCTCCTGGCTCAGAGGTTCTGACTGATTAGATCTGGGCAGGAGCCTAAGAATTTGCGTTTTTAACAAGTTCCCAGGTGATTCAGAAGTTGCAGGACCACATTTTAAGAACCACTACATTAATGGAACAGTAACCTGGGGCCAGAACAATGAGTTGTAATTTGCTTAAGCAACACCACAGGTTAGTTAACTTCATTAGACTGAAAATATTAAGAGGATAAGAGGTGTTTAAGAGGATAAGTGATATATGTGACCTTTCTTTTATGTGGACCTTTTTTCCCTACCTAAAAATAGAAAAATTTTTATGCAAAAATTGATATAATCCATTTTTATAATAAGAACAATAACAATAGTTTAGCGTGCTCTTGATTTTAAAATTAAAATTTTTCTGTAAATCCGTTTTAAATTGTTAAATCTATCTCCATAAAATTATTTGTATGTTTTAGAGAAGAATTTCATTTGAAGTTTGGCTAAGGTT
>NW_012150130.1:953337-967229 GCF_000956105.1 Propithecus coquereli | reverse complement strand
TTATTATCACAAATAGTAATCATGGTCATAAGTAAGTAAATCACGAAATTAAATGAGAGAAATCAATTTTGCACTTTGCTGTGCCTTTTTACATTTCCCTGCAGAGGTCAGCTTCCATTGGCTAGATTTTCACCCCACTCAGCCTTATAATTCATTTTGTTTCTTTGGAATACACTATTGGAGACTTAATGGGCTTGCTACAGTAATATAGCTTTCTTAATATGTAAACCTATGCAGTGAAGGATATTTCTTTAAATAATTTTTATTTTTTCAGACAGTATCTCACTCTGTTGCCCAGGCTAGAGTACAGTGGTGTCATCATAGCTCACTGCAACCTCAAACTCCTAGGCTCAAGCCTAGCCTACATTAGCCTCCCAAGTAGCCGGGAGTACAGGCACATGCCACCAAGCCCAGCTAAATTTTTGTATTTTTAGAGATGGGGTCTCGCTATGTTGCTTAGGCTCATCTCAAACTTCTGGCTTCAAGCAGTCTTCCCACCTCAGCCTCCCAAAGTATTAAGATTACAGGCGTAAGCCACTGTTCCCGGCCTAATGATAATTTTTTTTTAATTTCCTTCTAAGTGTACAAATTAAATGATCTAATAAACCATAGCAAATAAATCAGTAATTAAAGCAACACAAAATCAGGCCCCAAATTTAAAAGCTAAGTAATTACTCTCTTGTGAATGTCCACGTAAAGAGATTTAGCTTGGGGATGTCAGAATCTGTAAACCCCAAAAGGTAGGGGGGACAACAGATAGGAAGGGGCACTAGAGGAGCAACCTTCAGGTTCCTCAGTAACCTCACCTCTGCAGGTGTTTGCAGAGTAGTGGGCAGCTTTGTACAAACCAGTCAGTTGTAAAGGACATCTGTATTCCGTTCATTTGCTTTTTTATTGATAAAAATTTATTGGTACTTTTTAGAAGCCAGAATGCTAAGAGCTTTATAACGCTTGGATTAAAGTTCATGCTGAATAAAAGGCACTTAAAACTATGTATAATGATAAGAGTCTCACATTTAAAAGATGCTATATAATAATGGATTGCTACTGACATGCTTATTTTTCTCCTGTGGCAGCAATGATAATTACGTGAATAAGTCAAAGCTACATTTTTTAAAATTGATGATTTTAACATTAAGGCGTGAAGTTGGGTCTTTTTCCAACAGTGGATAAATGCTTAACCACAAAAAAGTTTGCAGTTTAAAGTAAGACACAGTTCAGATAATAGGTAGCAAGGGCCAGAGTGATTTTTAATTGAATCATATTCATTATAAACCCATGTGTCAAATTCTTCAGTTTTGTCGAGATTGATGTAGACTTTGAACAAATAGAAAATTGAATCTGCCATACGAGAACACTTTCTTTTGTGGCTATTAATGGACTTTTGAAGTTTCTTTTGACAGATGGAGATGGACACATGGACCACTTACTACCAGGGTGTGAAGATAAAAACTGCCAGAAAAGTACCATCTACTTAGTGAGATCTGGGACAAAGCAGGTATATCAGCTTGTTTTTTAATGTAAACAGAGTTATTTGCTTGAAAGAAATCTTCAAGGGTTAGAAAAGGTATCTGAAAAATCAGAGAGAAACCCAAAATTAAGTTATTGACGTCCTCATTTTGACATCACAAAATACATTTAAATCTATTTTTTGTTTATTGAGGGGAAAGGTACTATTTTAATCATATCTGGTAAAGAAAGCCCATTCTGGATACTGTTATTAAATAACCTGTTAGCTTTTTATATGGCAAAACACACTATAATAAAGGGTTATATAGAACAACATTTTATCTATTTTCAAAGCTAATGTTGTATTTATTTATGATATCTAAATCTATTTCATTCTCTCATACTGACTTTTTACCTGTAGCTTATGGGTAAGCAATTTAGAATATGATAGTCACAGTGGAGGATTATTATGGACATGATAAGTTATAACAATAGTATTTGAATTAACCAATTTTCTTTTCTTTCTGGAGGGGTAATAAATGATAGAGTAACACTTGGACTTTTATAGCCTTTGTGGGTCGGGAACATCACATTTTATATGAAAACACCAAAGCAAACAAATCCTCAAACAGTCAGCATTCTAATGGCATTTACCTAGTTGGTCTGAGTACGGTGATATGTACAACTAATTGATCACAACCAGTTACAGATTTCTTTATTCCTTCTCCACTCCCCATGCTTCACGTGACTAGCCTTAAAGACAAAAATATTAAGTAAATAAAAGCATATAACTTTCACACTTTTATCTTGAACTTTTTTTAAAGTTTTGAATCACTCTAAACATTAGTTCAAGTAACTCTTCATTATTGAGTCATAAGTAGAAGTAAACCTATGATTTAGTCTATCCCTTCAAGTGACACAGTACTGTAAGAATATTTTCAAATTATACAGACATCTCTCTCTGGGAAGATAAATGTCACAGTTCTTTGGTGACTATTTTGGGAGTCACATTAAGTGAAAAATCTGTTTACTTTTTAGACCTTATTACATTTACCTTAACAGGAATACTTTATCTGATACAGCTTATCCTCATTAATAAACTGTCAGCCTCTTTGGAAATTTCTCATAACTTGGCATTTTGTGGAATTTCCCATCTTCTTCTAAAACTAAACCAGTAGTTTTTTTCAAAATCAAGTGAAACAAACATTTTGATGATTAAGTAATACTTTTTTGCTTGAAGAAAAATTGAAAAATTATTAAAGATGCAGACCGGTTTTTAAAAAAAAAAAAAGAAACTCATTTTCTGTATGTCTTTATCAAGTTTTTTTTTCTTATGGCAAAATATACTTAACAAATGAAATGTTGGAAATACCCTGTTTTTACTACACCTTTTCAAGAAGCCATTTTTAATATGGTCTGGCTTGCAGCTATAAAAATAAGTCACCTGCTTATAAGGAAAAGAAGAGAATCTGTAGGCGTGTTTGGCCTCCTGCCATTTCAAGTCAGCTGTGCCCACTTCTGTTCGGACGTCTTAGGTTATCTGCCAGCGTTTGGACTCTTAGCTAATTGTGGGCACATCTATCATTTTAATGGCATGATGACCACTCTTCAGATTTTTAGTTATTAGAAAGTGAAGATTTGTGCAATGAGAAGAAAAAAGGAAATTCCAAAAGCTCATTTTGAAATGAGCCTATTCTCTCTGTTCTCTTTACTGCAATCAAAACAGAAATAAAGGAATTTACTAAAAATGTAGCTTCTAGCTGTTTTAATGACAAAGCTCATTCTCCTTGGCTAAAAAGTTCTTGTCAGTTCCAGACAAAGCTTGTTGGGCCTGGTGTTGTTTGGAAAGCCTCATGAGCTGCTTGGTTGGAGGATGATGACTGAAGTCATCTTAATGTGTAAGAGGCACAGCAGGGGAACAAGGGAGACTTGGCAATGTTCTAACTTTCTTCCTAAGTTGGTCCTCCTGAAAGGACATCAGTATTAGATGATATTACAGTTTGCTTTAACTAAAGCTTGAAATATTCATTTAAGGCTATATCCCCACTTGACACAAATTTTAAATTGGGTAGTTCAACTACATGAGTATTTATATCAGTTCATTGCTAAAATTTGTGTTACAGGCCAGGCATGGTGGCTCGTGCCTATAATCCCAGCACTTTGGGAGGCCAAGGCAGGAGGATCGCTTGAGGCCAGGAGTTCAAGACCAGCCTAGGCAACCTAGTGAGATCCCATCTCTACAAAAAATTTTAAAAATTAGTCAAGTGTGGTGGTGCACGCCTGTAGTCCCAGCTACTCAGGAGGCTAAGGCAGGAGGATCACTTCAGCATAGAAGTTCGAGGTTGCAATGAGCTATGATCACGCCACTGCACTCCAGCCTCGGTGACAGAGCAAGACCCTGTCTTAAAAAAATATATATGTGTGTGATACTGTGAAGAAACTTTCTAAGGCTTTATATGCCAGTTCGAAGATGACTGCTGATAAACTCTAAGGGAGACTTTTTTTCCCCCGAAGTGTCAGTCACCTATTCATTAAAGTAAATTATAATACTTTACCATATTTTACAGAAAGAGAAGTAAAATAGTGCTTATCTTGAGAACTTTAATTGATCATTTGTTTTGCAAATGGTGAATTTTTTTCTAAAATAAAGTCTAATCTTTTTCTTTTATTCCACAGTGGGTTCCAGTCCTACAGGATTTCAGCAATAAGGGCACACTCTGGGGCTTTGTGCCATTTGTGCATGAGCAACAACCACTTGAAATACCAATTCCAATTACCCTTCATATTGGAGACTACAACATGGATGGCTATCCAGATGCTCTTGCCATACTGAAGAACACATCTGGAAGGTGAGGAAATTAAATCAAGTGAGAAATATTTGTTAAGTATCTTCAGTATGACATTTTGTAACTGAATAGCACCTGAATATATTATAGTCCCTAAATAAGGAACATGATAAACTTGGTTCCTATTTTTTTACATGGTCCCTGAACTTCTCCCAAGTGCTTAGAATACCTGTTCCTAGAGAGATAAGTTCAAGATGGCTGACTATATGCAGAGGAACCAAAATAGCAAGTACATGTTTATACTTGAAATAGATTGTCTAGGAGAGGACACTGGACTTCAACAGAAATGATGGGAAGCACCAAAAGCAAGTAAGGAGAGGGAAGCAAGGCAGCTTACTTAACTGGAATCAGCTGGGAGCCAGGAGAAGCTCCCTGATGCAGGGAAACAGTAAGAGAAATCCCCAGGGCTCCGCAGTCTCTCCATGATGTTTTACAATCTTAGCTATAGAAGAATCCCTCGACCCACATGGGCCTTGAGACTAACATAGGTAGCTGCCTAGAGATTGCAAAGAAATATTGCCCCAGAGAGGGACCTCATGCGGAGTGCCACAGGCATCCAAGCCCAGGGCAAGTGTAGCTTGGTGCCATTCTGAGATCCTAGCCTCCAGAGGTCTGTGTCCTTCCCTGAAGCTGGGCTGAAGCTGCCACTGCTGCCTCCAGGGCAAGGAGCAAGGGGTGGGGGGCAGAGGGAGGTGGGGAGTCTGACACTGCCATGAACCCTGAGGACAAATCCTACCACCGTTGCCACAGGTTACTGTGAGACCAAGGTGTGAGCATACCGCACTCTCTACAGCTACCCATGCTACTCCAGCTGAGAGGGGCCCTGCCCTCCCTGGTGGCAAGCTCTTATCCAATACCGTTTTGAGAGCCTGGCCTACAAAGTTGAGTCTTGCCTTTGGGTTGGGCTGAAGTGGCTGTCACCTCCAGGTCATGGAGAGTGAAGGAAGACTGGTAACTTTCCTGTACTTTGAAGACAAATCCCACCCCTGCTGCTGCTGTAGGCTGTTGTGGGAACAAGGCCCAAGCAAACTGTACACCTCACACCTTCCTGCCTATGCCACTCCAGCTTAGAGGGGACCCCACCCTTCCTAGTGACAGCCCTACAGCACAGCCGCCACTGCCCATACCTGAGCATTCTGCCTGTAGCCTGAGGACCACTCCTGCCTATGACAGCCAGCGCCCGAATGCTCTACCAGGAGAACTGAGGACAAGTCCGCTGGCCCAGTCCCATCCCCCCAGTAATCCAGCATGCCATACAATTGCCTGAAAAGCAGCCAGCCCAGTCCACCTTGACTGGCACCTGATCCTTCCCTCCTGGGTCTGATGTTCGGCCAACCCAACCTGCCAATATAACCACAGCTAGCACCTACCTACGTGTGCCACCAGTAGGCCAGAGGAGTGGCTACCCCAACCTATTGCAGTTACCGCCAACACCAACATGGACCATTTGGGTTCTGGTGGGTTGCTCTGCCACTATTACTGCCATCACGCACATCACACCAGCTACCCAGGGACTCAGGAATGTGCCCACATATACAGCCTACCATTGCCACTACCCACATTGGAGCAAGCCTCTTCAAGGCTCAAGAATTGGCCTTCCTGGACCCACTAAAACCAGTAACAGCATAAGCTGTTCGGGGGGCCAAGAACAGGAATGCTCAGCCCACCAATGGGGCCAAAGTCTGGCCCACCTGGCATCCTAGTCCCCGGCAAAACTTTACCACAACCTCCACTAATAACTGCACCTAAGCCACTGAGGTAATCATAGATACAACTGACACTGCATATAGCAAAAGAAGTCACATGGAAATCACACTACTGCAGGTACCCAAAATCAAAGCCAAAGCATCCTACCCAACCAATGGCATATATACATCTTCAGGAAGAAGTTCTCCCCTATGAAAGCAATTCCAAAAAATTGGAAGAAACAACTATTACATCAGATGTATAGGTAGATAGCCAATGTAAGGACACAGAAAACATGAAAAAGCAAGTAAATATGATGCCACCAAAGGTGGTGCAACAGATTGTAATTAAAAGGAAATTCATGAAATCCCAGATGAAAAATTCGAAATACTGCTTTAGAAGAATCTCACTGAGATACAAGAGAAATCAGAAAAACAGTTCAGTGTATGACTGATAAATTTATCAAACACATATTTTTAGAAAGCGCCAATAAAAAATTCTGGAATTGAGGAACTCATTGAATGAAATACAAAATACGTTTGGCATCTTCAACAGTAGACTAGATCCAAAAGAACAAAGAATCTCAGAACCTGCAGACAAGTCTTTTGAAATAATCCAGTCAGACAAAAATTTTTTAAAAAACCAAACTTTAAAGCAACCAAATATTGGAAATATTGGTGTCCTTGGGTGCGAAGAGACAGCAAAAGGATTAGAAAACCTATCTAACAAAATAATATTTGGGGTTTTTTGTTGTTGTTGTTGTTTTTTAATTATAGAGGCGGGGTCTCACTCTTGCTCAGGCTGGTCTCAAACTCCTGACCTCAAGTGATCCTCCCACCTAGGCCTCCCAGAGTGCTAGAATTGCAGGCGTGAGCCACCGTGCTCGGCCACAAAATAATATTAATGGATTAAAACTTCCTAAATCTAGCAGCAGATTTAGACATCCACATAGAGGAGGCTTAGCGATTTCCAAGCAGATAAAATGCAAACACATCTTCTCCACAGCACATTATATTCAATCTGTCTAAACTCAAATAGCAAATCCTAAAAACAACAAGAGAAAAGCACCTAGTCACCTATAAAGGAAATTCCATCAGACTAACAGGGATTTCTCAGCAGAAACTGTATAGGCCAGAAGAGAATGGTGTGATATATTAATAGCGCTGAGGAGGTGGGGGGGGCCAGGGGGGGAAGACCCTTCAGACAAGAATTACTATATCCAGCAAAATTATACTTTAGGTAACAGAGAAATAAAGTCTTTTCCAGAGAAGCAAATTCTGAGGAAATTTGTTACCACTACACAGGCCCTACAAGAAATGGTCAAGGGTGTCCTAAACCTGGAAGCTATAGGATGACATTTATCATCATGAAAACACACAGAACTATAACACTCACTGATAAAGCAATCACATAAAGGAGGAAGAGAAAGGAATCAAATCGTACCACTATGGAAACCCACCAAACCACAATGACAAACAGTAATAGAAAAAGAAAGGAACAAAGAATATATTAAACAACCAGAAAACAGCAAGATGACAAGAACAAAGCCTCACATAGTAATAGTCGTCTTGATTATAAATGGATTAAAATCTTTTAAAAACGTGATCTAAATATATTCTGCTTAGAAGAAACTCACTTTACCAGTAATGACACACACAGACTGAAGTAAAAGGATGGAAGAAGTTATTCCACACAGATGGAAATCAAAAGCAAGTAGGAGTACTTATACTTACATCAGATAAAGAGTTTACATCTGAAACATTAATAAAAAGACAAAGCAGATCATTACATAGTGGTAAAAGGACCAATAAGCAAGAGAATATAACAATTCTCAAAATATATGCACCCAACACTCTTACACCAAGATTCATAAAGCAAATATTACTAGATCTAAACTAGACATAGAATACATCAAAGTTGGGAGATTCCACAGTCAACTCTCAGCATTAGACAGATTATCTAGACAGAAAATCAACCAAGAAATATTGGATTTAAACTATACTTCAGAGCAAATGGACCTAACAGACATTTACAAAACTTTTTTCTTTCTTTTTTTTTTTTTAAGAGATAGGGTCCCATTCTGAAGGCCAGGCTGGAATACAGTGATGCAATCATAGCTCACTATAACCTCAAACTCCTGGGTTCAAACTATCTTCCCAACTCAGCTTCCCAAGTAGCTAATACAGTAGGCATGCACTACCACCACGCCCATTTACAAAACATTCTATCCAATGACTGCAAAATATACATTCTTTTTCCCAGCATATGGAACATTCTTCAGGATAGACAATACATTAGGCCACAAAAAAATTTGCAACACTTTTTAAAAAATTGAAATAATATCAGGTATTTTCTCAGACCACAATGGAATAAAACCAGAAATCAATACCAAGAGAAACTTTGGAAACTCTACAAATATGTGAAAATTAAATAGCATGCTCCTGAATGATCATCAAGTCAAAGGAGAAATTAATATGGAAATCAAACAATGTCTTGAAACAGATGAAAATGGAAAAACAATATCCAAGAACCTGTGGAATACTGCAAAAGCAGTACTAAGGGGAAAGTTTATAGCTATAAGTGCCTACATCAAAAAAACAGATTACAAATTAATAGTCTAACAATGCACCTCAAGAAAATAGAAAAATAAGAACAAACCAAACCCAAAATTAGCAGAAGAGAAATAATAAAGATCAAAGCAGAACTAAATGAAATAGAGAATAAAAAATCAATACAAAGGATCAACAAAATAAAAAGTTGTTTATTTGAATAGATAAGCAAAATTGATAAACCACTAGTTAAACTAACCAAGAAAAGTGAAGATACAGATAAACCAAATCAGAAATGAAGAAGGAGACATCACAACTGATACCACAGAAATACAATAGGTCGTCATCATAAACTATTATGGACAACTATATGCTCACAAACTGAAAATCCTAAAGGTAATATATAAATTCCTGGGAACAAACAACCTGCCAAGATTGAACCAGGAAGAAATAGAAAAGCTGAACAGACTAATTAAGAAGTAGCAGGATTAAATCAGTAATAAAAAGTCTCTGAACAAATAAAATCCCAGGACTGGATGGATTCATAGCTGTATTTTACCAGTCTTACAAAGAAGAACTGATACCACTCCTCCTGAAACTATTCCAAAGGATCAGAAAGGAGGGAATTCTCCCTAACTCATTCTATGTGGCCAGCATCACCCAGATACCAAAACCAGACAAGAATACTGCAAAAAAAGAAAACCACAGACCAATATTTTTGGTGAACATTGATGCAAAAATCCACAACAAAATACTATCCAATCAAATCCAACAGCATACTGAAAAGATAATACACCATGATCAAGTGTTATTTTTTCCACATATGCAAGGATGGTTCAACATACACAAATCAATTAATGTGATGCATACCAAAAAAATAAAAGAAAAAAACTATATGACCATCTCAATAGAAACAGAAAAAGCATGTGATAAAACTCAACCTCCCTTCATGATATAAAAATCTTAAGAAACTAGGCATAGAAGGAACATACCTCACAGTAATACAAGCCATAGATTACAAACCCACAGTTAACATCATAGTGAATGGGGAAAATTAGAACGTGTCTCCTCTAAGAACAGAAAAAAGACAAGGATACCCACTTTTGCCACTCCTCTTCATCATAGTACTTGAAGTCCTACCAGAGCAATCAAGCAAGAGAAAGAAATAAAAGGCATCCAGATTGTAAAAGTAGAAGTCAAATTGTCCCTTTTTGTTGATAATATGGTCTGCCTAAAGACCCCACCAAAATATTCTTAGATTTCAGGAATAAATTCAATAAATTTTCAATAAAATTCAATAAAATACAACATCAACGTACAAAAATTAGTAGCATTTCTATACACCGTTAGTTATCTAGCCAAGAAAGAAATCAAAAAGGCAATCCCATCTATAATAGCTACCAAAAATAAAAATAAAATAAAATACCTAGGAATAAATTTAACCAAGGAGGTGAAAGATCTCTACAAGGAAAACTACAAAACACTGGTAAAAGATATTGAAGGTGGCACAAACAAATGGAAAAACATCCCATGCTCATGGATCAGAAGAATTAATATTAATAATATAACATAACTGTATGGCCTAAAGCAATCTGCAGATTCAATTCAATCTCTATCAAATTATCAATATCATTTTTCCCAGAATTAGAAAAAACAATCCTAAAATTCATATGGAACCAAAAAAGAGCCTGAATAGCGAAAGCAATTCTGAGTAAAAAGATCAAAGCTGGAGGCATCACATTACCCAACTTCAAAATATATAATAAGGCTATAGTAACCAAAACATCATGGTACTAGTATAAATATAGACACCTCGACCAATGGAACAGAATAGAGAACACAGAAATAAAACCACTTATTTAAGCCAACTGATCTTTGACAATGCAGACAAAAGTTTACATTGGGGAAAAGACACCTTTTCAGTAAATGTTGCTGGGATAATTATATAGCCACATGCAGAAGAATGAAACTGGACCTCTATCTCTCACCATACACAAAAATCAACTCAAGATGGATAAAAGACTTAAATGTAAGACCCAAAACTATAAAAATACTAGAAGAAGGCCTACGAAAGACTCTCTGGGACATTGGTCTAGGCAAAGAATTCATCACTAAGACCTGAAAAGCATAGGCCACAAAAACAAAACTTAATAAATTGGGTTTAATTAAACCAAAAGGCTTCTGCACATCAAAAGAAATAATCAATAGGGTAACAAGACAACCTGTTATATGGGAGAAAATATTTTTAAACTATTCATCCAACATGGGACTGACATCTGCAATATGAAAAATACTGAAACAATAGGAGAAAAATAATTCCATTAAAAAGTCGGCAAGGGGCACAAGTAGATATTTCTCAAAAGAAGACATACAAATGGCCAACAGGTTTTATGAAAAAATTCTCAACATCACTAATCATCAGAGAAATGCAAATCAAAACCACAATGAGATTTCATCTTACCCCAATCAGAATGGCTGTTGTTAAAAAGACAAAAAATAACAGATGTTGGCGAGGATGCAGAGAAAAGGGAATTCTTATACACTGTTGCTAGTAATATTGGATGTTTATTTTTATAATGAAAAAATGGCTATGGAAAACAATATGGAGATTTCTCAAAATTTTAACAATGTGATCCAGCAATCCCACTACTGGGTATCTGCCCAAAGGAAAAGAAATCAATATACCAAAGGGATATTTGTACTTGCATGTTTATTGCAGCACTATTCACAATATTAAAGATATGGAATCAACCTAAGTATCCATCAGCAGATGAATGGATAAAGAAAATGTGATGTACATACACAAGGGAAAACTATTTGACCATAAAACAGAATGAAATCTTTTGCAACAGTATGGATAGAACTGGAGGTCATTATCTTAAATAAAATAGGCCAGACACAAAAAGGCAAATATCACATGTTCTCACTTAAATGTGGAAGCTAAACACATTGGTCACATGGAGGTAGACAGTGGAAAGATAGAAAACAGAGACTGTGGAGAGTGAGTCGGGGGTAGGGGAGAGAACGAAGAGAAGTAGGTTAAAGGCTATAAACGTGCAGTTAGAGGGAATAAATTCAGTGTTTGATAGCAGAACAGCATGGCTACAGTTAAATAAAAATGTGCTATACTCGGGATGGACTCCCTAAATACCCTGACTCGGTTACTGCACATTGTGTACACGTACAAAATTTCATGTCCCCATCAATTTGTACAAATTGTTAAAATAGAATACTTGTTTCCACTCACAGATTCGTATTCTGTAAAACAAAAATGAACATCCAATCGAAAGTAAAAAGTTACATTTCACTCAACAAAACTTGATCTTTAAAAAGTCAAGGTTTTTTTATAGGCAGATTACCCCATTACATTTGTGACTGAAGCCCGGGGTGGTTAAGAGATGACCCTAGGCTTTAAGCTCGTTCCAGCCACTTACTATCTGTGTGTCCTGGGAAGATTACCTAAATCCTCATCTGACACAAGAGTAATAATTGTACCTCTGTCAATGAATTATAGTAAACATAAAATGAGGTAAAATGAAATGAGCCACTTAGTAAGATACTCCGCACATACCGATTTTATTTTCAGTGAATGTTCCCTTATTGTTGCCTGTTTTGTAATGACATTGGAAATTACAACGTGACTATTGATATTATTTGCATTTATAAATTTATGAGTACATTTATTGCATTACCAGTGAGTTTTAATGCTGCAGCTAGTTTTGGTTTTGAAATAAAAATACCAGCAGATAAAACAATGTAGCCTGAATCTTGGCAGATGCCATAAATGTGAGTATTCCTAAAATTTAATGCCTTATTGTTTTGTTCATCTCACGATTAGTTGTATTCTTTGGCATTTATTCTTTCTTAACTCCTGTATCATTTGTCTATCCATAGTTTTCGCAAGCATGAATTTATTTGTTGATCATAAAATTAGTAATAACTCAGCTCCAAATTCAGTTAGGCTTGTGATGCAATACAGCTTCCCTGGAAAAACTCAGACCTGTTACTGATTTTAACACCAAACAGTGTTGCTGGAAATCTGATTTTTAGATAAACATGTATCATTAGTCCCTAAAATATTTGTAGAAAATTGTGGAGAGTTTATAAATTATAATGGCTCTGAGTTGTGTTTACAGAATTTTCTGGGGACATGGTCATCATGCTCTGTTATGCAGAGTTTATATACACTAATAGCTTAGGTGTGTAGCAAATGTGACGTAACCAAAACAAACTTCTGAATGGAACGTGAATATTGTTTATTCCTTTTAAAAGTATAGCAGCACATAAAAACAAAGAAATGTAAAAACATTTTATTTTGGACATTTGCTCTGTTCAAAAGAATAAGAACCTATTATTACTCATCTTTGGAAGAACATCCAAATAATTTTTATTTTTGCCATAAAAGTTTTTTATCAACACTTTCTCTTTTAAGGCTTCAAATATTTAACTTAAGTTCCTTTACCATTTCAGCAATAATAATGATATCAACAGCGAATTCAGCAGTAAACATAATAGTTGTACAGGAAACATAGATACCAAAGACAGTTGTGATTTCTTATGAAAGTCATGATACTTTTATAAAGGCAACTGTTTAAAACTTAGGGTTTCTTTTCTGTACTTCTGGGCTAAATGAGAATTGTAGGATAGACTTCAGTGTGTCTCAGCGTTCCATCCAATGGAATTTGAAAGGGGAATGTGTATCTTGGAGAATCCAGCACAATATATTCTTGACACTTAGAATTAGGAAAAATACGGTGGGCTTTATAATCCTTTCCTACTGTCTTTTGTTGAAAAAACAGTTTATAATTTTTCACTGATTTCTAGACTGCTATATTGCTGAAAATTAGCACAAGGCTGATGTTTCTAATTTGAGGGATTGTACCTGGAGAATTCTGTCTCCTTTTTTCCTGCCGATTTTGAAAATCAGGCAGGGATTAACTATACAGATGAGAATACAATCCACAACATTTATTTCATCAAAAGAATTTCTGAAGCTATGGTTTCTTAACTTGTTTTGTGGTTTTTGTTTTGAGATGAGGGTTTCAGTTCTATTTGTGTTTTACTAAATTTGCTGAAAAACCTCTCTACTAATGACATTTTATAGAGGCAGCAAGTAACTTTATACAACATGGTCAGAGATCAGCTGTTTTATGTATTTATCACCATAGACACCTGAGTGTTTTTCCCAGTTCCCTGTGTTTACTGTAATGGTCTTTATTTAGTTACTTTGTCTTAATTCTCTAAATTTTATTTTTTTTTGAGAAGACAAGAAAGGCAAAATGACCCTGTTCTAATAGTAAGTAAGACTTAAGAGTATACTATGATTAATAGTATAGAAATATAATTCTATTTTTAGAAATTG
>NW_012150130.1:925580-953037 GCF_000956105.1 Propithecus coquereli | reverse complement strand
GTTGCTGTGAGCTAGGCTGACACCACGGCAGTCTAGCCCAGGCAACAGAGCGAGACTCTGTCTCAAAAAAAAAAAAAAAGAATATTTGGGTACCATTTATCTAACTAAACTTTTTATGAATTCTAATCACTATTATTTTTTAATGAGAGTTACTAGAGAAATTAATACAATAAAATGAAAAGCTTGAATTTAAGTAATTTTTGCCCACTATTTAGAATATTAGAGCTTACATTTTCCACATTTATTAGAAAGAATTTTCCCCTAAATGAGAGAGCCTCAGAGTCCTAATGCCATAGGTATATTAGGTCTGAATTATAATTTAGAATTGCTATTAGAATTCTATAGGAAAATTTGACTAACCATATTTCAATTAATGTTCTAGACCTAGAAAAATTTCATTTTCTGAAATTCAGAAACAAAAAATAGATTGTGATTTGCTCATGATAAACAATTGTTTAACACTAGTACTATAATCTAGAAGCTGTGTTAATGATTTATCATCTTCTCAAACATATACAGTTATATTTCTTCCTTGTTTTAAGAATTTAACTGAGTGGCTGTGTGTAAGATTGTGACTCCTCGTCTTTATTCTGACTATTCCGTATCTCCTTCATATGCTATAGCCAGAGTATTTATATAGTTGAGAAGAGTTGTATTGTTATGAATTTATTGCAAGTCAGTGGATGAAACCGTATAGCAAAATCTTCCAATAGGCTTATTTTAAAGGAGATCCAAGCCTAGAAGCAACTTAAAAAACAAAAATTTTTGGCAGCAAAGAAGCAAAGTATGAGTTTCAGCCATACGAACATCCAAAACCTATTAAATGGCAAGTAAATCAATAAATGGTCAAATGCAATATATTGCCTGGTAGTTAATGCCAGGAAGAAAATGGCTTTAGTTTATGAAGTAATTTTAATTTATATAACTTTACCATAACTTTTTATAGATTGGTTATTACTTTATTTTATAAATATGAAAACAGTCTCACATAAATCAGACAACTTGTCCAATATCACACAACTAGTAAGTTGCGGTCAGGACTTTAAGTTCTCAGAATTCAAATCTTTTGCTTTCCCTGTAAGAAAAAAATTTAGTAGGAAGGAAGGAAGCAATAGATAGGCAAAAATAACAGATTTTTTGAGAGGTTGTAAGTAATGATTTGGGCAGATAATAAAATTCAGTCTGATGAGAGAGAAAAGGAGCAAGCTAAAGACAAATAAAATCCAGAATTTCTCTGAGTCGTGGAGAAGAAAAAACAATTACCTATCAGCATATTCTATATCGATAGTTTCTCACAAAACTACTTGCTGTCAAAAGAGATGAGATTATATGCAAGCTCGAGGTCTCTTGTGTTAATAATTCAGAAACCAGAGGTAATATTTGAATTGTTAAAGGTTATACATTCAAGGTACCATTATGAGAGAGTGGAAAATGACCAGAAGCAGATTGGAATCTGAGACTTTGTCAAGAATGTAGAGTGCTAGGGACTTCTACGGAAAGTATTAGCTAATTACCCATTCAATTGTAATCTACATTTTCATCTGCATTCTCAGCTTTATAGAATAATTTAACTTGACATTGATGACCCAAACTCATCAAGAAAAGATTACATTATATTCCAGATGTTCTGCTTTAGAAGGCAAGGAAGTTGATAGTACAGGGGTCTACATCTATATGAACATTTCCAGACACTTATTTTCTCTATGAAAAATTTAAAAAAATAGAAAGAACAATGAAAGCACCAATTATGAAAATATGTGGTCTGAAGCCAAGCACATAATTAATAGTTAGTCTTAAAAACACATCTTAGAAAATAAGAAAAGGGTAAAAATCTGTTAATATTTGATGAAATAAACTAAAAACTAAAACTGTGAAGAAAGCAAATTATAAAATTAGTGAGATGTTTAGAAAGGTGTTTTAAAATGTTCGTGTAAATACAATTGGGGTGTTGTTTTTTATTGTTGTTTTGGGGTTTGGGTCTTTTTACTGTTTATTATAATTATTGCATTATAAATATAAATGTAGCTTGCACAATAATTTTAGAAATTTGTTCAGGTTTTTTTCTGGTAGTTTAATAGTTCATTGAATGGTTATTTGAAGTATCATTCATGTTAAATATGTTGTTTAAATCTTCCATATACATACCTTCTCTATTGTGTACTTTTTAATGTATAATAATCCTCCACCACAAAAGTATACACTTGTCAACTTCTCTTGTATCAATTTTTCATTTATATGCTTACAATCTTGATTCTTAGGTGAATAAGGTTTTATAACTGTTTTGTCCTCCTTATCCTTGTATTAATTATGAAATATCTGTTTTTTCCATTTAAGCCTTGAACTCTTGTTTTAGTAATAATTCCTACACTATTCCTTTTCTCAGCATTTACCAGGCATTTTTTTCTGCTCTTTTATTTTCAGCTGTTTTTGTAGCATTTTGTTAAGTTAAAAATTTACATTCAGTGAAATCCAAAGATCCTCTAGTTTGTCTCCAGCCTTATAGGGAACGAGTGTTTTGATTTCTATCACCATACATTGGTTTTGCCTGTTTTTGAACCTCAGAACACTGCTTAGAGTAATAAAAGAAGACCTAAAAAAGAAATGGAAAAATATACATACTTATGCATCAGAATATTCAATATGTCTAAAATGTCAGTTCTCTCCAGCTTGATCTATAGATTGAATGTAATTGCAATCAAAATACCCAGAAGATTCCTTATAGAAATCGATGTGCTCATTCTAGTATTTATATGAAAAAATAGAGGAGGACCTACATTAGCAACTTTATGGTGAAGAAAACAACAGAGATGGAAGACTCATGCTACCTGAGTTTAAGACTTACTATGAAGCTATAGTAATCAAGACACTGGTATTTGCATAAGGATACTTACGAAGAACAATGGAGCAGAACAGTCAGTCCCGAAATAGAGCTATATATATATGATGAAGTGATTTTTTTCCCCTAAAGGTACCAGAGCAATTCGATGAGGAAAGTATATGAATGGTCAATAAATATATGAAAAGATGTTCAACATCATTAATAATTACAGAAATGTCATTAAAGCCATTATAATACTTTTTCACACCCACTAGAATGGTTGCATTTAAAACCAGCGACACCAAAGTAAGTAATTAAGACCAGTAACACCAAAAATTGGTAAGAATATGAAACTACTGGAACTCTCGAACATTTTTCGATAGGAATATAAAATGGCACAATCATTTTGGAAAACTCTTGCAGTTTCTTATAAGGTTAAACACATACCTTCCATATGATTCAGCAGTTCTACTCCTAGGCATTTATGCAAGAGAAATGAAAACTTAAGTTCACAAAAAAAAAGACTTATAAAAGAATGTTCATAGTAACTTTATTCATAATATCCACAAATTGGAAACAAACATCCATCAACAGGAAAATAGATCAACAAATTAGGTGTATTCATATGATACTACTCAGCAATTTAAAAGAAAGTATAAATTACTGAAGCAAAGGTGGTCAGCAACGTGGATGAATCTCAAAAACCATAGGTTAAGTGAAAAAAGAAGTACATGATGGGAATTTTTAAAAACTGAATATCTCAGCCTCTGTCTCTTAATACTAGAATTTAACCCATTCAAAGAGGTTTAGTGTTTAAGAGCTTGGATTGTGAAGCCTAGATTCAAATTCTGGCTCTGCATTTTATTACCTGTCTGATAATGGCAAGTAACTTAAGCTCTCTGTGCATGAGTTTTAATGTGTGTTAATGAGAATAACCACATAAGGTTTTTATGAAGATCAAATGAATTAATATATGCAGTGGACTTAAGAGCACTACTTGGCACAGCACAGGTGCTATGCAACTGTTTAGTATTTCTTTAATTATTTAATAATATAATTATTATGTGGTCAGACATGATTTGATTTATTTTTACCATTTTATGTTTTATATTTATTATACTTTTCGTGCTTCTTTTTTCCTTTTCTGCTTCCTTTTGGATCATTCAAATTTTTTTCCTTTTATAGTTTCCAAGGTAGTTTATATATTATAAATTTCATTTTTGTTGTGGTCGGATTTAAATGTTTAATACATATATTTAAATTAACTTGTAATGAACTACTGGAGTTAATATGTAAGACAAGAATTTTAGGAAACTCGTTTCTCTCTTTCTCTACCCCAATTACTCCCCATTTGGTGATATCATCAATTGATTGTTGAATTTCACATTTTATTTTTATAATTATTTACATGTACCTACAAGGTTTGCTAGTTTCTTTGACTAACAATGAACACCATGTGTTTCATTCTTTCTTCAGTTTGTATATTATTTTTCTGGATCCATTATCAACTAATTCTATCAGGGAGAGTCTGCATATTCTCTCTGAAACCTTGCATGTCTGCAGATTTCTTTATTGTCC
Organism: Propithecus coquereli; assembly: GCF_000956105.1. Lineage (NCBI taxonomy): Eukaryota > Metazoa > Chordata > Mammalia > Primates > Indriidae > Propithecus > Propithecus coquereli. The sequence goes on along the minus strand of NW_012150130.1, from coordinate 948,641 downwards.
TCTAGCCTGAATGCTGAAGTAGTGAATATAAGATTCTAGGCTCAAAATTGTTGTATTTCATGTCTTTAAAGATACCTCACCATTAAATTCTAATCACTTTTCCTAGAGAAAAGACTAGTGCTAGTCTGATTGTTCATTTCAGATAATCTCTTTACATTGTCTCTGAGATACAGAATTTGTACCTTATTCATAGCATTCTGAAGTGTCACTATGTTGAGTCTAATAGTGACTCCTGACAATTTCCTTTTGTTATTTAGTCTTTTATTCCATTCCCTTTTTTGTTTTTTGTTTATTAATTTTTATAAAGCTCATATCAGAACAAACGAAGGAACTTCTAGATCTGTCCTCCTTGTCTCTCCCCTCACACCCTCACACCCTCACTTTTTTTTCCTTTTTTCTTTTGTTCTGGGTTCTGGAAACATATCTTTGCTCAACTCACTAAATACCCTGAATATATAAGTGAACAAAATAGAGTTGGGATTTAATCACTGCAAGGTACTAATAACCACTGTGAAAACAACTGAAAAATATGACCTACTGACAGTGGGTCAGGAGCATCATTTTTATAAGCAGTTTATATGTTTAAGGCAGCACATCATTAATTACAGAGAGAGAGTAGTGATGATATATATATACTAGTCTTTCCAAATTATGTTGGTAAATTTTATTACTTGTACACTATTACTACCAAGATAAATTCCATCGACCATTTTCTATATAACTGATTAGTGCATTGCTAAATTTGGTTTTCCATAAAATTATACTCTGATGAAGTTTTTTAGCTGTTGAATCATCTGCATATACAGTAAACGATTATATTTGGTAGGGCAATGCTAGGAAAGGAGAAAGGCATTCTGGGATAATATACTTAAACTATTGTATTTCATTTTAATCAGCTTCCTTATAAGAAAGTAGCCACAGAGTTTTCTAGCTACTAAGGAATAGTTACAGGCCTGGTTAACAGCAGTGGCATGGAAGATTTTATGAGTTGGAATGGTGGTGGTACTATCCATTTCCCAGAATGATGGAATGGGAAATGCTTCTCCTAATAGTCCAAGAATAGGGCAAGACTTAGATTCAGACCTCTCTATTATGTAAATATTTGTAGTCAGATATATTAATTAACAAAAGGAGAAATAAAATGTAAATGTTGATTTTTTTTTTTAATTTTGGACAAAACTTATCCTGAAAGGAATTGAGTTGAGAATGTATTATGAAAACATACACTATTTGTTCTACTGCATTATATCTCACATAAGGTTATATGAAAAGTTATTTGTAAATTAACTTAGAATAGGAAGAAAAAAAAAAGAACACGGACTTCGAACCTCCCTTTAAATGCCAGTGCTGCCACATGGTAGCTCTGTTTCCTTCAACAACTTATTTATCCGATGTTATATCTATGAATCTATAAAATGAAGGTGGTTATATCTACCCTGTAAGTTTCTCGAGAATACTGAGTGAAATATCATTCCTTCCTCTTCCCTGTCAAGCTAAACTTACTAAGAAACCTATATTTAAGCTAGACTGGCAGAACGTGAATGGTGACCGCAGTTCCAAGAGATCTGTGGCAGCTAGGTAACCTCCTACCAGCTATGGACTATGCAGATTATCCATACAGAAAGAACTGATGACTATTTCATTTCTATTCTTTTTGCACCATACTCTGAATCCCGGCCAGGTGCGGTGGCACATGCCTGTAATCCTAGCACTCTGGGAGGCCGAGGCAGGAGGATCGCTTGAGGTCAGGAGTTCAAGACCAGCCTGAGCAAGAGCGAGACCCTGTCTCTACTAATAATAGAAAAGAAATTAGCTGGACAACTAAAAATGTATAGAAAAAATTAGCCAGCATGGTGGCGCCTGCCTGTAGTCCCAGCTACTCGGGAGGCTGAGGCAGAAGGATTGCTTGAGCCCAGGAGTTTGAGGTTGCTGTGAGCTAGGCTGATGCAACAGCACTCTAACTCGGGCAACAGAGCGAGACTCTGTCTCAAAAAAAAAAAAAAAAAAAGTGCTCTTTATAAAAGCAATTGGAGAAACATAATAGCAAGGGAGAAGGCTAGGATTCTCAACGTCTAAGAAAATATTTATTCTAAGACCTTTCAGGAAGTGGATAATCAATGTCAACTAAACAGAGTAACGCATTCATAAATGATCAGGTACGTGTGGGAATTTAAGAAAGGATATATGAACATGAATCCAAGCAGAGGAAACTATTGACATAACAGAAATTTGATATATAAAATTCACCAGATAAAACCTCTGGTTATGTTAGCCAAGCTTTTATAATGCTGTTGTTCTTAAGTCATAGAAATTCCTTGAAACTCCTTTCCTCCCTTTCTTTCCATAAATGAACATCAGAAACAAGCAGATGACAAAAGTGAGGGTGGTACGTAAGTTGTCACTTTTTGCATACTGTAGAGTGGAGTTCTAAAGGAGGAATCATGGGCTGTCTGAAACCCCTTTTGCATTATAGCTGAGGGTATTTAAACAGACTTATTCAGGTTTCGTTCCACAGAACATAAGTACGACTCATGACCTTTTCCACTGTAGTTCTGTCTTTCTACATCTTCAACAACTTATTTTTTAACATGAGTATTTTAGAAATTGTCATTACTGTAGGTATGCCATTACTTGGCAGTTTTAAAGCCGTCATTATCACAAGAAGAGAGAATTTTATCTCATCTTTGAGTAATGGTAAAAACTAACTTAGCATGCTGAGCTTAAATCTTAAATTGGGTCACTTGGGGTCGCCCAGGGCCAAGAAAGACCTGAAGAGGAAAAGATTTTAGTTTCTTAGAAGGGCTAATTGTGTAACATCTGCTTTTCCTTTCAGCCCAAGTTTTAGTTAATTATCTAAATGTTTTGTCCTCTGCTTAATAAAGGGCTTGATAGGCGATTATGTTTACATTCCTGGTTTAATTTTATTTTAATGCCTTTTCATTGATGGGATAATGCCCTTTTTTTAAGGTACATAATTATGTTAGCTCAGCATGTCATCAAGCTTTTTTCCCAATGAAGTAAGATTGAATCTTAAATTTGTTTAGTTCTTGTGTCTCAGAGGTATTAAGATATGTACATATCTTACCTTTCATGTGCTAATGACTATTTCATAGAAGTTGGTATGGTGTAAATACAAAATATGACTGGTGACAGGCTAACAGTTTGGTTTCCTCGATCAAATTTTATTGGTATCCCCATCTATAAATGAATATGACTTATTTTTATCTAAAAATATTAATATATACAGATGAATTTGTTGTCCTTTCAAAGAGTCACCTTGGTAGAATAAACAGTTCTTTAATAATATGTAAAACACTTTAGAAATTCCTCTTCAAGAGCTGCTTGTATGGAGAGTGACTACTAATGGGTATGGGATTTCGTGTGGGGATGATGAAACGTTCTGGATTTAACTAGTGGTGGTCATTGTACAATCTCGTGAATATACCCCGAACTGCTAAGTTCTATACTTCAAAATGGTGATAATTGTGGTGTATGGATTGTGTCTTAATAAAAAAAAAGGTTAATTAAAGATTCAGACTCAGATAAATCTCACTACTTTATATGTACTGTGATTTTGTACAAATATTGTACTAACCAACTGTTAAAAGATAAACTTGGTCACATTAAAATTTTGAAGAGTTTATTTGAGCAAATAGCAGTTCATGAATTGGGCAGCTGCAGCCCATGCATGGTTCTGGGCCCACAGAAAGGGCATGAGGGGAGGCCGGATAGCGAGAGCTTGGAAGCAAGGGGTAGAGAACATTTGATAGGTTAAAATGGAGCAATAGCCTTATTTGAATTATTCCCATGGAAAGTCCCTAGTTAGAGGTTATTTGGCAGTTTCTGGTTGGGTAAGCTTCAGTTTTGTTTTACTGTTTATACTGACTTGGGTTTCTATTTACTGAAGGGCACTAGAGCTACCTCAGTGTAATGGTTTCCCAGTTAATTATTTTAACATAACGTATTTACTGACCTTAACCATAACATTGAAGTCCAAATTTACCGCTCACATACGACAGGATTACCTGTTTACTTTTACTTTTAAGATATTTATTGAATGCCTGTTCTATTGAAAAAAACTTCTGGATATAAGGGAGGCAAGTTTGAATAAGACAGTTGGAGAAGGTAGATAGTAAATAGCAAATCACAAGTAAGGAAAAGATACGATAGTTCTAAGACTATGCAATGAATTAATAATGGATGATGTACAAAGAGGTGGCTGGTGGCTGCAAGAAAATATTATTTTCTGCTTAGTATAGAAAAATATATAAAAATGAACATAAAGAAAATAAAATGTCCCTAAAATTCTACCCACTAAGAGACAATCATCATTAATCTTTGATGTATATTTCTGCTTTATTTCTGTGTGCTCATGAATGTGAATTTAAGTAGGTGTTTGATGTTTTGTTTGTACTGCAAAATAAGATCATACCATTAATGTCGTGACCTGTTTTTTTCACTTGACATACTATGAACAATTTTACATGTCAGTAATTTTACTTTTAAAATATTTTAATAATTTCAAAATATTCCATTGAGTTAATTTAACCAGTCTTCAGTTACTGAATGCTTGGTCTGTCTTATAGCATAACTTTTTAAAAATCACATGAGAAGATTTCATATTTAGCTGAAGTTCACATGTTCAGACAAATCATTCATTTCCATTGTTGAATGATACAAGTTTCTCTCCATCACTGTAAGATATATTTCTCATACTTCTGGGTTATTTTGTTTTGTTTTATTTTTAAATCCTTGTCTGCCCCCGGGGACATTACAAAAGGTAGAATCTTCAGCCTATTGACTTTTTTCTTCCTGTATAACTTCCCTCAGCTATTACATTCAAATTTACAGTACAAGCTCTCTTGGCTTCTGGGTTAATGACTCCTAGAACCTTCCCTTATACCTTGGCTTCTCTGCCATGTGGATTTCCAGCCATCTCCTCAAACTTACCTTCTCTAAAACCAAACATGATCATACATCCCCTTCTCTTTAAATCCAGTTTTTCCTAATTTTCCTGATTATCATAAGGTGTCATGGCCCCAATCATTTTAGCCTAGAAAAGTGAAATTACGTTTGACTCTCCTCCACCAAGCACACACAATCTTCTTTTATAATGTCATTTTTTGGCTTCTCTTCTTTTCCATTTTTGCTGCTACCTCCTTAATTCAAATCACTTCTTTTTACCTTGAATTATTTTAACAATATCCTCATTGATTTCTCTTTCTCTATTTGATACCTTCTTCATTTCAATCCTGAATATCTCCTCTGGATCTTGCTGCAACAATTATCCCCTCCACTTTGTCTTAAAAATCTTCTCATTCGACTCTCTTTTTCCCTAGTCTTTATTTAAATATGTAAAAGTCTCTCCCAACTTAAAAAAAAAATGGGGAGAGAAGAGGACTCTGAATGGCCGTCTCTACTTTATTACCTCTGTTAAATTAAACTGAATTTTGCCTTTGGCTGCCTCCGTAACTTGAGTCCCTACATAACAAACTTCAATCTTAGTACATAAACAAACTGAAAGCCTAATTTAGTAGTATACTTTTATAAGAAATAGGTGAGTCTCAGTCAATCACAGCAGCCATCCTTCAGCCAATCACAGACTGGAAACTGAGCAGACTATGCCCATATAAGGCAAATGTCCACCTGTAACCAATCAAACTATTTCTGTACCTCACTTCCATTTTCTTTCTATAATGTTGCCTGCCCAAGTTGTGGAGCAGAGCTCTCTGAACCACCACTGATGCTCAGGGCTGCCCAATTTGTGAATTGTTCTTTGCTTAATTAAACTCTATTAAATTTAATTCATCTGAAGTTTTTCTTTTAGCACCTCAAATTTACCCTTAACCTGCCACAGTCATGCTTCAGCCAGCTTCACTCTACTCCAGATCTCATTCAATCCCAGTGACTTCTAATCGACAAATCCAATTGACACTTCATAGCTTTCTGTTGCCAGATTCTTGTCTACATTGAGCTGTCGATGACTTACTCCTGAAACTTCTGGTTCTCTATATCCTCTCTGCCTGTTACTGCTATCTCTTCTGAGGACTTCTTTTCATCTTGGCCACCTTAAATATTGGTGTTTCTAGGGTTCCATTCGTAGCCATTGGTTCTCACTCTGCATGTTCTTTATCTACTTTGGCCATTTTAATTACCAATTATAAGTTTAGGACTTTTAAATCCCTGTATCTGTGCCTAATACTTGTATACAGGTCTCCTCAACTTACAATGCGGCTAAGTCCTGATAAGCCTATCATAGGTGGAAAATATAATCAATTCAAAATGCATTTAATACCCCAATAAAACCATCATAAAGTTTAAAAATTGTAAGTCAAACCATCATAAGTTGTGTACTATCTGTACATAACTGCCTGATGGACTGTGCCCTGGATGTTCCAGCCCTGGTATCCCAAACCTAAAATGTCTTTTCTCCCTAAACCTATTCTTGGTACGCTATTTATCTCAGAAATGTGAAAGTTATCATCCAACAAACAAAATGACCATAATATTTCATTTTATATAATAAACACAAATATCATAATACCTAGAAAGAATATGTTGTAGTGACCACAAATTAGCCAATGTAAGGAACAGCTTTCAATAAAGATAAAACATGACAAAATATTTTCTAACCACTTATTCAATAAGAACTTTCAGCATTCACAGTCTGCCATCCCATTAGGTTTTCCCTTTCAATTGACCTTGTTCTACAAAAGATAGCTCTCTCCCTTCTTTCATTCAGGAAACATTTCCTGTGTGCCCTCTGAATCACTTATTAACTGTCTTGGGAATAAATGTGTTGCTTCTGACCACAACTCAGGTGAACTTTGTATATCAGGTTAATCACTTTATGCGAACATTTCTAATTGTCACTAGTCTGTATTACAAAACACATCCATGATTTTTAGGTTTTCAGAGTAAAAGGTTTATATTAGCTTAGCTGAGCATTCTGCATTTACCAATAGCTGGCAGCCTGGGTTTCAGAGCAGCAGTTCAAAAAAAATTGTTTCATTTTTAGAAGATTCCTAACGGGCTTGTGTTTCTTCTTAATTTGTTTTTCTTCTCCACATAGAACTGCCTTTCCGAATGTTTATACAGTAAGATAGGCATATCCCCAGACTGAAGCTCTTTTCTTTGTATGTGAGCCTAGGCTGATAATGAAACTGGGGAATTAAGAGGAAGACGGTTAAGAACAATCTAGAAGAACAGAACTCACTGGATACAGAAAAGACTAAAGTGGACACACAACCTCTAAAAGCAGCCAGGGAGAAAATCAAACTTCAAGTTAAATGATCCATCTGCTACCTCTCTTAATGAGAAATAAGACAGATGTTCACAGCAAATTAACAACCTAGACTAACCCAAACTTTGTCAAGTAGTAGTATATTGAGAAACAACACCAACTTTATGGCCTTCGAAGAGAAATTAAAACCAGCACCAAAAGACTGCAGACTAGACAAATAAATATTGGCCTATTCAAAGAAGTGACATTTGATACGTGCATTTTACATGTGATTAAACATTCCCATTTTTTTTATGAGTTAAAATTTTCGGCAATTCTTTTTTTATTAATAGCTTTTTTTTTATGAGACAAGAGTCTCGCTCTGTTGCCCAGGCTAGAGTGCCGTGGCATCAGCCTGGCTCACAGCAACCTCAAACTCCTAGGCTCAAGCGATCCTCCTGCCTCAGCCTCCCGAGTAGCTGGGACTGCAGGCGTGCACCACCACACCCAGCTAATTTTTTTTTTTATTTCAGTTGTCCTGCTAATTTCTTTCTATTTTTAGTAGAAACGGGGTCTCACTCTTGCTGAGGCTGGTCACAAACTCCTGACTTCAAGCAATCCTCCCTCCTGGGCCTCCCAGAGTGCTGGGATTACAGGCGTGAGCCACCGCGCCCAGCCTATTAACAGCTTTATTGAGATATGATTCGCACACCATGTGATTCACCAATTTACTATATATAATTAAGTGGCTTTTAGTTTATTCACAGAGCCATGCCTCCATCATCACAATCAGTTTTAGAACATTTTCATTACCATAAAAAGAAGCCCCACTCACCTTAGCTGTCACGCTCCAATCCTCCCACGACTCCTCCCTGCCGCCAGCCTGAGGACACTGCTAATCTACTTTCCATCTCTGTAGTTTTGCCCATTCTGAACACTTCATATCAGTGCAGTCATACGCTATGCGGTACTTCTGACTGGTTTCTTTGACTTCACTGTAATGTTTTCAAGGTTTGTTCATGTGGTAGCACATAGAAGTACTTCTTTTTTTTTTTGAGACAAAGTCTCAATTCGTTACCCAGGCTAGAGCTCAGTGTCATCAGCTTACTGTAACCTCCAGTTCCTGAGCTCAGGTGCTCCTTCTGCCTCAACCCCCTGAGTAGCTGGGACTACAGGTGGGCACCACCACACCTGGCTAATTTTTTTATTTTTGGTAGAGACAAGGTCTTGCTTCTTGCTCAGGCTTGTCTCAATCTCGTGGCTTCAAGTGATCCTCCTGCCTCGGCCTCAGAAAGTACTAAGATTACAGGCATGAACCACCACGCCCAGCCTTCATTTCTTTCTCTTGTCAAATAATATTCCATTGTATGGATATATAACATTTTATTAAATTATAGTTGATGGACACTTAGATTGTTTTCACTTTGTGGCTGTTATAAATAATACTGCTGTTACCAGTCATATACAATTTTTTGTGTGAATGCGTTTTCATTCCTCTTGAAATATACCTAGGAGTAGAATATACTTTAGGAATGGAACTCTTATTTTTATTTAATAACCGTCTAAGGAACTACCAGCCTGTTTTCCAAAGCAGCTGTACCATTTTACATTACCATCCTCATTGTACCTGGGTTCCAATTTTTCTATATCCTCACTAGCATTTGTTACCTGTCTTTTTTATTATAGCCATCTAGTAGATGTGAAGTTTTATTATATTTATTTCTATTTTTATTTTTAATTATTATGGGTACATAATAGTTGTATATCTTTATAGAGCACATGTGATGTTTTGATACAGGCAAACAATGTGAATTAACCAAATGGGGTAGTTGAGGTGTCCATCACCTCAGGCATTTTACATTTCTTTGTGTTAGGAACATTCTAATTCCACCCTTTTAGTTATTTTGAAGTGTACCCTAACATGTTGTTGATTGTAGTCATTTTGTTGTGCCATCAAATATTGTTCATTCTAACTATATGACTCTATTGTTGCACCCATTAACCACCCCACTTTATCCCTCCCTCCCCACTACCCCTCTCACCCTCTGCTGATATTCTTCTCTGTGTCTCCATGAGATCAATCGTTTTTAATATTTAGCTCCCACATATAAATGAGGACATGCGAGATTTATCTTTCTATGCTCAGCTTCTTTCACTTAATGTAATGGTTGCCAGTTCCACCCATGTTGTTGCAAATGGCAGGATGTCATTCTGTTTTGTGTCTATATAATATTCCATGATATATATGTACCACTATTTCTTCATCCATTCATCCATTGATGGACACTTAGGTTGATTCCATATCTTGGCTATTGTGAATAGTGCTGCAATAAACATGCTGCTGCGATATCTTTTTGATATACTGAATTCCCATCCTTTGATATATGCCCAGAAATGGGATTGCTAGGTCATATGATAGTTCTAGTTTTAGTTTTTTGAGGCACCTCCATACTGTTCTCCATAGTGGTTGCATCCCACCAGCAGTGTTCGAGGGTTCCCCTTTCTCCACATCCTCACCAGCATTCGTTATTGCCTGTCTTTTTTGATAAAAGCCATTTTAACTGGGGTAAGATTATAGTTTTGATTTGCATTTTTCTGATAACTAATCATGTTGAGCATTTTTTTCATATGCCTATTAGCCATTTGTCTTCTTTTGAGAAATGTCTGTTCAGATCCTTTGCCCATTTTTTAATCAGATTATTTTATCTTTTTCTATTGAGTTGTTGGAGCTCCTTATGTATTCTAGATACTAATTCCTTGTCAGATGTGTAGTTTGCAAATATTTTCTCCCATTCTGTGGGTTGTCTCTTCACTTTGTTCATCGTTTCCTTGCTGTGCAGAAACTCTTTAGTTTTATGTGATCCCATTTATCCAGTATTACTTTTGTTGCCTGTGCTTTGGGGTATTACTCAAGAAGTCATTGCCCAGACCAGTATCCTGAAGTGTTTCCCCAATGTTTTCTTTTAATATTTCATAGTTTCAGATCTTAAATTTAAGTCTTTAATCCATTTTTATTTGATTTTTATAAATGGTGAGAGATAAGGTCTAGTTTCATTCTTCTGTATATGGATATTCAGTTTTCTCTGCACCATTTATTTAAAGAGACTGTTGTTTCCCCACCATAAGTTCCATGCACCTTTGTCAAAGATAAGTTCTCTATAGATGTGTGGATTTATTTCTGGGTTCTCTATTCTGTTGCAGTGGTCTATGTGTCTGTTTTTATGCCACTACTATGCTGTTTTGGTTATTATATAGCTCTTTAGTATGATTTGAAGTCAGGTAATGGATTCCTTCAGTTTTGTTCTTTTTGCTCAGGGTGGCTTTGGTTTTTCTGGATCTTTTGTGGTTCTGTATAAATTTTAGGATTATTTTTTCTATGTCAAGAATGTCATTGGTATTTTGATGGGGATTGCATTGAATCTGTAGATTGCTTTGGGTAGTATGGACATTTTAACAATATTGATTCTTCCAATCCATGGGCATGGAATATCTTTCCATTTTTTTGTGTCCCCTTCAACTTCTTTCATCAATCTTTTATAGTTTTCATTATAGAGATCTTTCACTTCTTTGCTTAAGTTTATTCCTAGGTATTTTATTTTATTTGTTGCTATTGTAAATGGGATTACTTTCTTGGTTTCTTTTTCAGATTGTTTACTGTTGGCATATAGAAATGCTACTGATTTTTGTACGTTGATGTTGTATCCTGCAACTTTCCTGAATTTAGAAAGTTGATTAGAATCAGTTCTAATATTAATAGTTTTTGAGTGAAATCTTTAGGTTTTCTAGATATAAGATCATATCATCTTTAAACAAGGATAATTTGACTTCTTTCTTTCCAATTTGGAGGCCCTTTATTTCTTTCACTTGTCTGATTGTTCTAGCTAGAACTTCCAGTACTGTGTTGAAAAACAATGATGAAAGTGGGCATCCTTTTCTTGTTCCAGATCTTAGAGGAAAGGCTTTCAATTTTTTTCCCATTCAGTATACTTGCTGTGAGTCTGTCATATATGACTTTTATTGTGTCAAGTTCCACCTATACACAGTTTTTAAAGAGATTTTATCATGAAGGGATGTTGAATTTTATTGAATGCTTTTTCAGCATCAACTGAAATGATCATATGTTTTTTGTTCTTCATTCTGTTGATATGATGTATCACATTGATTAATTTGCATGCGTTGAACCATCCTTGCATCTCTGGGATGAATCCCACTTGATCATGTTGAATAATATTTTTGATGTGTTGTTGAATTCAGTTTGCTAGTATTTTGTTGAGGATTTTCGCCTCTGTGTCTGTCAAAATATCTCATTGTATTTTTGATGGTTAATGATGTTGAGCTTGCATATCTTCCTTGGAAAACCATCTATTCAGATCCTTTGCCCATTTTTAAAATGGGGTTGTCTTTTTGTTATTGAGTCGTAAGAGTTTTTCGTGTATGCTAGATATAAGTCCCATAGCAAATATATGATTTCAAAATTTTTCTCCCATTCTATGGGTTGTCTTTTAACTTTCTTGATATTAATAGTATCTTTTGAAGCACAAATGATTTGCATTTCAATGACGTCAAATTTATTTTTTTATCCTTTTTTTTTTTTCCAGACAGAGTGTCACTGTCGCCCCAGAGTAGAGTGCAGTGGCATCATCATAGCTCACCGAACCTCAAACTCCTGGGCTCAAGTGATCCTCCTCCCTCAGCCTCCCAAGTAGCTGGGACTACAGGCACACACCACCATGCCCAGCTAATATTTTCTATCATTAGTAGAGACGGGGTCTCGCTCTTGCTCAGGCTGGTCTCAAACTCTTGAGCTCAAGCGATACCCCCACATCGGCCTCCCAGAGTGCTAGGATTACAGGCATGAGCCATTGCACTCAGCCTATTTTCTCTTTCGTTATTTGTGCTTTAGATATTTTTATCATGAAAGTGTCCCATATATTTTTAATAGCTGAATTAAGGTTTAATTGACATAGAGTAGACTGCATATCTTTAAAGTGTATAATTTGATATGTTTTGGTATATATACATATACCTATTAAAAATATCACCACAATCAAGATAATGAATATATCCATCACCCACAACAGTTTCCTCTTAATATTTTGTCATCCATTCTTTCCCTATTCCACCCGTAACTGCTAATCTGCTTCCTGTCACTGTGGATTAGATTGTACTTTCTAATATTTTATATAAATGGAATTATATAACATATACTCTTTTATGTCCGGGTTCTCTCAGTATACTAATATTCATTCATGTTTGTAAATGTGTCATAGTTCATTGCTTATTATTATTGGGGAGTAGTCCATTTTATGGATATATCACAATTTGCTTATTATATACATTTACATTATTTATATTATACATTATATTTATTGATGAACATTTAGATTTTTATCAGTTCTGACCACTACAAATGGTCTGTTATGAACATTTATGTAAAAGTCACTGGACATATGCTTTCATTTGTCTCGGGTAAATACCAAGGAATGGAATAGCTGGGTCTTTAGGAAGGTACATGTTTAACTTTTTAAGAAAATGCCAGCTGGGCTCCATGGTTTACGCCTGTAATCCTAGCACTTCAGGAAGCAAAGGCAGGATTGGTTGAGGCCAGGAGTTTCAAACCACCTGGACAACATAGGAAGATCTCATCACTACAAAAAAAAATAAAAAATAAATTAGTGAGGTGTGGTGGCATGTGCCTGTAGTCCTAGCTACTTGGGAGGCTGAAGGGGTAGGATTGCTTGAGCCCAGTAGTTTCAGGTTGCAGTGAGCTATGGATCATGGCACTGCACTCCAGCCTGGGCAACAGAGCAAGACCCTGTCTCTTAAAAAAAAGAAAGAAAGAAAGTAAATGCCAAACAGTTCCAGTTGCTCCATTACTATATCCAACACTGGTGTTGTCAGTCTTTTTAATTTTGTCTGTTCTGTTTCTAGTATATCTGTTTGTACTTTTAATTTCAATTTCTCTAATAAATGATTGTTGAGCATCTTTTCATGTGCTTATATGTCTTTTATAGATATCGTCTTTGGTGAGGTGCCTGTTCAAGTATTTTGCCCATATTTTAATTGGAGTATTTTTTTCTTATTATTGAATGTTAAAAGTTCTTTATATATTCTGAATACGAGACCTTTATTATTAGATGTTATTTGCACATATTTTCTCTCAATCTGTAGTTTATCTTTGCATTCCCTAAACATGTCATTCTAAGGGCAGAAGTACTTAATTTTGAAAAAGTATACATTTCAATTTTTCTGTCATAAATTCTAGTTTTAGTGTCATAACTAATGAATCTTTACATAACTCAGAGTCACAAAGATTTCCTACTATGTCTTGCCCTTTAAATTGTATTGTTTTATAGGTATTACATTTAGGTCTATGATCCATTTTGAGTTAATATTTGTATATGGTACAAGGAATGAATGCAAGTTCACTTTTTTGTAAATTGTTCCAGCACCATTTTTTCTGCTAAATTGCCCTTGATCTTTGATGAAAATCAACAGATAATATGTGTGGGTGTATTTTTTCACTCTCTCTATTCTGTTCCGGTGATTGACTGTATCAATCCAATACTCCATCTTTGCAGCAGTATCACACTTGTTTGGATTACTGTTGTTTAAAATGAGTAGTGAATTTAGATAGCGTAAGTCCTCCAACTTTATTCTTCTTTTCCAAGGTTATTGGCTGTTCTAGTTTCTTTACATTTTTTATAAATTTTAGGATCAGTTTGTCAATTTCTGCAAAATAATTAAAACATCTGCTGAGATTTTGATTGGGACTACATTGAATCTATAGATCAATTTGGGGATAATCGACAGCTTAATAATATTGAGTCCTCTGACCAGGAATATAGTACATATGTATCTCTTCTTTTATTTTAGATCTTTAATTTTCTTAGCAGTGTGTTCTATTTTTCATTGTATATGTCTTGCACATCTTTTGTCAGATTTATAGGTGTGTTTTCTTTTTCTGGTTTGTTTTTTGGTTTGTTTTTTTTTTATTTTTTTAGAGACATAGTCTCACTATATTGACCAGGCTGGTCTCAAACTCCTGGCCTCAGGTGATCCTCCCACCTCAGCCCCTCAACTAGCTTGGACTACAGGCATGAGCCACTGTGCCCAATTAATTATTTTTACTTTTTAGAGACAGAGTCTCGCTACATTGCACAGGCTAGTCTCAGACTCCTGGCCTCAAGTGACAAGGTAAGCTCAAGCCACTACACCCATCTTGTGTTTTATAGTTTCGATGTTATTATGACTGGTACTTTTTGATTTCAATTTCCAATTGTTCTTGACTTTCGTATTTGCCATATAGCTAAGCTTACTTATTAGTTCTAGTAATATTTTTATAGATTTTATAGGATTTTCTAAATAAATGGTCACATAATTTACAAATAAAGATAGTTTCACTTCTTCCTTCCAATCTGAATGCCTTTTTCTTTCTTTTTTTCTTTCTTTCTTATTACAATGGCTAGAACTTGTAGTACATTGTTGAATAGAGGTGGTGAGAGCAGACATCCATGCCTTGTAAGAATAAGGATCTTAGGGGGACAGCATTCAGTCTTCTACCATTGGTGTGATGTTTACTGTACGTTTTCTGTAGATGCCCTTTGTAATGTTGAGAAATTTCCTCTATTCCTAATTTCCTGAGAGTTTGGGTCACAATTGGATGTTGAATTTTGTCAAATGCTTTTTCTGCCTTGAATGAGATGATCATATGTTTTTCTTTTTTAGTTTGTTAAACTAGTGAATTACATTGATTTAATTTTGAATATTAAAGCAGCTTTGCATTCCTGAAATAAACCCAACGTGATTATGATTTTTGTCTTTTTTATATACTTGCAGTCTTCACTTTGCAGTGTACTGTGTTCACTGAAACATGTCTGTTATCAGAACTGTGTCCTCTTTCTACAAGGTTCACTGGTGATCACAAAGCAAAGATATGGTTCAAAATGCACAAGTTTCAATGACTGCTACTTGTGCAAAGCAAGATCTAACTTTACTATTGAATTTGATTTACCAGGATTTTGTTTAGAAATTTTGTATCTATCTTCATAAGTAATATTGGTCTGTAGTTTTCTTGTAATTTCTTTGATTTTGGTGCATAATGCTGGCTTCATAGAATGAATTGAGAAGTATGTCTTCCTCTTCTATTTTCTGAAGAGTTGTGTAGAATTGGTATTATTTCTTTAAATGTTTGGTAGAATTCTTCAATGAAGCCATCTGGGTCTGGAGTTTCCTTTTTTGGAAGATGTTAGGCTGAGAGCTGAACTGCTCTATGTATATTCTTGAGTAGGTTTTGGTGCTTTGGTCACTTCCGAGGGATTTTGTCCGTTTCATCTAACTTGTTAATTGTATTTGCACAAAGTTTTTCACGACATTCCCTTGTTCTCCTTTCAGTATCTGTAAAATCTGTAGTGAAGTCGACTCTGTCATTCCTGATATTGGTACTTTGTGTCTTTTCTCTTTTTTATTTTTTCAAATGGCCATTTTGGCTGGAGATTTATCAATTTTATTGTTCTTTGCAAAGAACCAGCTTTAGTTTTCTTTGATTTGTCTCTTTCTCCTGTTTTCTAATTCATTGATTTCCCTTGTTATTTCTTTTCTTCTCCTTCACATTTTATTTGCTCTTCTATTTCTAGGTTCTTGCAGAAGAAACTGAGACTTCCATCTTTGATTTGAGACTTTTCTTCTTCTTAATACAGGGATTTAGTGCCATAAATATCTCTCCAAATACTACTTTAGTGGCATACCACATATCTTGATATGCTGTCTACATTTTCATTAAGTTCAAAGTACTTTCTCATTTTACTTTTTATTCTTGGTTTACTTAATAGTATTTTATTTAATTTCCAAATATTTAGAGATTTTCCAGATACCCAGTTATTGATTTCTAATTTAATTCCATGATCATCAGAAAACATACTTTGCCTGACCTGAATTCTTTTATATATATTGAAGCATATTTCATGATCTAGAATATGCTCTATCTTGATGAATATTTCCTGTGTACCTCAAAAGATTGTATATTTTGGGATTCTTGAGTTATATTCAATAAATGTCAATCAGGTCAAACTGGTTGTTAATATTCTTTGAATCTTCTTTTTTTTTTTTTGAGACAGAGTCTCACTCTTTTGCCTGGGCTAGAGGGCCGGGGCTTCAGCCTAGCTCACAGCAACCTCAAACTCCCGGGCTCAAGTGATCCTACTGCCTCAACCTCCCAAGTAGCTGGGACTACAGGCATGCACCACCATGCCCGGCTAATTTTTTCTATATATTTTTAGTTGTCCCATTAATTTCTTTCTATTTTTAGTAGAGACGGGGTCTCGCTCTTGCTCAGGCTGTCCTCGAACTCCTGAGCTCAAACAATCCGCCCGCCTCGGCCTCCCAGAGTGCTAGGATTACAGGCATGAGCCACCGCGCCCGGCCTGTTTGAATCTTCTTTATTCTCATTGATTTTATGTATTTTTAGTCTATCAGTTATTAAAAGAAGTGTATTAGAATCTTTGACTATAGTTGTGAAATTGTCTGTTTCTCCTTGCAGTTTCCCAATTTTTGTTTTATATAATTTGATGCTGTGTTATTAGATGCATAAACTTTTAGGATTATTATGTGTCTAGATGAAATGACTCATTTAAAGTCTACAATTCAATGGTTTTTAACGTATGCACAGAGTTACTTAACCATCACCTTCAAGTTTAGAACATTTTTATTACCCCAAAATGAAACCAGTACCCATTAGCAATCACTCCTCATTTTCTCACAATCCCTTAAGCCCTAGGCAACTACTCATCTACTTTCTATCACTATAGATTCACCTATTCTGGACATTTTATATAAATAGAATCATACAGTATGTAGTCCTTTGTGATTGGCTTCTGTCACTTAGCAAGTTTTTAAAGATTCCACTATGTATAATACATTTCTTTATATGGCCAAATAATATTCCATTATATAGGTATACTATATTTTGTTTATCCATTCATCAGTTGATATTTGGATGGTTTTTACCTTTTGGCCCCTATAAATAATGCTACTCTGAACATTTATCCACATGAGTTTTGTGTAGACATATATTTTCATTTTTCTTGGGATATACCTAGGAGTGGAATTCTAGGTCAAATGATAACTCTATGTTTAACCTTTTGAATAACTACCAGGCTGTTTTCCAAAGCTGCTATACCATTTTACATGCCTTCCAGCAATGTATGAGGTTCTAATTTCTCCACGTTCTCTCCAACACTAGTTACTATCTATCTTTTTTTATTATAGCCATCCTACTGGGTATGAAGTGGTATCTCATTGTGATTTTGATTTGGACTTCTCTGATGGCTAATTTTGTTGAACATGTTTTCATGTGCATGGTGGCAATTTGTGTATCTTCTTAGGAAAATGTCTATTCAGATCCTTAATTCGTTTTTAAAATTGAGTTGTCTTATTGAGTTGTGAGAGTTTTTATATATATTCTAAATACAGGTCTTTTATCAGCTATATGATTTGTTCTCCCATTGTATAGGTTGTCTTTTGCTTTCTTCATGGTGGCTTATCTCTTATCATCACTTTTACTTTTTCCTTATTTGTGTTTTTGTATTTAAGGTAGATTTTTTTAGGCAGTATATAGTTGAGTCTTAGTTTTTTAGTCCATTCTGACAGTATATGCCTTTTAATTTGTGTGTATAGACTCTTTATATATCAAGTCATCATTGACATAGTTAAAGATTACCATCTTCTGATTTGTTTTCTTTTTTGTTTTTTTTCCTCTTTCTGCTTTTATTTGAATTAATTGAATATTTTTTATGATTCTATTTCATCTTTTTTGTTGACTTATTAACTATAAATCTTATTTTGGTGGATGCTTCAGGGTTTATACATCTTTAACTTATGTCAATCTGTCTTCAAACAATATTATACCTTTTTACACATAGTTTCTGAACCTTATGAAAGTATATTTCTGTTTTTCCTACTCTTGGTACAATTTTATCAGACATTTTACATCTACTACATTATTAACACCACACCATCTTGGGTTTTGTTCATTTGTTTTAACAGTCAATTCTCTCTAAAGAAAGTTAAATAACAAGAAAAAATTTTTTGTACTTGCCTACATATTTGACATTTTTAATGCTCTTTATGTTTTGAGTAGGTCTAGATTGTCATCTTGTCATTTTCCATTTGCCTGATGGACTTCCTTTATCATTTCTTATAGTGCCACAAAGAAAAATATAAACATAAATGACTACATACATATTAAAAACCTTTTAGTGAAAGAGACCATAAACAAAATTTAAAAAATAAAAGGCTGGGAAGAAATATATACAAAACATCAAAGTAATAATAATAGCAATATATAACAATAATAATAGCATTTATTAAATGTGTACCGTGCTATACCAGGCACTATATACTAAACACTCTACCATGCATTTTCTCATTTAATCTTTACAATAGCCATTTGAGGTAATGTATTATTATTACTCCCATTTTACAAATAAGGATATGAGAACAGGTAAGGGGCTAACGTCCCTAACAATCAGAGATCTAAAAACTCAATAAGGAAAAAATTGTTAATTGGTAATTCTCAGAAGAAACATAAATAGCTGATAAACATGAAAGTAATACTCAGCTTCTCTGATAATCAGGAGAAAGATCATTTTTAAGTTATTCATCTAGCAAGATTAAGAAGTGATATTACTAATATTGGCAAGATATGAAAGGCACACTCATATACTATTGGAAATATAGGTTGGTACATTTTTAGAGGGCCATTTAGCTTTTATCTGTTGACACTTAAAATATGCATATCCTTTGGCCAGATGACCATCATCTGGAAATCTTTGTACAAGTTCCTCCCCAAAAAATAATTTATCCATGTGTGTGTGTAATGGTTGGCAACAACCTGACCATCAGTGGCATGGTGTTAAGATGAACGATGGCGTAGCCCTGTGATGGGATAGCCAGTAGAAAGAAAGAGACTGTGAAGAAACAGGCAATTCACTGGACTAACAGGGGACTTAGTTGTTACAACTTCTCAATGGGGAATTTTCAATAAAGTCCTCAGTCAGACTATATTCCTTTCCCCTACTTGTATGCTATATTATATAGTAGAAAGAAAATAGTTGCAGAAAAATATGTGTAGCAGCACCCAATCGAATTTGTTGTTTTTTTTTAAGGATATATGTACATATTTGTTTGTGGCTAGAAGGTTTGGAGAGATGCACACCAAATTAACAATGATTGTCCCTAGAAAGAAAGGATTTTGACTTTTTAAATGTTTCCATTACTTGAAATTTATAATAACTTTTGTAATTGTATTTAAGAAAGAATTTTTTAAAAGATACATTAGTCGTAATTGCAAAGAACACAGAGAGAAACTGACTCAGAAGGAGCAAGACCATTTCTTCCCAAGGGTTTCCAAACCAAATGGATCAAGGTTCTTCTCTCCTGGGTTTAAATAGAATTTTAGTTTTAAAGGTAAGATTCTGTATTCTACCTGCATAGCTCAGCAGAATTTGAAAGAACTGAGCTTTTATGGACCCTGAGTTGCACAATACAAGACCAGAGAAGCTAGTGAACTCCATTGTAATCTTTACAAACTTGTATCAAAAATTAGGAATGACGTTTTAAATTGCAGTAGGGTTTTTGTTATAGGTTGTTGTTGTATATTTGAAATTATGATCAGAGTTACAATAATGAAATCTGTGCAATAGTTTTGAATAGGGAAATAGAGGCACATGCTTGCTCACAGGTTGACCAATATGATGCATTGATGTAGAACATTGCAGAAAGGCCGCTTCTGTCACCTGTTCTCATGTTTTAATACAATCTGCTAACAACAAAATAGTGTGTGGTGCATCTCTGTGACATATCTAGTAAAAATTTTTAGCTAAAAAGGTAGGATGGGTAAGTTACTTGGAAAAATATTATAAATTAGAATTTAAAAATTAGTTTCCGGACAGGAGACAAAGAAGAAGTCAATTACTTCTTCTTTCTAGGGAAGAATACTGTCATATGTTAGGTCTTCAGCAAAGTTTTCCAAGTAAATGTTATGATCTGAGAGATTTTTTCATTTGTTAAGGAAATGGTCTATCCTTGCCCATCTCTATCGATACAGAAGAAGAAAAAAAGAAAGAAAGAAAAAAGAAATGGTCTGGTAAACTATTTCTTTTGGAATTTTTTATCTGGAGAAAGAATTTAAAGCCAATCACATATTTAGTATACATCATGCAAATTGAGTATTTTATACATGGGTTTCCATGCTGCGTTAAACACTTAGGAATTTTCCTTTCTTATAATTAAGCCTTTTTTTCCTTTTCCAAATCACCCAGACCCAAAGTAATATTTTTATATGAAAAAAAGAAATCTGCCTTTATGGATTTATTTAAAAGAATTATTAGAGAAAAAATTGAGCAGTAATAGAATTTCAGCCTATAGTCTGTTACTTTTTATGTGCATAGAGGAAGGTGAAGGAATATTTAAATATATTGGAAAAATACCTATAAATAGGAGCCCTTACATAAAATCATACTTTACAAAGCGTGACTCTATATCTAAAGAAAATATTTTTACATGGCATTGTGTTGCACTCCATAATAAAAATTATGATAATATAAACATTTTCACTGAGTACTAACTGGATGCCAGGAATCATTCTAAGTATTTTCTATTCAGCATTTCATCTTAACAATCCTATGCTGTAAGTGTGCTTCTAACACAGTTTACAAATGAGGATCTGATAGGTTAAATAGCTCACTCAGGATCACATAGCTGCTAAATGACAGAGCCAGGATTCGAATCTAGGTAATCGGGCTCCAGAATCTAAGCTCATAACCACTTTGCCTGTAAGTAGGATGCAGGAGGGAGGACTTCATGGCTATGCAAAGTATGATGCTCCCATTATGTGAAAGGTGTGATATCTACCCTACCACCTATCATGGCAGCTGGAATTCTATCCTTAGAGATTCACTGCTTTGGGTTTACAAGACTTGGGAGTATCAGGGGTTTCCAGGTAAAATGCATATATTCATAGGGGAGTACTGCACGTGTAAATGGATAATGACAGTGTCCAGGAAGTCAGTAATGGAGCACAGCGTTGATGACTGTGGAGTAGCAAAGGAGGAAGGAGGGATGGACTTGAAAACTCCATGTAAAAGAAGAGAGGCCAGCAACTAACGAGCCTACAAAATCAGAGGATTTCTGCCAAATCGAAGAAGGATAACCAACAGTTTTTTATGACAGTACAATAATAAGATGTGGGGATTTTTTCATGTCTTTCACTGTATACCATTTACCATTTCCTTTGATTCTAGGAAATACAGCACAGCTGACACTACACCACATCGATATGTTATGTTAACTAAATGCCTTTCCTTTGTCATACAGCAATCAGCAGGCCTTTTTACTGGAGAATGTCCCTTGCAATAATGCGAGCTGTGAGGAGGCACATCGTATGTTTAAAGTCTACTGGGAGCTGACGGACCTAAATCAAATCAAGGATGCCATGGTTGCCACTTTCTTTGACATTTATGAAGATGTGAGTTCAGAGCTGTCCTGTGTGTTTGGAGTTTAATTGCCATCTACCTCATCTCACTTTAGCTTCATCCTATTTGCCCAGAAAATGTATACAGCATAACAAAAGCAAATGAGTTGATTAAGGAAAGCCCCTTTTAATGTTAAATGGCAGAGGAGACAAACTTACTGACATTATTGGTTGATCAGCAGAGTCAAATATGAAAACTCCTCCCTCATCTCATTTTTTGCTGATTTGGATTAAACCACTAAAGAATCTTGCTCCGAGACCAGCAAATCTGCATGTTCAGCAGTAAACAAAAGCACAGCCGACAGATAACAGACCCTTGAATCTGCACAAGATCACAGGAGAATGAGTTCAGTACTCACTTTTATCTTTTTGAACTGGAAGTAGCATCTGTTTCCACACATTCTTGTGACTTTGTCTTTGGTTGCTAAGTGACCTTGTGAAAAGCTTTCAGGGTTCTGTTTTTCCTCTTTCTAAAGGGAAAAGCCAGTTTTCCACTCAGAAAAATAATAAACTCTGGAAAAAAACATGTTAAATTCTGGAGTTAATATATCACAGTAAATCCTTGTAAGATAATTTATTTTAAAAAATAAAATGCCCCATAGGACATTTATGTCTCCATTTACCCCATTTTGGGTTCCATTTGTTTTGTTTTTTATAAGAAGCTTATTCTCAATTATAAGAATTATTCAGGCCCTTGTTTCCCTGTTTCTCCTGCTATCAAATCTCGTGTTATTTTAGTTTTCAGAAGCAATTTCCAAGCGTAAAAGTAACTGGCAGAAATATCACACAGAGAAAAATCAAGAGAATTAATTAAAAGTCATTTTTTGATTTTTGTACATCAAAACATCATAAAAGAAATTTGTAATTTTTTAAATCTGGGAAATAAATTTACTATAAAAGAGTCTGATAATTAATATCCTTTTTATATAAAGGTTCATACAAACCTAAGTCAAAACTCTCTGGAAAAATAGAAGATAGTCATTTTACAGGAAAAACCCAAGTTGCTAACATGTTAAAAAATATGATAAATGACCAACCTCATGAAAAGAGTCAGAGGAATGTCACTTTAAATTAGCTGACCTTTTTTTCTTCAATAAAATGAGCAAAGCTTCCTCCTTTTAGGAAAAACAAGTGGCAAAGTGCAGCAGTGGCAAGGGCAGGTAAAAGGTGCTCCCCCTGATGGCTGGAAAGGACCTGGTGGTCTATACCATGAGACTCTAAAAATTCATGCAGATATGACTGGAAGGAGATACACCAAAATGCTGACAATTACCTCCAGAGACTAAAATTACAGAGTTTTTCATTTTAT
>NW_012150130.1:921189-922380 GCF_000956105.1 Propithecus coquereli | reverse complement strand
GGCAAAAGAGTGAGACTCTGTCTCAAAAAAAAAAAAGAAAAAACTTTTGCTAACTCTAATTGTATATGTAATTATTATAGAATAACCTAGTTCAGTTAATTAAATAAAAGGGCCACGGAGTAAGAGTTTGAGGATAAAAAATTACTAAATCCAGTACAGCCCTTTGACTGTTGCAAACTTTGGTTCCCTGGGGGATTCAATAGAGTCATCATCTCTAGGATGAAGACATCTCAAAATGTCTGTCTTGTGACCTTGGATCACTAGAATCACCCTCCTTGGTGAAATACAGCACACTTTTAGTCGCCACTTACTTTAGTATAACATATAATCTCCTCTCCTTCCTCCATCCATTCCAGAATATTTGAGAAATCTAGGTTTATTTATTTGTGTCATTTGCACTAGCATCTCTTTCTCCTAGTGCACTGTGATAGTGAAAGCAGCTTAAGGGTAGTATCTCTCTTATTTGTCTTTGATGACCCAATGCCTAACACAGGGCCTGGAGGCATTCAGGAAATTTCTGTCAAATGAATGGACAGATCCCTTTCGAGGCATACAGTGACTATTTTGATTTAAGAATATTCCCTTCTCCTCTAGTATTAAGGCAACACTTGATGCCTCTGACCTCATCTTGTATGTCTAAGAAGCATTCTACCAAAATGTGAAACCCTAAGATTAAGTTTACCCATTTTCTGATATCGAGGACCCAGCTAGTCAATAGAGATTGAAATGCTCTAGTGGATGAGTTACCCTTTCGTGGTTTAACTTCTCAAGTCTACCCATCTTTTTCAGATTTTCTATGACTAGAAATGCACATAATTTCCCAAGCTTACACCTATAATGTACAGAAAGACTAACACACAATGAATAAGAGGCGATTTCTCTCTCATTACCTGAATGAGATGCTGTAAAAATAACTCTTTTACTTCAACCTAAAATAAATGCTGCTTGCTTCAAGAGGATACATTACACCCTGATCTATCACCATACATCATATGCATCAAAACATCACTGTATACCCCATCAATACCAAAACATTACTATGTGCCCCATGAATATGCACAATTATTACTTGTCAATTAAAAAATAAAATTTAGGCCGGGCGCAGTGGCTCATGCCTGTAATCCTAGCACTCTGAGAGGCCGAGGCAGGTGGATCGCTCAAGGTCAGGAGTTCGAGACCAGCCTGAGCAAG
>NW_012150130.1:918630-921139 GCF_000956105.1 Propithecus coquereli | reverse complement strand
GTAATTTTATTTTAAACAGGTTGAATAAATAAAGTTTACATTTACATGATAAATAACATGCCATGCATTTTAGTGGTCACTTTTTTGATAGGTTTAGTAGCTTGTTCTTACCATTTTTGTTTGTGTTTTTTTCCAGGGAATCTTAGATATTGTAGTCCTAAGTAAAGGATATACAAAGAATGATTTTGTCATCCATACACTAAAAAATAACTTTGAAGCAGATGCTTATTTTGTTAAAGTCATTGGTGAGTATTTTAAATATTAACATTTAATTTTGTTCTCTCTCTCTCTCTGTCTCTGTCTTTCTGTCCCTTCCTGCACATACTCCAAAGAGCAAGGACACACTCCTGTCTGATCCACATTCAGCCCTCCAGATCAGGAGATCAGCTTCAGCATAACGCCATGCTGTCTGTACACATAGACCTCATTCAGATTTCACCAGCTGTCCCAGCAATGGGACAGCTTTTTTTCTTTCTGTTCCAGTATTCTGTCCAGAAATACCTATTGCATTTAATTTTCCCATCTTATCAGACTTCTTCAATCTAGATTTTTCTTCAATTCTGTTTTTCATCTCCTTATCAGTTTAAAGAATATGGGCTTTACATTCTGTGAAGTAACCCTGTTTCCTCATTACACAACTCAGGGCACGAATTCTTTGCAGAAATTCCACTGCAAGGAATTGCAGAATTGATGCTGTGTGCTTCCCAGCGCATCATACCAGGAAGCACACGATGTTGGCCTGTCCCAGCACCGTGATGCTAACCATGCTCACCTGGTCATGTGGATGATTGCCAGGTCTCTCCACCTTAAACTCACGTTTTCTCCTTTGTAATTGATTAATATTTTGTGGGGAGATACTCTGGTATTACTTTAATATGCTTTTCCATATCAAACCTCTACCTTCCATTCTTAGAGTCCATTGAGAACTCCTACCTGAATCAACCTTCTGTGTTTATCAAATAGAGATTTTCTATTCCCATCATTCCTTCCACATTTATAAGTTGGCATTCTGCTGTCATCCTTTACCTCCCTTTCCCTAAGCCTGGAATCAGACATTCTTCAAGGACCCCTGGTTCCTTTTAGTAGAGGATGGTATTTGAAAACCCAGTTCTGGATGTTCAGTATGCTCGTCGCTGCTGGGTTGTCATTTCTCCCAGGTTCTGTCAGTGCACAGAGCTGCAAAAATACAGGTATGTCTTCACATGCATACCTACAAATATACACATCTCTAACTGTTTTTACATCTATTTTTATATATATATATATATATATATACTGTAAAACCATGAATTCATAGCAGTAATTCCATTTCTAATCTGACACAGCACTTCAGAGTTCTTTCTCATCTTTTCCGTATCTGTAGATATCTTCTCTAGAAGTGAGAAACTTGCCTTCCGTTATCCTCAATATGTTACTTATTTGTTCACTATAACCAGTTGCCAACCTTCTCCTCCACAGATATCCATGTTTGTCATAAAGACCCTGTACATGTTTTGTTAAGTATATGCCTATTTTATTTTCTTTGGAATGGTTATAAATATTATTGTGTTTTTAAGTTTTGTTTCTACATGTTTGTTTTTAGTATATAGAAATAAAATTGGTTTTTGTGGGTTGATCTAATATACTGCAACCTTGCTCAACTGACTCACTGGTTCTTGGGATTTTCTCCATGGACGAACATGTCCTCTGCAAAGAGGGATAATTTCATCTGTCTCTTGTAAGCTATATGCTTTTATTTCCTTTTCTTGTGCTTACTAGAATTTTCATTACTATGTTGAATAAGATTGGTATTCACTTTTATTAATAATAACAAAACATCCTTGCCCTTTTTCCAATCTTAAGGGGAAAGCATTCCATCTTTCACCATTAAATATGATATTAGCTATAAGGCTTTTTTTTAGATGCTCTGTATCATATTAAAGAAGTTCCCTCTGTTCCTCATTTGCTGAGCATTTTATCATGAATTGGTGTTGGAAGGTGACTGTTTTTGTGTTGCTATTATTATAGCCAACACCAAGACAGCCATATCAATTCATTTGTCAACAAAATGGCATATGTACTTTGTAGAAATATTTATTACCATTTTTAAATGAGCATAAATAGCTGAACACAGAAAAGCAACAGAATAGTGAATAAGTATTGAGATTAATTTTGAGAGGTAAAATTGACAAAATGCATATCCTTCCTTTTCTAAACAGCAAATTCACTCTTATTTAATCTGAGTAGCTCCCATCTTCATTATTGCTGCAGCCATAAAATACTGATATATGAATCTAATGATCATTTTTATACTTTCATCATCCATCTGACCAACTCCTCTCCTTTGCCATTTTCAAGAAGGTATTATTTGTCTATTTTAGAGCTAAGAAAATTAAAATGTACTGTTTATTTGGTATGCTACTAACTTACATAGGTTGAAGTATATTTTCTTATCTCAGTGGTTTTTCTTCAACTTCCAACCTCTAGATATTATGACAAGGAGTCCTTAAAACTTTTGCTAACTCTGGGC
>NW_012150130.1:904486-910460 GCF_000956105.1 Propithecus coquereli | reverse complement strand
CCCTTACATCTTAACACTACTGTTGCTGGTGTAGAATTTTATAAACATTGTTCTATTTTCTTCTTGCGTGTACAGTAGTGCCCCTTATCCATGGTTTTGCTTTCTGTGGTTTCAGTCACCTACATTCAACCATAGCGTGAAAATAGGTAAGTACAGTACAATAAGATAGCTTGAGAGAGACCACATTCACGTAATTTTCATTACAGGATGTTGTTATAATTGTTCTGTTTTATTATTAGTTATTGTTGTTAATCTCTTACTGGGCCTAATTTTTAAATTAAACATTATCATAGGTATGTACTTACGGGAAAAAACAGTGTCCATAGGGTTTAGTACCCCACAGTTTGAGGCATCCACTGAGGCCCTGGGAGTGTGTCCCTGTGGATGAGGGGCCTGCTGTGGTATGGTAGTCTTTGAAATGCTCTCCTTTTCCTGCATGTTCTGTTTAGCTCGGGGCCATTTATGTGATTGCTCACTTTAGTCTTCCTTCTTTTAAGCTGTTGTTTTTCTTCATGTGTCTGAGGATTTTTCTCTGCTTATAGTTCTAAAAAAATATCAGGGTTGGTAGTTAATATGGGTGGCAAAAGCTATTGTGTCACCATAGGATTCTGCCCAGCGGACCATTGCCACTACTCCGTTTCTCCCCTCCCCTCCCCATGCAGGAGCTCCTTTGGGGCTGACAAGCCGGCAGCCAACCAGAGATAGAAGCTGTATTTGAGCAAAGCAGTAGGTTGGAGTTTTCAAACAGCACAGCAAAATTGATGCCTTGGAGTTCAACTGCAGCCACCTTCTCTGTGAGAGTCACTAGTGAGGGACACCGCAAGAGTCCCTGACTTACTCCTGTAGCCTCAACCAAGGGGATTGTCAGGCTATCTGAGAATGAACAGAGCTGTGCTTTCCAGGAGAGAAGGAAGGTTACAGGGAGACACTCACTGCCTTTCTTTGTGTGTTATTCCATAGTGTAGCCTCAGAAGTTTGTGTTTTGGCAGCACTCTGATGTTATTTAGGGCACAGTCTAGAAGGACCAGCAAATCCCCCACTTTACTTTGCTAGCAAGAACACCACGTGACAAACGTAGCTACTCCTGTTGTGAGCCTCTGGCCCGGGTCCCAGAGACCTGCAGCTCCCCCTCCTTCCCTGGCCCCACGACGCATGCCCTCACTCCCGGCTGCGGCTCTGAGACGAAAGGTTTTCAGGGGTCTGCTGGGGAGTCCATCCACTGTCGCCCCAGTAGCTCTCTGAACTAGTCAGTGCAAATTTGCTCTTTTCTCAATATTATCCGCCTATTCAATGTCCTTTAGAAAGTTCTCAAAATATCTGCTGTTTATATTATATATGTTTAATCATCGCAGTGATACTTAGGGAATTAAGGGAGATAAATATATGTTTTTATTCGAAATTGTTTACTAAAAGTTCTTTCAAACATACTTATCTAAAACCAATATGTTTTTGTGTGTTTTTTAAATTCCTTTTTTTAACATTTGTTTTTATGTTTATGGTGTACAATGTGATGTTTTAACATAAGCATATATTATAAATGATTAAATCAAGCTAATTAACATATTTATTATCTCCCATACTTATCATTTTTTATCTAATATGTGTTTAAAGGTCAAACTTCTCCTGAATTTAGCACAAATTTTAACAAATTTATATGTGTATAAAATATATTTATATGTACGTATGTGTTTATGTATTTATAAAACATATAACTACCACATTTGTTATTTAATATATTTGTACACATAAAGAACAGGGTTAAAATTACTCAAAAGATGACTTTTCACTTTATATATTTACATATTTAAGTGTTCTACAAAGAGCATATGATTTTATAATTAAAAACATAACAAATGAAAGATAGATAACAACAGACCAAAAATAATCTTTCCTTGGAATGTCTAAAATAACGTCCACAGGACAAGAATGGTGAGGGTGGGGCTTGATTTCACACATGAATGCAAAGCTTGAGTAATTTGCAGGGAGGTCATAATGTTTGTTTTGTCTTCACATGTCTTAAAGAAGCAAACTGGTATCTTGTTGATTAGAATAACACATTGCCAGAAAGATTTTGAAGAGTTTTCAAGAATTTATAACATAAGATTTGTGGTCAAACACCTCTTGTGTTTTGGGTCTCCTACCTCTGCTATGACACTTCCCTTGTCTTTGCATTTTCTCGAGATCAGAGAATTAAATGTCTAGAAATTAAAAAAAAAAAGAATTCATTCTCTTCTTTTCAGAGAACGAATATGAAAAGTTACCCATAATCAAGGCAAAGGTTTTTTACTTTAAACGCTGTAAAACCATTATGCAGTATTGAGCTTCACAGCCCCGACTTCATGCAACTCGTCCCTCTCCCAGGCTGCACATTGGTTTAGTGTTACAGCATCCATGCCTGAGCATTGCCATAGTTTGGGTTTGGTTCTGGCATTTGTGGAAATAGCTAATATAAAATGAATCACAAAGCTAGATGCCAAATTTTTATATTTTTAATATTTTTAAGAGTACATGCTATAACATACAGTGTGGTTTAACATGAAATGTTAAGAGCCTAAGCATTATCATTTTAAAGGAAACTTAGGAATTGCACATCTCATTAGCCATGTTTTAAACTAATTAAATCTACTAATAACCAGTACTTCATATAGCTCATTAAGTATTTTAATTACTGTTTTTTTATTTATTTTTGTGAATAGACTATTTTCGTATGTATTTTATTCATCTTTTTTAAAAACTTTGGTTTTAAAACTCTCTAGGAGTATTGGAAATTACTTTTTGGAACATTTTATTTTAAAGGATATGAAATGTTATAATAGTTGTATATAGAATTTTTTCATATGATTACAGATAATAATATATTAATATAATTACAAAAATTTATGAAATGGTTAAAAATCCTTAGACTTCTAGATTAGACTATAGTTTAGCCAAGATCAGCTAGTTAGTAGGAAACCATTTAGTGACACTTTAAATAAGCAACCTAGAGAGATACTTAAAAAACAAACAAACAAAAATAGTCCTTTAAGACAGGGGCAAACAACACAAATAGTAGAGGGTTAGAAGTATATACAGGTGTCTGTCCTATTAAATTTCTCTTTTCCATAATGGGCCCTTTATGTATTTTAGCATACCTTCCCAGTTGTTATTATAGTTGCCTAAAAAAATAAGTTTTACTTCACTCATAAGCATGTACTCTTATATCAAAAATATAACTGTCCCAATTTTAAGAAGTGGGCTCTTGCTATAATAATAGTAAATTCAGCCTTGGAACATTTATTAGAGTTTTTTTGCGTTGTTTTTTTTTTGTTTTGTTTTGTTTTAGCCTAACTAAAGCACAAATGATGAAATTTTTATTCCAATATCCCTGGGGAAATTACATTCTTATGCTCATTTAATAGACTACTGGTACTTTTTACTTGTTCTTAAGCTTGACATTACGGAGTCTTAAAATTGTAATTTCAGTGTGACATTTGTAGAAACGCCATCAGTCTGTCCTTTTAACTATTTTGATTATGTTGGAGAACTTTAAAGCATTATTTCTTTTTTATTGGTAATGTTTTGGTTTGGTATTTGTTTTGTTTTCTGATTACAAAAATAAGACAGCCTATTGTGAAACATTTGAAAAGTCTGGAGAAGTATTTTATGAAAGCTTTGCTCTTTGCCACTTAGTAGATACAACTACCATGAACACTGAGCATTCTCTGCTTGCTTCTGCTGGCTCCTGAAGTTCCAAGCACACCAAAAGAAGCTGCAGTAATGAAAGCTGATACTTTTAAATCCTGGAATCCAGAATTATAGCGCCTATAATTTGTTTTAGAAACAAAACAGCAATAGCTAATATTCATTATCATGTGCCGTATCTTCTGCCAAGTGTTTTACATGATTGTCTCATGTTATAGTATCCTATATATGATAATTTTTAAATGAAAATACCTGAGAATATATTTCTTTTTTTAAATAATACAATGTTACATATTATATAAGGAGAAAGAGAAAGCAGAAAATTACCTTACAGAATAACAAGTTGCACTCCTGGTTTTGCTCCGTATTTCTGAGTCTTGCTGTAGAGGCGACGTGTCTTCCGTGATCCAGCCTCGTTCGTTCAGACCCTGACTGTTCCAGGCTCCCTGTTCTCTAGGTAATTTTGTCACGTATGAGCAAACTTATACGAAGGGCCCTTTAAACAGAGACCACCTTCCTCTGTGATAAGGCACAGTATTAAGCACCTGAAACTGCCTGATACCAATATAGATCCAGCTTGGAATTATGGAATTTCAGAGTTTTTTAAATCTTATAAATTATTGAATCCAACTGTAGTACTTTAAAGATTTTTCTAAAACCATAGGAGAAAGAGGTGAAGTGATTGGCCCATGACCACGCCTTGCATTAGCTAACACAGCATGGCATGGCCCTGCTTGATGAGATTTCTGTACCGGATGAATAGAATGCCCGAAAGGAATGGAGCTTATGAGTTATAGCTACTGTGGGTGTCAGATAGTCACTCTGAGATTTGCTCTTACCAGCAATACCCATGACCTGAAGACTTAATCTGGTATTAATCTGGTACGAACAGAAACTAAGATGGAAGGACCTAACTATTAGTAACAGAAGATGAACTACTAACATAGATAAAACATATAATACCATGTAGTGTTTCCCAGCAGCATTTATTTCAGTTCTGCCTTTCTTTTCTGGAGAACTTATATGTAATTTTAGCAAACTGTGATTTAACAAATTAACTGCCATGTGAGTTGTATTTAAGTCATGCTAGTTTTGAGCCCAGGG
The DNA here is from genome assembly GCF_000956105.1 of Propithecus coquereli. Classification (NCBI taxonomy): domain Eukaryota; kingdom Metazoa; phylum Chordata; class Mammalia; order Primates; family Indriidae; genus Propithecus; species Propithecus coquereli. The sequence goes on along the minus strand of NW_012150130.1, from coordinate 905,675 downwards.
CCTCATGAAGCATATGTAACTCAGGCATCTCTACCATGCAAGCCACATGAACTATTTTTCAAGTTGCATATAACTCACACACAGAAAACAAAAAATAACAAACTTTTAATTAAATTAGAAAGGATCGTTTTGTTTTCAAAGTTTTTATTCTATTTCCATAATAAAACACCATGGCCTCAAGGAAAAAAATTTTTTTTCTAGTGTGGCAGTCAATGTGTTAAACCATATTCCTGATAAGTGTGTCACGTTAATATACTGAGCAATAAGAAGAGAGAAATAAGAATAAAAGTTTTCTTTATATGGTCTATAAATTTCAAGAAACTTAACACTTTTCAGACATTTTTTTATTTCATTAACTGAAGAGGAGAAGATAGTAAGAAGTAAGCTTGTGAAAGGGTGTGTCCCTTTTTTGTCTTCCAGGAAAACTAAAAGGTGGGTCTTGCTTCTGTGGCGTTCCTTAACAAGAGCAGCGCAATTGCTGAAAGTGGCTGCTGGAGACACGATGGCTTTGCTACCCCACGTCAAACACACATGGGTGGCGGAGCCTAACAGCCACGTGGTCTGACTCTGCCTCACCCTCTGCCGTAGCCATGGCAGTGTCACTGGGGAAAGGTCAAGTTCTTCTGTAGGTGAAATAATAATAATTTCAGACTGAGAACAGGTTAACCTTTGTGATAATATGTTAGGAATTCTGAGTTCCTAATAACCAGCATGGTAGTTAAGCTCAAGGATTAATATTGTTTCTTCTTGAGTCAGTGGTTGCAAAAACCACTGCATATTCTATTTGTATTATGTAGACATCTCTTTTTATAACACATATATATGACATATATGTATGATATAATTTTTCCATGTTTAATACCTAGCTTGACTTTTTATATATAGTTCCTTGGTGGAGAAAAGCTCTAAGTTGTGAAAAAGTTACAGTTACATTTAAATCGTAACATTTTGATCCTATTATCACAATGTGAAACTTCAAATTTGATAGCAAGTCCTGTAAAAAACCAAGAATAGATGCAGGAACCAAATTTCTAGCATACTATATACAAAATGAAAGAGACTGTTAGGTGATTTTGAGTAAATACTCTCGACTATGCTAAACAAGACACAGACATTTTATCTTGTACAGAAAATAGAATAACCCAATGGTTTCTTGTTTTCCCATCTCCCATAATAGTAGGTTAATGTG
>NW_012150130.1:901558-904436 GCF_000956105.1 Propithecus coquereli | reverse complement strand
AAAAAAAAAAAAAAAAAAATCAAAACCCTAAGAGACTTGAAAAATCTCTAGTCTGGAGAGTTTAAGAATCTCCGGCTTTTAGTTTCCTAGCCTAAATCAGATTAGGCAGCACTGCCGTCTAAGTAACATTATCCTGAGAAAAGGATTCTCCATACATCTCCAAATTGAGACCCAGAGCTAGCCAATTTGGTGCAGGAGGTTTTAGTTTTAGAAAACAGGACAACTTTGCATTAAAGATGTTAGCATAAATATTAATAACATACTTTACAGAAAGGTCACAGGAAATTAGATACCAATTCAAAGCAATCATTTAGAAGAAAAATAACCTTCTAGTTGTTTTGAAATGCCCTTTCTACTCTTCCCTTTGATTATTAGTTGTTTGCCTTAAGTCAGATAGTTACTAGATAATTACTAGTAATTATCCTTCAAAGCCACCTACGATGTCCAGAGCTGATTTTGCTCTAAAATTATTCTGTTATTCTAATGCTGAAACCAGCCTATACTAAATGTCACTGTTTTTCAGTTAAGGAAATTTGGGTACTTAAGCTTTTGTATGTGGTTATGGCAAGGTACAGCTCCCCTTCTTGCTGTGTCCCCTGCGCCTTCACGCAGTGCAGGAGGGTACCCTGTGTGTTACGGAACTGTGGGATTCCTTGCTCTCCTGAATCCAAATTAATTCCTAGTCCTAATCTTTTCTATTATTCCTATCAGATACATTTGGAGGTTCTGAATCCTAATTCTGTTCTACTAGAATTTAACTCAAGTTTCTAAAAAACACATGAAACTTTATTTCCCTTAACACTTTTAAAATTGTAATAGTATCTTCACCTTTACTTATCCAACAAGATGAGACCATTCCTTTAGGAAGTTTTTATTCTCCTTGCCTGCCTGTAGATTTTGTTGAAACATCATGGAAGTTTAATTGCTGGATAATTAATTTTGTTTTACCTTTTGTGCCTTCTATTTTATAAATTCTTTCTTGACAGTTTACAACCGTATCAATAATTAAACTTAAATTTTTACCAGTTATTACCACCTTTTTTCTTATATACTACATCTTTCCCTTTCTTCATTCGGATTCCTATTTCTTTTGCTACAGTACTTCCTCAAGCGATTTTCGGAAAAATTGTACTTAAGTTGATATATTTTCTGAGTACTGGAATGTCTTAAAATATTTTTCTCTCGCCCTTACATCTTAACACTACTGTTGCTGGTGTAGAATTTTATAAACATTGTTCTATTTTCTTCTTGCGTGTACAGTAGTGCCCCTTATCCATGGTTTTGCTTTCTGTGGTTTCAGTCACCTACATTCAACCATAGCGTGAAAATAGGTAAGTACAGTACAATAAGATAGCTTGAGAGAGACCACATTCACGTAATTTTCATTACAGGATGTTGTTATAATTGTTCTGTTTTATTATTAGTTATTGTTGTTAATCTCTTACTGGGCCTAATTTTTAAATTAAACATTATCATAGGTATGTACTTACGGGAAAAAACAGTGTCCATAGGGTTTAGTACCCCACAGTTTGAGGCATCCACTGAGGCCCTGGGAGTGTGTCCCTGTGGATGAGGGGCCTGCTGTGGTATGGTAGTCTTTGAAATGCTCTCCTTTTCCTGCATGTTCTGTTTAGCTCGGGGCCATTTATGTGATTGCTCACTTTAGTCTTCCTTCTTTTAAGCTGTTGTTTTTCTTCATGTGTCTGAGGATTTTTCTCTGCTTATAGTTCTAAAAAAATATCAGGGTTGGTAGTTAATATGGGTGGCAAAAGCTATTGTGTCACCATAGGATTCTGCCCAGCGGACCATTGCCACTACTCCGTTTCTCCCCTCCCCTCCCCATGCAGGAGCTCCTTTGGGGCTGACAAGCCGGCAGCCAACCAGAGATAGAAGCTGTATTTGAGCAAAGCAGTAGGTTGGAGTTTTCAAACAGCACAGCAAAATTGATGCCTTGGAGTTCAACTGCAGCCACCTTCTCTGTGAGAGTCACTAGTGAGGGACACCGCAAGAGTCCCTGACTTACTCCTGTAGCCTCAACCAAGGGGATTGTCAGGCTATCTGAGAATGAACAGAGCTGTGCTTTCCAGGAGAGAAGGAAGGTTACAGGGAGACACTCACTGCCTTTCTTTGTGTGTTATTCCATAGTGTAGCCTCAGAAGTTTGTGTTTTGGCAGCACTCTGATGTTATTTAGGGCACAGTCTAGAAGGACCAGCAAATCCCCCACTTTACTTTGCTAGCAAGAACACCACGTGACAAACGTAGCTACTCCTGTTGTGAGCCTCTGGCCCGGGTCCCAGAGACCTGCAGCTCCCCCTCCTTCCCTGGCCCCACGACGCATGCCCTCACTCCCGGCTGCGGCTCTGAGACGAAAGGTTTTCAGGGGTCTGCTGGGGAGTCCATCCACTGTCGCCCCAGTAGCTCTCTGAACTAGTCAGTGCAAATTTGCTCTTTTCTCAATATTATCCGCCTATTCAATGTCCTTTAGAAAGTTCTCAAAATATCTGCTGTTTATATTATATATGTTTAATCATCGCAGTGATACTTAGGGAATTAAGGGAGATAAATATATGTTTTTATTCGAAATTGTTTACTAAAAGTTCTTTCAAACATACTTATCTAAAACCAATATGTTTTTGTGTGTTTTTTAAATTCCTTTTTTTAACATTTGTTTTTATGTTTATGGTGTACAATGTGATGTTTTAACATAAGCATATATTATAAATGATTAAATCAAGCTAATTAACATATTTATTATCTCCCATACTTATCATTTTTTATCTAATATGTGTTTAAAGGTCAAACTTCTCCTGAATTTAGCACAAATTTTAACAAATTTATATGTGTATAAAATATATTTATATGTACGTATGTGTTTAT
>NW_012150130.1:871092-890668 GCF_000956105.1 Propithecus coquereli | reverse complement strand
TGCTAAACAAGACACAGACATTTTATCTTGTACAGAAAATAGAATAACCCAATGGTTTCTTGTTTTCCCATCTCCCATAATAGTAGGTTAATGTGTTCCTTAAATGAGTTAGTGGCTACATGAGTTAGTGGCAAAAGAGTTCCATTTACTGTATAACCTTTAGTAATATAATGGTACAAGCTTCAGTTTCCTCTCCTGAAAAAAAAAAGAGAAGGGGTGGGGACAATTAGACTTATATCACAGTCTTGATATGAGGATTAAGAAAGAGCATTTATGAAAGGAAATTCATGTTCAGAAGTTGGTACTACCCAGATCAGTAAATGTCTGCTAAAAGATGTTTGGTAATCTTTCTGGAGGATGCTTTCATTGTACACATCAAAAGCTTTTAAGATTGACCCAGCCAACTACTAATCTACTTTATCTACCCATAGAGTTGCCTATTTTGGTCATTTGATATAAATGAGGTCATATAAGATGTGGTCATGTGTGACTAGCTTTTTTTCTCTTAGCATAACCACTGGTACCATTTCTCCTAGCTTGCCACTTAGCATGTTTTCAAGGTCATCCATGTTGTAGTATGCATCAGTACTTTATTTCTTTTAATTGCCAAATAATATCCCACCACAGGTATCCACCTTATTTTGTTTATTCGTTCATCAATTGATGTACCTTTGGATCGTTTCCACCTCTGGGCTATTGTGGATAATACTGCTCTGAACTTTGGTGTACAAGTTTTTGTTTGGATACATATCTTCATCTGTCTTGGGATATACCTATGAGTGAATTGCTGTGTCAAATGGGAACTCTGTGTTCAGCCTTTCAGGGAATTGCTGGATTGTTTTCCAAAGCAGCTGCACCATTTCACATTCCCACAGAAATGTATAAGGGTTTTCCATTTCTCCACATCCTCAACAACATTTGTTATTATCTATTTGACTATAGCCATCTTATGGATATAAAATGTTATCTCATTGTATCATCTTAACCATTTTTTTAATTGTGGTAAATAACATGTAATATAAAAATCGCCATTTTAGGCGTATAGTTCAGTAATATTATGTATATTTGCATTATGTGAAACACATCTCCAGAACTTTTTCATCTCACAGAACTGAAACTCTACACCCGTTAAACAAAAATTCCCCTTTGTCTCTTTCCCAAAACCCCCAGTAACCACCATTTACTTTCTATCTCTATGAATTTGACTGCTTTAGATTAAGTGGAATCATACAGTATTTGTCTTTACGTGACTGATTTATTTCACTTAGCATGTCTTCAAGGTTCATCAGTATTATAACGTGTGACAGGATTTCCTTCCTTTTTAAGGCTGAATAATATTTCATTGCATATATGTGTCGACTCCATTTTATTCATTCATTTAGCCATCAGTGGATCGCTTCTGCGTCTTGGCTGTTGTGAATAATGCTGCCATGAACATGGGTGTGCATCTCATGGTGACTTTGATGTATATTTCTCTGATGGCTAATGGTGTTGAGCTTCTTTTCATGAGACTGTTGGCCATCTTCTTTGGGGAAATATCTATTCAGATCTTTTGTCTGTTTTTCAATTGAGTTGTCTTTTTATTAGTGAGGTATAAGAGGTCTTTCATTATTATGCCTTTGCCAAATGTAAGTTTTATGTCGTGAATTAAACCCAACTTTATTTTCCTCCAAGTAGCCAATTATCCAGTACCATTTATTGAATAATCTGTTTTCCTTCTTTAACAAGTATTTATTTGCTGGACGCGGTGGCTCACGCCTGTAATCCTAGCTCTCTGGGAGGCCAAGGCGGGCAGATTGTTTGAGCTCAGGAGTTCGAAACCAGCCTGAGCAAGAGCGAGACCCCGTCTCTACTAAAAATAGAAAGAAATTAATTGGGACAACTAAAAATATATAGAAAAAATTAGCCGGGCATGGTGGCGCATGCCTGTAGTCCCAGCTACTCGGGAGGCTGAGGCAGAAGGATCGCTTGAGCCCAGGAGTTTGAGGTTGCTGTGAGTTAGGATGACACCACGGCACTCACTCTAGTCCGGGCAACACAGTGAGACTGTGTCTCAAAAAAAAAACAAGTATTTATTTAGCAAATATGTCGGGTTAGACCCTGAGGAAATAAGGATAAATTGATGCAAATCTAACATCAGAGTACAAAGACAGACTTGTGAGTAAATAATTACTGTTCAGCAAGATAATGGTTGAAATGAAGGTTTACAAAAATCATTTGGGGACAATCGGAAAAGAAGTTCCGGTGTCTTCCTAGAGTTGAGGGAAGAGGAACAAAAGAGAGGGAGAAGTTAGGACATGGAAACTTTGAGAATAAAAGGGTAAGAACCAGGCACTGTGTTAGGATGGCAAATTTAAACTTTGAAAACTATTTTGCAAATGTAAAATATTTATGTCACCATTTCTTCAAATTGTATTTCATGTAAATGTACTACGTAAATGAACAGGTATCCTCTTTTGTGATGAAATATGTCATACTCATTTCTTTGTGTCTTTGTACTTTACATATTCTGTGTCTTGGACTGCTATAACAAAATGCCTTAGAAAGCATAATTAATTAACAATAAGAATGTATTACTCACAGTTCTAGAGACTGGGAAGTTCAAAATCAAGGCACTGACAGATTCAGTGTCGTGTAAGGACTTGCTCTCTGCTTGAGAGATGGCACCCTGTTACTGTGTCCTCACATAGCCGAAGGGGCAAGGGAGCTCGCTCAAGCCTTTTCCAGCAGGGCATTAGTCCCATTTATGAGGGTGGAGACAGCGTGACTTAGTCACTTCCCAGAGTCCCCACCTCTTAATACTTTCACATTGGATGTTAGGTTCCAACGTTTGAATTTTGGGGGTATACCAACATTCAGATCATAGCACTCTGCCAAAGGATAACATTTCTATTAGAATGATTGTCATTTCATATTCATATAATGTAAATAAATATAAGAAACCATTTTCCTATGGATATATTTTAATCCATGGACAAATATTCATAGTGACTATTGAAATAATTTGTGCTTACTGAGCAAAACTGTCAGCTGTCTTAGTTTATAACATATAGAATATTTAAGAGCGTATAATACCTGCTTTCTTAACAAAGGTATCACTTCACCAGAAGTGGTACAAATATAGTTATGTTTCAAAACTCATCTATATAAAGATTGTTCAGATAGTCTTAACCTTTTCTTTTTGTTTTCTTTTTTGGTGATTATAGAATAACTGTATCAGTAAATTATTTTTGTATATTTGTTGTAGACCCATCAATTATTTTATAGTTAAACCCTCCATAATTGTCATCAAGGGTGTCCAAAATTTTTGACCCAGAAACTTTTAACTAGATAAATGGAAAAGTCTAGTTTGAGATATAAAGTACTGAATGTTCTGTCTGTTTTTCTTAGTATACATTTTAATTTTGCGCTTAGCACCTCTCTGTTGGATTCTAAGTCATCCTCGGAATTTAGCTAACCAGTTGGAAAACAGAACCAATGTTAAGTATGCTGTGATAGAACCATAATTAATTATCTCACCTAATATAGTTCACAAAATGACAGCATCTTGACAGCTTAATACAGACTTTTGAAATATTGGTAAAAAGTGAACAAAAGAATTTTAATTTGCTCAGATCTAAAGTAAAGAAATTGGTTTCTGCTTGTGCTCATGAATCAACAAGTGTATTAATGATTTGGGGGGGAAATTAGAGTTCACTTTAAATATAAACTTATAACAGTAATAATTGCCTGTTCTTTACTTTTTCCACAGTTCTTAGTGGTCTGTGTTCTAATGACTGTCCTCGTAAGATAACAGTAAGTAAACTTAACTATTGGTTATAAGTATTTCTCTGAAAATTCTCTGCATGATAAATAGATACACACAAAATAGTTGCTACAGATTACAATCAAAATGTTATTACTCTTTAACAGTGATTAAAGTCTCCTTCGTTACTCAAGAAAATTTTGCTGGAAATAAGGTACCCTTCCTAAAAATTTCTTACCTGAAGGGTGACCTCCTTTAGGAAGCCTTTTCTGATAGCCTTGAAGGAATGACCACCCCTCCAATTATTTCTGGGCATTTTGGCGTTTATAATATTTGATCTCACCTATTTAGGTTAGATGCCTTACACACTAGACTATAACCCCTTGAGGTTCATCGGGTGTCAGGCAGGTGGGAGCAGGGAGAAGGAGATGGGTATATTCACACCTAATGGGTGTGGTGTGCACTGTCTGGAGGATGAACATGCTTGAAGCTCTGACTCGGGTGGGGCAAAGGCAATATACATAACCTAAACATTTGTACTCACATAATATGCCGAAATAAAAAAAAAAAAAAGAACCATGTCATCTTGTATACCTAGGGCACAAGGTCAAGCATATAGTAGGCAATTAATGACCTTTTTTTGTACAGTCTTAATATTGACTTACTGTTTAAAGGAATATTTCAGTGAAATAACAACTGGGAAAATAATTATACTTAGTTCTTAAAGTAGCCAGTTCATGTAAATTATAATCAGAATATTACATTATATTTAAAAGCACATGCATATGTGTGTGTGTGTGTGTATGTGTATACAAGGACCTGTTTGGGGGTCTTTGTAGTAATTTTGTTTTACAAGAAACTATCCCCCATTTAAGGATAAGGAAACTGAGACTCAGAGAAGTTAAATTACCCAGAGTCAAAGTGCTATTAAGTAGTGGAACTGCAACACAAAGCTAGGTGTTTTGATTATAGTCTCATATTCTTACTACCCCATTAAACCATTACATTAACAATATTTATGTGTCGTTATTCCCATATTTACGACATGTGGGAAAAGGCCCTGACCCAGAAATATAACCCAGACTCGCTTTGGAGCAACACCTCTGAATGAGGAAAGCAGGATTGGTAGAAGGAGAAGGTACATGGAGAGTTCTGAAGGTAGACCGGTCCCTCAGAGATGGCCCAAACTGAGGCGGAGGGGCCTGGCCTTTGTGCTCCTGCATCAATCAGACTTTACATTCAGACAGCCCCCAAGAAGGTGTTAGCATTTATGCCAGCCAGCTCCCCTAGGCTGAGAACAGCGTCCAGGTAGAAACCCAGCTGTGAGCTATTAGCAGTCAACACCTGGGACAGCTCAGGGCGTGAGTGTCTCAGCCCTGAAGGGAAGATCTGATGCGTCACCACATCCACTACAGCCGCGTGCGAATGCCTGGGCTTTTTTATCAGTGTAACACTGTCCATGGGATTGATCAGACTAGAGATTAACTTGGCTGTTTAGGTATTGTCTACCCAGTGTGTGAAACATTCAGACCCTTTGTTCCTCTTCCTTCTTCTGACTAATCGTATCCTCACCCTGTGGCTCTTTCATTACATGGTCATGCAAAGAACTTTAATGAAATTGAACCCACTCATTTTACTCAGAAGTTCTAGCAGAAAATTTGATAGGAAGGGCTGTATAATTAAGGCACGTTTTACTTCTAGGATTCATGCTTCCTTTCTCTTTATCTTAAAATATCAGGTGATTCTATCTTATAGAGAACAGAATCATTTAGAAAGTCACATAAGTAAAGTCCAGCATGCAGAGCTGCTCTTGCAATGATTACCCTGACCATTCACTTCTGGGTGTTTCTGTAGGTGATACACCCACCCCCCATTCATCCATTCATGGCTTTCTTTGAAATTAAGATCCTGTTGAACTGCCCTTCACATATATAATTTTCCTTCTCTATGGTATCTTACTGACATCATAGATCATAATTTTATCACAGCTTAAAAGAAACAAATGCACAGTGTACTTCCCCAGTATTACATATATCAAATGTGTGCCCACTTGTGAAATTATTTACTTCTTGAAAAAGTGTTCCTTCTTCATATTCCTTTGACATCAGATCATAGTAGAAAGTGTTGTATTGGGTATAACCCAGTGTGAGACTAAGAGGAAAAATGTACATACCATATGCTGTTCTTCACTGCTTGAGTTAAGTTATGAGTCGAATGGCTGTCATGCTGGCTATTTATGCCCCCCAGAACAGGCAAGCTATCTGCTATATAGAAAGAGGAAACAGTGGTTCACCTCATCAACTAATCCCATCCAAATTCCTCTTCCATTTTGAAAACCCCAGAGTCTTTCATTCTTATTCAACTTTAGCTACTCACTCCCATGGCCATAACCTGGACCTTATCCACCAGAACTGCTCCACTTTTGAAATCTCAATTTCATTTATCCAACTCTGACCACAACCTGTTTTCCAGCCCTCCCACTGTTACTCTCACTATACCTGTTCAGCTTTAAAACCATTAGTCTCTTGACCTGAATCAGTCCACCCTTGTCTTTCCTCCCTCCTTACTTAGCGACCGCATGTCAGTGTCACGTCCGCCACTACCTCTAACTCCCGTAAAGCACTGCCCTTCCACTGTACCTGCCTGAAAAATTCCAAGCCTTGGTTCGTACGGCTGTCTCTGTCATTCACTCCTGCACCTCACTACTGGGCATTTCTGAAGAAAAACCTACAGTCCTATGTATTGGCACCACCACTAATTCATGGTCTCCAACCTCAAATGGACATTCATAATTATATCAAAGTCTTAGAGATGCATAGTCATCTTTTCTTCCATTCTTTTTCTGTAGCATCTTTCAAGATTTTCTCTTTGTTTTTGATTTTCTACAATGTGAATATGAAATGCCTCAGTATAGTTTTTTGGTATTTATCCTTTTTGTTCTCTGAGCTTCCTGGTTCTATGGCTAGGTGTCTGTCATTGATTTCAGAAAATTCTAAACCTTACCACTTCAAATATTTATTCTTTTCCTTTCTCTCTTTCTTCTTGTATTCCTATTACATATATTTACACATTTGGTAATTGGCCCACAGTTCTTAGATATGCTGTTCAATTTGCTTCTTTCATTGTTCTCTTTGCATTTCAGTTTTGAATATTTCTATTTCCTTGGTCATGTCCAGTCTACCAATGAGCTCATCAAAGGCATTCTTTTGTTATTTTTTTTATTTCTACCATTTCCTTTTGATTCTTTCTTAGAGTTTCCATCTTTCTGCTTACATTAATAATCTGTTCTTGCATGTTGTCTACTTTTTCCCATTAGAGCCCTTAGCATATTAATCATAATTATTTTAAATTCCTGGTCTGGGGCCGGGCTCAGTGGCTCATACCTGTAATCCTAGCACTCTGGGAGGCCAAGGTGGATGGATCGTTTGAGCTCAGGAGTTGGAGACCAGCCTGAGCAAGAGCAAGACCCCGTCTCTACTAAAAATAGAAATTAGCTGGACAACTAAAAATATATATGTATAGAAAAAATTAGCCCAGCATGGTGGCGCATGCCTGTAGTCCCAGCTCCTCAGGAGGCTGAGGCAGGAGGATTGCTTAAGCCCAGGAGTTTGAGGTTGCTGTGAGCTGGGCTGACGCCACGGCACTCTAGCCCGGGCAACAGAGCGAGACTCTGTCTCAAAAAATAAATAAATTCCTGGTCTGATAATTCTAAAATGCCTTCCATATATGAGTCTGGTTCTGATGCCCACTTTGTCTCTTCAGACTTTTTGTTTTGTTTTGTTTTTTGCCTTTTAGCATGCCTTGTAATTTTTTGTTGAAAGCTGGACATGATATATTGAGTGAAAGGAACCAAGGTAGATAAGCCTTTAGTATGAAGTTTTACGTTTATCTGGCTAGGAGTTAGGCTGTATTTACTGTTTGCAGTAGTTGTGGTGTCACTGCCTCAAGTGTCCTTGTTTTTGTCTCCTCTGGTGTCTTTGGGTTTCCCTACAGACTCCTTCTTATAAGGTCTGATGCTTGCAATTCTTTTGGCTGTAATTTCCTGTTACTATACAGGAGGCTGACGGATGTGGTGTAAGGTACAGCGGTAGGAGAATGTTCTGTAGTCCTGTCATTGGGTCTCAGTCTTTCAGTGAGCCTGTGTCTCTGGGCTGTGACCTTCACAAGTGCTTCTCAGCTTCCTTATCCCTTTAGGTGAGACAGGAAGACTAGAGGGGGCTGAAGTTGGATGTATCCCTTTCCCTAGGTAAATTAGGCTTTTGTAAAACCCAAGTCAGTTAAGCTCTGATAAAATAGTTTTTCTTTAGGGCAGGCTGTTATTAAGGAAAACAGAAAGCTGTGGGCAGATTTCAGAATGGTTACTTTCCCCTCCCACTGCTAGAAGCATGAAAGGATTTTTCTCCAGTCTTCACTGAGAACCTATAGGACTCCTAGTGGTAAAACTCCACAAAAGGGTAAGTGTGGGAGTTCCTCTCTAAACCTGCTTCCTCACCACAGAGTTTTAAACACTCAAGCTAGTCCACAGTGAGCCTTCAGCAATTTTTAAATTATACTTCACATTTACCTACCTGTATTGGCTCCATCTTTGGTCTTCTGATATTTGGCTTATGCTCCTTGTAAGCTGTGATTCTCTGTTTCCACCTGTCTGTCTCTCTAGTTTTCAGGATAGCAGTTTGTCCTGTGAGCTCAGTTCTCTGATGGATCTAAGAAAAGTTGTTGATTTTCGGTTTATTCTGCCATTTTCCTATTGTGAGGAGTGGGATGACACCTTTCAAGCACTTTACTTGTCAGACCAGAAACCAGAACTCTCCTGCGTTTTTATGTTTTGCTTTATTTTAAGGTTTATTTTTATCCATATTGTATCATGGGTTTTATCAGTGTATCTTCCTTTGTGTCACTTATTGTTCTTTATCTTTAATTTTTTAATGTTTTTAAAAGTTAAACATCTATAAAATTATAGACTGATGTAATAAAACTCCTTGTCCTGCAACTACCACCTAGTTTCAACAATGTCACCATACGCCCAGTCGTACTTTACCTGTGCTCTCACCTAGTACCCATGCCACCCACTCCCCCCTCTAGAGTATTTCAGGGCTAATCCATCGTCTCTAAACACTTCATTGTGTGTCTCTAAGAGATAAGGACTTTACATGTCAGACCAGAAATTCCCATTCTTCATAAGAACTATTTAATATCCTTTCTGCCCTCTCCTAACTCCAGCCCCAACTGCCAGTTCTCAGTAGTTGACCTTTCTTCCTACTTTAAAAAGAGAATAATACATAAAGTGTGAATTTCTTCAACTTTCTGAAGTAACTTTGGGGAAGTTATCTAACTTCTGTTAAGCTTATTCTCCACATCTGTAAAATGGGGAAACGAATAGTACCCATCTATATTAGTTTTCCTGTTCCCGCTGTAACAAATTACCATAAACTTAGTGGCTAAACACAACACAAATTTATTCTCTTACAGTTTGGGGGGTCAGAAGCTTGAACCGTGTTTCACTAAGCAAAAAAAAAAAAATCAAGTTGTTCGCCAGGCTGCATTCCTTGCAGGAAGCCTTGAGGAGAACCTGTCCCCTTGCCTTTCCCAGCTTCTTGAGGCCGCCTGTATTCCTTGGCTCACAGCCCTTCCCCCATCTCCACAGCCTCTTCAAATCACTGATACTAACCCATCCTGCCTTCCTCTTTCACTTATGGGGACCCTTGGGATTGGACTGTGCCCACCTGGATATACAAGATAATCTCCCCAGTTGAAGCTCCTTAATCACATCTGCAAAGTCCTCTTTGCAGTATAAGGTAATACATTCAGCAGGTTCTGGAAATCAGGACGTGAACATTTTGGGGGAACCATTATTCTGCCTACCACACTGCGTCCTAGGTTTCCGGTTAAGACTACGGGAATTAGTGTAGGTAAATCCCAGTAAGCCCTAATGCACAAAGCGTAGCTGCTGTTGTTTGCCACCATGAACGTTCACACTCTGCCTCCACAACACCCTGTCTTGGTGGGGTTCGTGAGTTCCCAACGTTTGAGAAATGCTGGTGTTCCATTTGCCTTTCAGATAGAACTGGAAATCTACTTGACTTCTTGACTTTTCTTATCATGTAACTGTTTTTTAATATCACAAATTTATGAAATCTAGATGTGGAAGATATCAATATTTTTAGTGAAATCTACCATAAATGTCTGAGAATCAAAAGAATATTTATATTCCTGATTTTTTTCCTTTAAATATCCAACTAACTTGCAGAATCTTTTATTCTCAGTACAAGGCACATTTTGGCCTTTCACGATGTCGGTGGAGGTTATGGCTTCTTTCTGTGTCACTTGGTTATTCTTTTCTTGAAAGCCTGGTGACTTTTCCCACTTTGTAGATTATGAATCCAGAAGCAGGCAGATAAGTACTTTTCCTCTTGAACAGTAAACCGGTTTAGAAGTAGTCTTTGACTCCTCTGTATACAAAAAGAGTCTGTGTACGGTCCTTTGAAGGAGCTCCCTGGGGGCAGAAACAGTATCTGTTTCACTTCCCGGTACATCCTGGAACCTAACAGAATAATTTGTCAGTTGACCTGTGCGGCACTCAGCATAATCCCGCCATCCACACCCATCATTTTTGCTTTTCCCCTTGACTGAAAATGAGCGCACCGACTGGGCTGTGAGTCGCACAGCCTCCCATCCAGGGACCTTAGGGGCCTCGTTCCATTGCTTATTCGATTTGGCCCATGTAGTCAACTCCACCTCTTTGTTGGTGTCGTCCCTGCAGCACTGATGGGGGCCTGAATCTCCCTTATCTATAAATGCATACATATGTGCCTTCTGAAACCCCACGTCCTCCCCAGCTTCTACCCATCTCTGTTTCCTTTTCCAGCCAAACTTCTTCAAGTTGTCTACATTTGGGTCTCCAATTCCTTACCTTGATATCCTTAACCCGCTGTTGTAGTGTAGACTTTGACCTTATTCCACTGAAACTGCATTTGATACTGCTGACCACTGCTGGGAACACTCCCCTCCCTTGGCTTCCTTTATACTCTTTCTTCCTAGCTCTCCTCCTTCTCTCTGGCCATTCTTCCAGGTGCTTTTAAGAACTTTTCTTCTGCCCATCCTTTCAATGTTGGTGATTCTCAGCATTCCATTCGAGGTTTTCTTCTCACTCTATATACAGAGGTCCTCCTGCCTTATCCACAGGGGATACATTCCAGGACCCTCAGTGAGTGCCTAAAACCGTGATAATACTGAACCCTGTGGACACTAGGTCTTGTCCTATACGTAAATACCCATGATAAAGTTTAATTTATAAATTAGGCACAGAAAGAGATTAACAATAATAACCAGTAATAAAATAGAACAATTAAAACAATGTACTGTAATAAAAGTTATGTGACTGTTTCTCTTTCAAGATATCTTACTGTATCTCAAAAATAAGTAAAACTGCAGAAAGCGAAACTTCAGATGGGGCGGCCACTTCTCCAGAACTGAAGTCCTTTACATCTGGATGCCTGACAAGGACCTCTGAAACTGACATCTGGTGTTTCCTCCCCCTCAAAGCCCACCCTCTTCCCATGTCGCCATCTAGTTACCTTTTCCTTTCCAGTACCCCTCAAATCTACTAGATTATTCTTCCCTTACCTCTCCCTTTTCTCAACTCCGTTACTTTAGTTCAGGCCATCATTTTTTGCCTGACCGTCGAAGTTATCTGGGCCATCCTTCAAAAACCTACTACAGTGATCTTTCTAAAACACAGCCTTCAGTGGCTTCCCTTTGCCCCTGAAAAATGACCCAGATCTAGCTTATCGGGACAGAGCCCAGGCTCACCTCGCCAGCCTGTCTCTTGCGGTTCCTCCTCACCCCCGCCTGGTGTCAGCCACGCTGCGCTCGTGCGTTTCGCCATGCTCTCTCACTCCCAGGCCCTGGCCTATTCCTCTGCTGTGAAGCCTCTCTTCTTGGCCTTGACTTTCCTTTCCATAACCTTCAGGCTGGCTCTCAGACAGTGTTTGCTCTGAGCAGTTCTCTGGCTCCCCTTTGACACAGAATTGGACACGCCTTCCACTGTCTCTCAGCACCTGTGCTTAGTTAGTCCTGCTGCTTAGCACTTAACTCCCATCGCTGGTGAGTTACCTGTGTTGAGTCCTTTAAGAAGACACAGTGTGTCTCGTTTATTATTCTGTTCTTCTCCCCAGCACAGTGCCTGACACAGTCACATAATAAACATTTGATGTATGAATAAACAGAGCTTTCTTTAAAATTTTTTTTAATGGGCTTTCATTGATAAATTTACCAGAGCATCTCTCACCATAATAGCATAGTCATTGTTAAGTTTTAACACTTACAAAATAAATTACAAGCTACTCACAAGAGAGATGCATCCTGCAAAGCCCTGATGCAAAGGAAAAACATTCCTTATTTGTGTTCACAGAAGAAACCTCCTAATGAGACACAAATGTTTCCATGTTATAAGATACAGATTTGGGATTTGGGGGTTCTTGTTTTTTGAAGGGGGTTTGGTTCGTCAGGGTTTTTTTGTTTTTTGTTTTTTTGAGACAGGGTCTCGCTCTGTTGCCCCACCTAGAGTGCAGTGGCTCAATCATAGCTCACTGCAACCTCAAACTCCTGGGCTCAAGCGATCCTCCTGCCTCAGCCTCCCAAGTAGCTGGGACTACAGGCATGCACCACCACGCCCGGCTAATTTTTTTATTCTTAGTAGAGATGCGATCTCACTCTTGCTCAGGCTGGTCTCAAGCAACCCTGGGCTCAAGCAATCCTCCTGCCTCAGTCTCCCGAGTAGCTGGGACTACGGATACACCACCAGCCCAGCTAATTTTTCTATTTTGTCTCACTCTCGCTCAGATTGGTCTTGAACTCCTGACCTTAAGTGATCCTCGGCCTCCCAGAGTGCTAGGATTATAGGCATGAGCCACTGTGCCCGGCCCCTAACTGAACATGAGATTTCATCACTTCATTATAGTGAAATACATCAACTTATTTGGCAAAAATTAAAAATAAAAAAAGATAGCAGCCCACATATACTGAGCACTTACTATGTGCCAGGCACTGTTTTCATTGTTTTACATGTATTTACTCATTTAATCCTTACTGCAATCCTACAATATGGGTATTATTATTATTATCCCTAATTTAAGATGAGGAAACTGAAACACGGAGAAGTGAAAATAACAGCCCAGCTGTTGATCCTGTCGTGACGCGTGTGTGATGAGCTGCTGTTTCGCTGCTTTCGAGATTCTCTCTTTGGCTTGGAAAAGGTTGACCGTGATGTGATGAGTAGTGTTTGTCTGTGGCGTATCCTGGTGTGGGTCTCTTTGAGTGTATCCTGCTTGGTGTTCACTGAGCTTTTTGAATGTGCAGATTACTGTGTTCCATTAAATTTGGGCAGCTCCAGCCATTCCCGCTCCACATCCTCTTTCCGTCCCCTTCCCTGCTCTCTGCTGGGACTCCTGCGATCGTTGACATTCTTAATGGTGCCGCGTGTGTCTCTGAGGCTCTGTCCATTCTCTTTATTCCTGTTTCTTTCAGTTCTTCAGATTAGATAATCCGAATTGACATATCTTCGATTTTGCCGATTATGTCTTCTGCCAGTTTACATCTGCTATTGAGTCTAATTAACTTTTCATTTCAGTTACTGTACTCTAGAATTTCAGTTTGATTCTTTTCTGTGGTTTCTGTCTCTTTGTTGATACTCTCCTTTGGTGAGACATTGTTCCCAGAATTTCCTTTAGTTCTTTGAGCATTTTTATTATGGCCAATTTTCTGCCTAGTAAATCCAACATGTACGCTTCCTTGAGGGCAGTTTCTGTTGACTGCCTTTTTTTCCCCGAATGTATGAACCATACTTTCCTGTATGGAAGTATGTTTTTTCCTGTTTTTTTGTCGTTGAAAAGTAGACACTTTACTAGACAAATTATATGTTGATTCTGGAAATCAGAATTCTCCCTTCCCCCGGGTTTGTTGTTGTTCTTCTTGCTGTTTGTTCAGTGACTTTCCTGAACTAATACTGTGAAGTCTTTGTTTTTTGTTGAATATGACCACTGAAGCTTCCCCTCAGCCTAGTAGCCAGCTGTGGTGGTCAGAGGTTTCCTCAAGTGAGATTAGGGCCTTCTCAGGTCTTGGCTAAGCATGAGCATAGTGCTGCGCGTGTTCTGGCCTTCTAGATTCCCAGAAATATCGTCAGGACTTTTCAAAGCCCCCTATAGACATCTCATTTCCATTTTTCCTTTTAAGATTGGGACATCCTCTCCTTAGCACCAACTGATACCACTGCCTCAAGCAGCTACAATTGTAAACAATTGCTAGTGGTTGTTTTCAAGAAATGTTCCAGTGATAGGGCTGTTCACGTAGAGCAAGCTCTCAGCAGGTTAGAAAAGACAAATCCTGAGAATGGAACTTTTTAGGGAGCTGCCAGACAGGTCAAGTAGAGACAGTTCTCTGGGAATGAGGCTTTGGATAGCTCTAAACATTTCTGCCCCCTCCACTGACTGCTAGGCAGTTTATTTCATAGCTAACTTAGTTGCAAAGCTGTTGGTTTTCAAGGCTGCTTCAGAGGTGGGGGAGTGGTATGGAAATACGGCAAATTAAAACACAACAAATGTCACTATTCTTACTGCGATTCAGCCATTTTTCTTAAATGAATACTCCTTGGATTCTTGCAAAGTTCTGAAAAAGTTAATTTTGACAATTTTTCACCCGTGTTCTCCTTGCTTTTATGGAAGAGCAGATTTTTTGAGGTCCTTACTATACCATTCCAGAAGTGATTTCTACACCACTCTATTACATTAAAATCCATTAGTCTAGCTTGCACTTTGAATGGATCTTTTACCTATACATGACTCTGTAATACCACGCATTGGTCATTTGGAAAATATTGGTTTACTGAGTTATATAGATCTTCCTAATGTTCAAGTCACATTTGTTAATATTACCCCTGATTGCATCAGAGCAGTTTTTAACTGTTGGAAAGGTGTCAGGTTGACAGTGGCAGATGCAAATTTTTCCAGAATTCCAGCTTTCACCTGCAAGTTCAAAATGTTATCATTAGCAACAAATACTGTCAGTCATTTTCCTAAAAGTGACAAATTTGTCCACTTTCAAGAAAATGTTGGCTAAATACCTGTCTGGATAGCCATCGTTTGGTTCCATTGTTAATTAATTGCTTTTGCTCTGTTAGCACAAATGTTAACACAGTGTAAAAGATAAATAGATAAATGACATCTTAGTATTATTATGAAAATAGTTTCTACTGAATGTGACCTTACGAAGGTAATTTGGGACCCCCAGGAGTCCTTGTAACACACTTGGAGAACCAGTCTGTGGAGGAATCAAATCTGGATTTCTAGATCTGGTCTGCGAATATCAGAATGACTGGCCGATGGTGACAGGTGAACGTGAGCTGTAGGACTCACATTAGAGACATGCCAACCTGATTTTTTAAATTGAATATAGGTCGGAGAAAGAACAAATGCCTAAATAAATTTGTAAAATAAGACACTATTGATAGTAGTATGAAATATTTTAAGTGTGAATTAGAACAAATATTCCAGAATATAATTGGGTGTATTCACTGAAAACAATTCTTATAAGCCAAAAAGATACCTGTCTTCCAGGATATAAACTAGACTGTGGGTGACAAAGTAAATTTGAAGTTATAACACAGTGATAAGTGTGGTCTCCATGACTCCCTAGAATGAGACAAGTTTAGAGTATGAAAGGGCATACCCTCTTCCAAAGAAACAGACCTAGGATAAATAATACAATTTATATTAAGAAATGTGTACCACAGTAGCAATGACAATCGCTAAGTAAGTGAGGCAATAACATATCTCATGTACTGCTGATAGGAGTAAAAAGTGGTAATACCACTTCCGGAAAAAAAATTGGTGCTCCTTAGTATGGTTGCATATGCATATATCCTGTGACTTCGCAATCCTTCCTCCGAGTTCAAAGCCCCAGTAAACTTTTGCGCTTGTGACATATATAAGAATACCTTGTTATCATAACAAAAAAAATGGAAACAAATGTCAATCAATAATAGAACGAAAAATATTTATACTATTAATATAATCATACAATGGAATACGGCAGTGAAAATAAACTACAGCTACCTGCCTGATCATGGATGAGTCTCAAGATACTGTATCGCAAAAAGCAAGTAACAGAAAAATACAAACAGTTTGATTCCATTGACATAAAAATAATAGCAGGAATGACAAAATATATTTTAACATATTAACATGTATGATAAAACTATAAAGAAAAAAAAGGAATAATTACAGGAAGAAGATAATTCCGTAGCTTAGCTTCTGTTCAGCTGTCTGTGTGGCTGGCTTTTAAACTGAGACCATCTAAAGAACAACGCTTTTCCTTCCCAGCTGCAAAATAGGAATATAGGTGTGGAATTTTGGTACTTCTCTCATGAAAGCAGTATGTGGTACAAAGTGTAATATTCACCTGTCTACATAAAAATACTTCCTTAACAAGTTTGTTTTTTGTATTTTTGTGATATTCTTCATGAATCTTTTATTCAATTAGTAAACTCTTATGAGTACTTCCATTCTTATATCAACCTGTTTTCTCATGGCCATTGAAAACATATGGACTCCTAAAGTTCTTAAAATATCAGTCAGGCAACGGTGATATTGATGAAATTACATTGTTTCTTCCTTATCATCCCAGAGAAAAATCATTTTTAGAGCATCAGTAGACTATCTAAATGTCATTATTAACTCTTCCCTACTTTACTGGGAAGATCAGTAGAATTTCGATTCTGTGAAAAGTATTCAAAAGAGTTTAAAATATTTCTTTGGGCTGGGCGCGGTGGCTCACGCCTGTAGTCCCAGCTACTCGGGAGGCTGAGGCAGGAGGATCGCTTGAGCCCAGGAGTTTGAGGTTGCTGTGAGCTAGGATAAAGCCACGGCACTCTAGCCAGGGCAACACAGTGAGACTCTGTCTCAAAAAAAAAATAAAAAAATAAAATAAAATATTTCTTTGACATTTTGTCATTTCTTCTCAGGATGTCCATTGCAGTGGATGGTCCCATTTAATTAGCCTTGATTTCTAAAGAGAAGGAATATATCATTTTATTCAAGGTTTGAGAATGGTCCAGAGACAGGGAACAATACACTAGAGATAAACCTCCCTGTTGCAGCTGGGCTCTGTCAGTCTATCGGGTTTTTTTTTATTTTTATTTTTATTTTTTTTGAGACAGAGTCTCGCTTTGTTGCCCAGGCTAGAGTGAGTGCCATGGCGTCAGCCTAGCTCACAGCAACCTCAAACTCCTGGGCTCAGGTGATCCTACTGCCTCAGCCTCCCGAATAGCTGGGACTACAGGCATGCACCACCATGCCCGGCTAATTTTTTTTTTATATATATATTTTTTTTTTTCAGTTGTCCAGCTAATTTCTTTCTATTTTTTTTAGTAGAGGCGGGGGTCTCACTCTTGCTCAGGCTGGTCTCAAACTCCTGACCTTGAGCGATCCACCCACCTCGGCCTCCCAGAGTGCTAGGATTACAGGCGTGAGCCACCGCGCCCGGCCTATCAGGTTTTTCTTAACTGGAAAATAATGTAGTCTATAAATGTACAGGAGATTAAATGTGGTAGAACTAATGATCACTATTTTCCATTCTATTGTAATTCTTATGGATAGATTTTATTTATTTTGATATTTTAGTGGAAAAATATAAACTATGTCCAGTGCATTCCTGAAGGGAAAAAACAATGCTATCTTCAACAGAAATGCCATTAATAAAACTGTTATAGTTCTATTCTAGGTGGAGCCAAAAGTAGTAAACAAAACTTGCCTAAAATATTCATCTTTATAAGGAAGAGACAATATTAGATCTTAGAAATACCCAGTTAAACTAATGAACTATTAACATATAAATGCAACTATCAAATCATTTAAAGCATTAAGAATTTTCTAACTAGGTTTTCTTTTGAAGTGTCATCTATTTATGATTATGTACTCTAAGCCACTGTCATCTGTGTAAGAATTGTATCAAAGAATTTTTTACTTTATTTGTAACAGGTTTGCCTGAAACTTTAAATAATTCACTTACTTTCTAAGCCTCAACTATTCCTTTTTTTATTGTAGCCCTTTGGAGTGAATCAGCCTGGACCTTATATCATGTATACAACTGTAGACGCAAATGGGTATCTGAAAAATGGCTCAGGTAAGACCAGACACAACGTCCATGATGTATGAAAGCACTTTCAGTCAACATATTGGCAAGGTAAAACGGTGAAAAAAATTACGTCTTCACACCCCTAATACAGTCTTCATTTTATTATACTTCATCTTTCCATAGACTTACATTGGTAGGTTATAAAAGGTCCCTCTGACAAAAATATTAACATTTAATTCTTCATATATCCCAATTCTGATGCAGCCAACTCATTATCTTTATTTTTCAGTTGAAGTAACAACTCTTCATCCTTATGTTTCAGTTGAAGAGAGATTGGGAAAAATCACTTAAGTTAACTTGGTCAAAGAATGAAGTGGCAAATAGTTAATTAAATTCATCTTAGAAGTACAAATTAGGAATCCAATTAATACTACAATGTAAATTAATCCTAGTTTTTTCAAATATAGAATAGAAGCTGGAATGTATGAAGAGTGTTTTTAATATACGATTATGAAGAAAAAATCTGGTTATACATTTAAATAAATATAATGGAAATGCAATCAAGACCAAAAGGAAGTAACTGAGCAAAGGATGTCTGCTTTTGACAGATGCCTAACTGACTGAGGTTAGATCCAAATTAAAATAAATATAGCTGTGATAATTCCAATTATCTAAATAAGAAAAGGAATCTTAATATATTTAACATGCTTCTTTGAAACATCCAGAGTCTTAAACATGAAGAGGTATAAGGAGAGTTGCTGTCACTCCTCTACTATTTTGGCCAAAAAAAAGGGATGACCTCATTACGTGGCCACTCCCGTGTTACGTCCTGGCCTTTCATAAATCCAATATACCAGAATGACTCTACCTTTAGCTGATTGCACACATTCCAGAGCCTCGGTCATGCTGCTGCTTAAGCACAACATTCCATAAAACAAACAGTATTTTAAAAAGAGAAATTGCCAAACATGATTGTGGTCAAATACTTTAATATACTTCTGTCAGTCAAAAAAATTGAAAATAAATAAGATGTAGATGATTTGAACAAATTACTTATTTATATTTTAATTTATGTACATGTTAAACTTTGTACGAAAAAGGCTCCAGGACCAGCTGGTTTTATCTTTTATCAGTTAATTCTTTTAGACTTTCAAGACATAGATGATTTTAGTCCTAGGTAAGATGTTCTAGAATTCATACAGAATACAGGAAAATGAGATGAAGTTACTCATTTTATTTCATGAAGTTAGTTTAAGTCAGGCAAAGACAGCATACTCCAAACTGGTGAATTATCAGTGAAAATCCAGTCTAAAAACTAACAACTTAAATTCGTCTGTATTCCAAAAGAACTGCTTGCTTAACACCATCAAGTAGGTATGTATCTCAGGAATGCACTGATGGTTTAAAATATTAATAGGAAAATTTCTTAATTGTCATAGCAATAGATCAATTTTTAAAAGACTTTTTTTTCCATATCATGATAGATTGTGTACATCTTTTCATCTTTGTCCATACAGATAATGCTAATTTCTTTAGGGGCTGTTTTGTATGGAGATATAATAACTACTCTAGCCAATCCTCTATGATATATTCTTTTCATTTTATATAATACAACAGTAAACATCTATGTTCATATATTTTTGTGCAGTTAAATGAATAATACTGACTTCATAGAAAAAAATCTGAAAGAATATATACCAAATA
>NW_012150130.1:862875-870272 GCF_000956105.1 Propithecus coquereli | reverse complement strand
TGGTTGTGGGATTTTATTTATAGATATTTTTGCATTTTAGTTTATACTAAGCATATGTTATTTTTAATATAAGGAAAAAGCTTTTAAAAATATTTCAAATATATGCTATATTTCATGCACAAAAATGTATTCTAAACAGGGAAGTGGCACTTAATTTAATTGCCTTAGGGAATGCTATCATGAAACCCTGCCCCAAATTTTAAAGGATAAAATTTCCTAGTTTAAATATTTAGCATATTAAACTCTACTTAGTTAAACCATACCTCCCATCCCATCCTGCCCCATCATAGAGAATTTTCCACTGTAGGAAGGAGATAACTACTGTAAAGTTTTTTAGCGGCGAGGAGAAAGAAAGACAGAGTGGGTGGCCAAACAACGTGGCTGTATTGAGCGCTCCTGGGCGAGGTTCACGGTCCTGAGAGAGGGGCCAGAGAAGTCACGCCACCCGGAAGTTTTGAGCGGGCTTATATATGTTTTAGAGTTGGGGGATGGGCGTTTTTCTGGCATGAAGAGTAGGGAACTCTTTGTTTTCAGTTTTAGGGTGGGTATTGAGAAGTAGGAGGGGCCGGTGGTATGTGTGGATTCCAGGAGACAAAACTCATTTTCCTTTTGATATGCTGTTAGATTCAATTTGCTAGTATTTTGTCGAGGGCTTTTACATCTATGTTCATCAGGGATATTAGTCTATAGTTTTCTTTTTTTGTGATGTCCCTGTCTGGTTTTGGTAACAGGATGATACTGGCTTCATAGAATGCATTAGGAAGAATTTCCTCCTTGATTTTTTGGAACAGTTTCAGGAGGATTGGCACTAGTTTTTTTATGTTTGATAGATCCTGGGCCTTTTTTTTTTTACTGGGAGATTTTTTCATTAGTGATTCAATCTTGCTGCTCATTATTGGTCTGTTCAGGAGTTCTATTTCTTCCTGGTTCAATCTTGGGAGGTTGTATGTTTCCAGGAATTTATCTATTTCCTTTAGGTTTTCTAGGTTGTGAGTGTACAGATGTTTATGATAGTCTCTGACATTCTTTTGTATTTCTGTGTTATCCATTGTAATGTTTCCTTTTTCATTTCTGATTTTATTTGAGTCTCATTTCTTCTTTTCTTGGTTAGTCTAGCTAGCAGTTTTTATCAATTTTATTTTTCTTTTTGAAGAACCAACTTTTCATTGATCCTCTGTATTTTTGTTTGTGGGTTTTTTGGCGGTTTGGGGGGGTTTTTTTGGTCTGTATTTCATTTAATTCTGCTCCGATATTTGTTATTTCTTTTCTAGTAACTTTTGGTTTGGTTCTTATTTTTGTACTTTCTTGAGGTGTGATGTTAGGTTGTTAATTTGTGATCTTTCTACTTTTTTGATATAGGCATTTAATGGCATGAACTTCCTTCTTAGCACTACTTTATCTGTATCCCACAAGCTTTGGTACATTGTGTTTTTATTTTTATTCATTTCAAAAATATTTTAATCTGTCTTAATTTATTCATTGATCCAGTGATCATTCATGAGCATGTTGTTTAATTTCCGTATATTTGTATAGTTTCTGAAGTCCATCTTCGTATTGATTATTAGCTTTACTCCACTGTGGTCTAAGGAGACAATTGATATTATTTCATTTTTTTTTTTAATTTGTTAAGACCTCTTTTCTGACCTAACATGTGATCTGTCTTGGAGAATGTTCCATGTGCTGATGAAAAGAATGTATATTCTGTAGTTTTGGGGTTGTCTGTTAAGTCCATCTGGTGTAAAGTCCCATTTAAGTCTAATGTTTCTTTGTTGATATCTGTCTCCACAATCTGTCTAGTGCTGTAAGTGGGGGTGTTGAAGTCCCCCACTATTATTTTATTGTAGTCTATTTCTTTAGGTCTAGTAATATTTGTCTTATGAATCTTGGTGCTGTGATGTTGGGTGTATGTATATATATAGATAGATAGATGGTTTTTACATGCTCTTGCTGAATTGATCCCCTTATCACTGTATAATGACCTTTTTTGTCTTTTTTTACTGTTGTTGATGTGAAGTCTGTTTTACCTGATAAAAGTACTTCTTGCTTTTGGTTTCCATTTGCACAGAATATCTTTTTCCACTCCTTACTTTCACTCTATGTGTATCTTTACAGATAAGATGAGTTTCTTGTAAGCAGCGTATAACTGGATCATGTTTTTTTAATCCATTCTGCCAATCTGTATCTTTTAAGTAGACCATTTAATCCATTTACATTCAAGGTTAATGTTGATATGCGAGGCTTTGTTTCTTTCATGTTGTTTATTGACTTCTAGTTGTTTCATAAATTGTTTCTTTCTTTTTCTCTGTCTTTAGGTCTTTCTAGTTTGATGAAATTCTGTCATGTTGCCATTTGATTCCTCTCTCTTCCTCTTTTGTGTGATTGTTTTATAATATCTCTGAATTTTATATTTTCTTTTGTTTTTGTGATGGTGAATACTGACCCTTCATTTCTATGTTTAAGGCCCCATGAACATCTCCTGTAGGGCCAGTCTAGTGGTGAATTCTCTCAGTGTTTTCTTGTCTGGGAAAGACTTTATTTCTGCTTCATTTATGAAGGATATAAAATTCTTGACTGACAGGTTTTTTTCTGTCAACACTTTGAAAATGCCATCACATTCTCTTTATGATCTGTAAGGTTTTTGCCAAGAAGTCTACCGTTGGTCTGATGGAGTTTTCTTTATATGTGATTAGAATCTTTTCTCTTGAGAGTTTTAAATTTTTTCTTTCGCCTTGATGTTAGACATTCTGATATGCCATGAAGTCATTTTTGCATAGTGTTTGCCTAGGGACCACTGGGCATCCTGTATATGAATGTGTAACTCTATTGCTAGACTAGGGAAGTTTTCATCAGTTATTTTCTTGACTATCTTTTCTAAACTTTTTGATCTTTCTTCCACCTCAGGAATACTGATAATGCCTAAGTTCATTAGCTTTATGTAGTCCCAGACATCTCAAAGGCTCTGTTCATTCTTTTTTATTCTTTCTTCCTTAGTTTTGTCTGACTGGATTATTTCAAAACACCTGTCTTCAAGTTCTAAGATTCTTTCTGCTGCTTGGTCTAGTCTATTATATTGAAGCTTCTAAATGTATTGTGTATTTCCTTCAATGAATTTTTCAGCTCCAGAATTTGGTTTTTTCTTTTCAAATACCTATCCCCTTGATAAATTTCTGATTGATATCCTCAGTTGATTTTCTAATTGCTTTGTACTGACCTTCAGATTTCTTTTGCTTCTCAAGGGCCTTCTTTAAAGTCAATATTTTGAATTCTTTATTTAGCCTTTTGAGGAATTCTTTTCAATTGGGATCCTTTGCTATACAATGTTGTAGTCCTTCAGTGGTCTCATAGTTTCCTTTCTTTTTCATGTTTACTGTGTTGTTCTGTTGATACATGTGCATCTGGTATAGCAGTTATTTGTTCTAATTTTTTGAAATTGCTTTTATAGCAGAGAAGTTTTTCCAGCAGATGTATGTACTTTGTTGGTTGAGTGAGACACTTTGGCTTTGATTTCGGGTGCCTCTGGTACTGTGATCTTTGTGTGATTTGTCAGTACACAGGGTCAATGGTATCTGTGTTTTCCTTGGTGGCTTAGGGTACAGTTATTTGTTAAGGCTATGGTGAAGTTTTTCCAGGGACTTGGAAGCCAGCTGAACCAGTCTTTGGGTCCCTGTGGTGGCAGCAGTGGGCTGAGTGTGCCTGTTTTTTTAGGCTCAGAACACCTTATGCTGGCACCAGATTAGTGGGTCCCAGAAGGCTGATTCTTGGGCTTCCAGGTGGCTTGCTCAGAGGGTAGTAGTGAGAGCAGTAAGCCGCATGTGTGGGTGGGTTCTCAGGCCCCTGGGCATGTGGTGTGATGTTGGTGGTGGCATTAGAAGTGGTGAAGCTGCCCACTGGGACCCAAGCATTCTGTGTTGGTGTTGCTGATAGCTGCAATGGGTTGGGCAGGCTTCTCCCCAGTCCTATAGCTGCCTGAAGCAAGGTGGTGGATATTGCCCTAAATTTGCTTAGGATTGTTTTGTCTTCCCATCCCTCCCTGGCCAGGTGGCTGCAGCCACATGACCTCAAACTTTACCCAAGGGTAGGGCATGGTCCACTGTGAAACACTGAAAATGGCACCAGCCATGGACCTGTGATAAGAGAGGGCAGAGCCCCTTTCATGCCAGCACCATGGGCAAAAAACTGTGGTAAATGTGATCTGCTCACGTCTCAATCTCAGGGCAGTGGGTATTGTCCTAGGTATTTGTGAGAGAGCCTGGTTTCCCTATCCCTCCTCTGCTAGTCAGCGGCTGCAGCTGTGTCAGCCTAAACTTGCCCAAAATGGTACCTTGGGCCTGTGACTGGGGAAAGTGTTTTCCTTCCCAGGCAAGAAGCTATGGGAAGTTCCGCCCACTTGTATATTGATCTCATAGCAGCCCATCGTAGAGTAGTGGGTATTATCCTATAAATGTGTCAGAAAGCCTGGTTTCCCTATCCTTCTCAGCTTGGTGATGCTGTAGTTGGCGCCAGTCTGAACTTGGCCCAAGGATGGAACACAGCCCAGCATTAAACCCTCAGAATGATGCCTTGGACCTTCAGCAGGTCCCAGTCAAGCAGCATGGGCAAGAAGCTGTAGGAATGCTATCTCCTCACAGCTCAGTCTCACAGCAGTCGTAGCAGGGTTGTGGGTATTGTCCTAGGTGCACACAGGAGAGCTTGGGCTCCCCTGTCCCTGCTCAGCTGGATGGTGGCCGCAGCTATGTCAGCCCAAACTCTGCCTGAGAGCTTGGTGCAGCTCAGTGTTAAACTCTCAAAATGGCGCACTGGGCCTGTGACCAGGGAGGGCAGGGCACTTCCCAGGAGGGCAGCATAGGCAGGAAGCTGTGGAGAGTGAGGTTCCTTCGTGTCTCAGTCTTACAGCAGGGTGGTGGGTGTTGTCCTAGCTATGGAGAGGAGAGCCTGCTTTTCCTCTCCCTACCAAGCCAGGCAGCAGCTGCAGCTGTGTCAGCTGGAACTTGCCCCAAAGGTAGTGCAAAGCCCAGCATTGATTTGAACTCAGGCAGTCTGACTCCAAGGCCTCTAGTCTTGGTTGCCTTTTATTATAAATAATGATATATTTTATAAAGGATTATAAAGGTAATGGTTATGAGTAAAGTTTCTGGAGTTAGCAGTCCTGATTTCAAATCTTGGCTTTTCCTGTCTCTTGCCGTGTATCTTTGGCAAGTTATTTAACCTCCCCAAACTGCAGTTTTCTTATCTGTAAAATGGTGGCAATAATTTTAACATGCATATTGAGGGCTTATGCAATGCATTATGCATAGTAATTATTCAATAAATTCATTAATTCATTCATCTAATAAACATTTATCGAATGACTATTCTGTGTCAAGCACAATTCTTGGCCAAGTAAGTATATACTATTGAACAAGCCAGATAATGTTGTTCTCAAAGCATTTACATTCTACAGAAGGGGAGGGAAGGTTGGAAGAAAGACAGTAAGAAAATATCTTATAACTGCCGTGGCCCCCAGACCCCTGCACTGTCTGGATCTCTGCTGTGTCTCTGACGGCACCTGTTTCCACTCTCCCGCTTTCTTACTCTGCACATGTAGGCATCCTTGGTGCCATCAGTTCCCAAGCACATTCCCATCTGAGAGCCATCCACTTTTAATTCCCTCTCCTGGGGACACCCATCGTTAGATACCGTCATGGCTTTCCCCCTTCATATCTTTACTCAAGTGTCACCTCTCTGAGCCCTTCCCTAATCCCTTTTTTAAAAACTACAACATTCCCCACTCCTCACTCTTCCCCTCTGTACTTCATTTGGGATAAAGCACTTACCACCTTCTATATACTTATTTTGTTTATTGTCTGGCACCCCAATTAGAATGTAAAATCCATGAGAGCAAGGATCTGTGTTTTGTTCACTTCTGTATCCCAGCACCTAGAGAAATACTACTATTCAATACTACTACTGAATAATACTCAATAAATATTTGTTGTATAAGTGAATGAATGTATAATAAAAGCAAAAACAGGTTGATGTGATGGAGAGTAGCTTAAGTGCTACTTTAAGTAGGTTGATCAGGGAAGGCCTCTCTCAAAAAGAAAACCTATGAGTCGAACTGAGTAGTGAAAGATGGGGTGTCAATCAGGTGAAGTTACGGGAGGCACTCAGGCACAAGATGATGGTAGCCTATACGAAGGTAAGAGCAGTGATGGGAAGAAACTGACAGTTTGGGGATATGCTATGGAGGTAGGATCAGCTGGACTTTTTTATGGACTAATACAGATGAGGTAAAGGAAAGGAGAATCAATAATGAATCCAAAGAAGAATCTTGGAACATTATGATAAATGAAAAAAGCCAGACACAAAAGGCCATTTTTGTGGTGCAGTTCCATTTATATGAAGTGCCAAGAACAGACAGGTACGTAGAAACAGGAAGTAGATTATGGTTGGCAGGGGCTGTGGGGAGGGAGTAATGGGGAATGGCTGCTAATGGGTATAGCATTTCATTCTGGGGTTGATGAAAATGTTCTGGAATTAGGTAGTGGTCATGTTTGCACAACTCTGAATATACCAAAAGCCACTAAATTATACACATGAAAGGATGAATTTTATGTATGTGAATTATATCTCAAAAAGAATGAATCATAGGATTGGGGGTTTGAGTAATAGGTAGTATTTCTTACTGCGAAAGATGACTGCTAAACAACAGGTTGGATAATGGTAGGGAGTCCAGCTGGTGAGATCAAGTTGGCAGTTTAGATAATAAATGTTAACTACTATTCTTGAATGTTTATTTTTTTATTTCAGGATATTATGGGGGTACAAACATTTTGATTACATGTTATGACTTTGCCTCACCCAAGCCAGGATTGGAGGCGTGCCCCTTCCCCCATACAATGCTCACTGCGTCCATTTGTTGTGAGTTTACCCACCCCCACCCCCAACCCCCAATGAATATTACTACCATGTGAGCACCTTAGTGTTGATCAGTTAGTGCCAATTTGATGGCGAGTACATGTGGTGCTTATTCTTCCATTCTTGTGATACCTCACTTTGCAGGATGGGCTCAAGCTCTATCCAAGAAAATATAAGAGGTGCTAGATCACCATTGTTTTTTGTAATTGAGTAGTATTCCATTGTATACATACACCATATTTTATTAATCCACTCATGGATTGACAGGCCTTTGGGTTGTTTCCACATCCTTGAAATAGTGAATTGTGCTGCCATAAACATTCGAGTGCAGATGTTTTTATTATAGAATGTCTTTTGTTCCTTTGGGTAGATGCCTAATAGTGCTATTGCTGGATCAAATGGTGTTTCTATTTTTAGCTCTTTGGGGTATCTCCAAATTCTTTTCCACAGAGGTTGCACTAATTTGCAGTCCCACCAGCAGTGTAAGAGTGATCTTGTCT
>NW_012150130.1:860704-861735 GCF_000956105.1 Propithecus coquereli | reverse complement strand
GCCCGGCCTCTTTCCCACCTTTCTATTTATCTAAATAGTAGTATTATTTACCAGGCATTGTATGGCACTGTAAAGAGAATAATGAATGTTTCAGGGGGGAAAGCAGGAGAGACAAATTCAGATGGTCCTGGGCTCATTTCTCCTGTCTTTGACAGCTTAACAAAGAGCTGGCTCAGCAAGCATGAGTTAGAGCAATAGAACAGCATGATAACTGAAGCTTAGTTCCAGACATTCTTTCTTTCTAACAAGGTCAGTTTTCTCAACCAGGAAGCTCTTATGTCTTCTAGGTATTCCCAGTCTTCTTCCAATGTCCATATAAAATGTAAAATGCCACAAATGTGGGGTTCCTCTACCAGAGCATTTTCCATGGTGCATTCTGCTACAGTTGATTCAAGTGTGCCTTACTGACGATAGTGAGAGGAACAGGGACCTAGGCATTCTGCTACTGCCTGTCTGTCGTGCTCATTAAACCTTATTTTACTTTTATACCACTTGGTACAAACAATGTGTGTACACATACCTCCTTTGTATAACGGTCAGACAAGTAAAGAAATAATTAAACAGAAGAGCTGTAATCAAGGTATAAACAGATGTTTACAAAACTAGAAGCTAACGAAGTGCAAAAGTATTTCTATTTGCTAGGTTACTGAATGTACTGAATATCTGTAGGAGCTGTTTAGGGGAAAAATGTATACGACGACATGTATCTTAGAAATATGCTAAGCCTACGAAGTCACCTAGTTATAAAGTGCCTACTGGAGTGACTCAGAGAACTAATGACTCACAGACTTTAAAACTTTGAGAACATGAATTGTTTGTTTTGGTGTTTTTGTTATGGCAGCTGGTTAGTAAGGGTGAATCTTTAGCAGGGTTGGCGTAGATGTGATTGGCAAGATTTAGCTATAACAAGAGGCCTGTCATACACTGTGGATAAAAGGGCTAATAATAGGTGTTGAACAAAATTATATTTTTATAAGGGATACTGGGGAATTTTCTTGGAATCACCCCCATATTTGGGGGAGGCTTTTTTA
>NW_012150130.1:854371-856370 GCF_000956105.1 Propithecus coquereli | reverse complement strand
AAAGCAAACATCAGAACCAGACTCAGATATGTCACAGGTTTTGAAATTATCAGACAGGAAATTTAAAACAACTATGATTAATATCATGAATATGTTCTAATATAAAAAGTGGACTTTTAAGAATAAATGGATAATGTAGGCAGAGAGAGAAATTCTAAGAAAGAATCAAAAGGAATTGCTAGAAACCAAAAAGCACTATAACAGAAATGAAGAATGCCTTTGATGGGTTCATCAGCAGACTGGACGTTCATGACTAAGGAAAGCGTAAGTGACCTTGAAGACATGTCAGTAGTAATTCCCCAAACTAAAATATAAAGAGAAAAATAAATAATGGGAAAAAGAAAAAAAAACAGAACATCTAAGAACTGTGGGACAATTTCAAAATGTGAAATATATGTATAATTGGAGTGTCAGAAAGAGAAGACAGAACAGAGCAAAAGAAATATTTGAAGTTATTAACGCCCCAAAATTTTCCACAATCGGTGCCATATACCAAACCACAGATCCGAGAAGCTCAGAAAACACCACACAGGATAAATACCCCAAAAATCCACACTTAGGCATATCATATTCAAACAGCAGAAAAGCAAAGAAAAAATCTTGAAATAAGCCATAGGAGAGAAAATGCCTTGCCTATAGCAGAACAAGGTTAAGAATCACAACTACCTTCTTATCAGAAACTATGCAAGCAGAAAGAGAATGGAGTGAAATATTTAAAATTTTGATGTGCGGAAAGAAAAAACCACCAACCTACAATTCTGTACCAGCAAAATTATCTTTTAAATGTGAAGAGAAAATACTTTCAAATAAAAACTGAGGGAATTCATCACCAGCTGATATTCCCCTCAAGAAATGTTAAAAGAAGTTCTTCAGGGCTAAAAAATATAGATCAGAAACTTGTATCTACGTAAGAAAGGAAGAGCATCAGAAGAGAAATAAGTAGAGGTAAAATATTCTTATTCCATCTCAAAAATAACTGCTCATTTAAAGTAAGCGTAGTAACTGTGTACTAGGGCAGTGGTCCCCATCCTTTTTGGTACCAGGGACCAGTTTCATGGAAGACAGTTTTTCCATGGACCAGGCTCGGGGGGATGGTTTTAGGGTGATTCAAATGCATTACATTTACTGTGTACTTTATTCCTATTATTATTACATTGTGATATATAATGAAATAGTTATCGACCCACCATAACGCAGAATCTAATGCTGCCACTGATCTGACAGGAAGTGGAGCTCAGCGGTGATGCGAGGGATGGGGAGCTGCTGTAAGTACAGACGAAGCTTCGCTCACTCGCCCGCCACTCACCTCCTGCTGTGCTGCCCGGTTCCCAATAGGTCACAGACCAGTAACAGTCTGTGGCCCAGGGACTGGGTACCACAGTACTAGGTGGTTATAGCATATGGATAAGTGATACGAAGGACAGCAATGCCATAAGAGATGGGAAGGGAGGATTGAGAATGCTCTATTATGTATTAAAATTGGTACTTCCTTGGCAGTGACAGTCAAGAATCTCCTTTCCACCAGCATTGTGTGATGACCTCTTCCAGTGAAACAGTGGTGGGCCATAAAACTTTACTGTCCTGTATCTTCAAAGACGAGTGATTTTACAACACCCTACACACACATACACAACCACACATATATAGAGAACTAGAGATGAGATTAAATAAGGATAAGGGGTAGTAAAAATAAAATGGGAAGAAATTTGTAAGGATAAATCTATAAAATTATGTGCAAGTAAACAAGGCACAAAAGCAAGACAATAAATAGAAATTCCTAAGAGAGTAATTGAAAAGTGAAAAGTTCAAGAGTATCAGAATCGGCCAGGCATGGTAGCACATGACTGTAATCCCAGCACTTTGGGAGGCAGAGGTCGGAGGATCCCTTGAGGCCAGGAGTTCAAGACCAGCCTGGGCAACATAGTGAGACCCCCATCTCTACAAAAAAGATTTAAAAATCAGCCAGGCATGGTGGCACACACCTATAGTTCCAGCTACT
>NW_012150130.1:852602-854321 GCF_000956105.1 Propithecus coquereli | reverse complement strand
ACTGAGAATGTTAATTAAAACACACATTTCTGGACCCCACCACCAAAGTTTCCACTCAGCAGGTCAGGGGTGGAGCCACAGAATTTGCATTTCTGTCATTCAGGAGTCCAGGGACCATGAAAAATCTTAAATAACGATTTTTTACAACTAAAAATATACCCAAAGTTTGAAGTATAAGTATTATATTTTGTTTTTCTCTGATACAAACTTTAATAGACATTAGGGGCCACTGACTTAAATGACCTCTAATAACTCATTCAGATTCTCCATATCCCCATAATTGATAGTTTTTATATCAAGTGTAATGACATTTAAGAAGACAATGTAGGAGATAAACTTATGCTACTGTTACTAATCATTGTCATCATCACTTGTGTTATTATCTTTTTAAGGTGTGTCACTTTCCTGCAGGGAAGGGAAACATCATAGATTACTTCTGATTTTTAACTTCTGCTATGTAGAAATGTACAAATGAATAATAGCAAGGGCCTTCTGAATTTGAAGTGCCACTTAAAATTTTTGTGTAGTAAATGTACAGTCCTATGTGTAGCTCAATGGGGAGAATACATTCTGAGATATGCATCATGAGGCAATTTCATCTGTTAACATCACAGAGTGAACTTACACAGCCTACTACACACCTCGGCTGTGTGGTGTAGCCTGTTGCTCCCGAGCTACAAACCTGCACAGCACGTTGCTGTACTGAATACTGCAGACAACTGTAACGTGACGGTATGTGTTTGTGCATCTAAACATATCTAAACACAGCAAAGGTACTGTAAAACACGGTATAAAAGATTTTAAAATGGTACGCCTGTATAGGGCTCTTAGGAGAATATAGCTTGCAGGACTAGAGGCCGCTCTGGGTGAGTCGCGAGTGAGCAGTGAGTGAGTGAAGCCCTGGGACGTCGCTGCGCACGGCCGGAAACCTCGTAACGCTGCACACTCAGCCTGCACTAAATTTGTTTAAAAATATTTTCCTTTCTTCCATAATAAATTAACCTTAGTTTACTGTAACTTTTTTACTTTATAAACTTTTTACCTTTTCTTTTTTACTCTTGTGTAATAGTATTTAGCTTAAAACACAAACACATTGTACAATTGCACAAAAATATTTTCTTTATATCCTTATTCTGTAAGCTTTTTTTCTATTTTTAAATTTTTTCTTTTTTACTTTTTAAACCTTTTTGTTAAAAACTAAGACACAAATAGCCACATTAGCCTAGGCCTGCACAGGGTCAGGGTCATCAATATCACTGTCTTCCAGCTCCACGTCTTGTCCCACTGCAAGGTCTTCAGGGCCTGTCACCTCCTATGATGACAATACCTTCTTCTAGCGTACCCCTGAAGGACCTGCCAGCAGCTGTTTTACAGTTCACTTTTTGTCTTTATAAATAGAAGGAGTATACTCGAAAGTGTACTCTAAAGGAGTACACTTTTTTATGATAAAAAAGTATAGCATAGTAAATACATAAACCAGTAACAGTCATTTATCATCATTATCAAGTGTTATGTACTGCATTAATTGTATGTGCTATATCCTTTATGTGGCCGGCAACATAGTAAGTTTGTTGATACCAGCATCACCACAAAGCTGTGAGTAATTTGTTGCATTATAATATCATGACAGCTACTATGTCTCTAGACCATAGGAACTTTTCAGTTCCATTACAGTCCTACGGAACCGCCATCTTTTGTGTGGTCCATCATTGACTGAAA
>NW_012150130.1:846350-848287 GCF_000956105.1 Propithecus coquereli | reverse complement strand
TAGAGAAGTCAATAAAGAATCTAAAATAGGCCTGGTTGCCCATTTCTTGACATATGTTTTAAAACAAAGGCTAGGAAGGACAAAATGAATGAATGAATGAATGAAAAATCTTCTTTTAAAAAGTATAGTATTGAACACTTCTGTTTTCCATCCAACATGTAAAGAGCTTGGAAGTCATACTCCCATCCTTACCATTTAAAAAAAAAAAAAAAATGAACAAACTGAAATTCAGCAACTCTTCTTACATCCGTCAAAGAATGAAGACACAGGGCAAACCACGGCCACAAAAATTAAGTATGAAATGTCCGATTTCCTTAAGTACTAAGTTTGAAAGTTTGCATCTTTGACATTTCACTCTGACACTTCTTGTTTTATTTTTATTGTGAAGGTACATCCTCAGTCTTGCAAGCACACGTTTTGGCTTGTGATTAGCTTTCAAATTTTTTTTAGAGCAATTTTTGTGAAACCATGGATAAGTCAAAAATTAATGTTATTTTCGAATATGAGTTCCATCGTGGAACCAATGCAGCGCAGACAGCTTGAAATATCAACAAAGTGTTTGGGAAGGATGTGGCTAATGAATGCACGGTATGTCGATGGTTTGAGAAGTTACGTTCTGGTGATTTTAATCTTGAAATCGAGAGCCACGTGGGTGACCTGAGACCAAAGTGGATAATAGAGAGCTGAAAGCTGTAGTGGAAACGAATCCATCTCAGCCTACGTGTGAATTAGCAGCAAGGTCTGACGTCACTATTCCAATAATATTGGACCATTGGAAACAAATGGGCAAGATAAAGAAGCTATCAAAATCAAACTATTCAGTTCCTCAAAAAATTAAAGAGTTAGCATAGGACTAATTAATTTCATCCCTAAGTATATTCCCAAGAGAAATGAAAAAATATGTCCACTTAAAAACTTTTTCATGAATGTTCATAGCAGCATTAATCATATATAGCCAAAAAGTAGAAGCAAACCAAATGTCTATCGGCTAATGAATGGATAAACCAAATGTAGTTTACCCATACAGTAGAATATTTTTCAGCCATAAAACAGGAAACATGCTATTAATACAATGTGGATGAACCATGAAAAACATTATTCTAAATGAATGAAGCTAGACACAAAAAGCCATATATAATACAATTTGATTTATATGAAAGGTCCAGAATAGGAAAATTCATAGAGATAGAGAGGAGATTAATGGTTACCAGGGGACGAAGGGAGAAAGGAATGGGAAGTAACTGCTAATGGGTATGGGGTTTGTTTTTGTGAAAATATTCTGGGATTAGTGGTAACAGTTGCATAACCTCGTGAATATACTAAAAACCAGTGAACTACACACTAAACTGGTGAGTTTTATGGTATGTGAATTACACATCAATTTAACAACAAAGAGACAAAAAATTACTCACATTCTAAATTTATAAGTAGGAAGTAAGTTGACAGATATAGCTGGAACCAGGGTTTCAAATTTCTTAGTTTATTCCAAAAAAGAAATTAGAAAAACTTCCATAAAAAACTGTTCATTGTTATACTATTTTTCAGGAACTAATATCAAGTAGCAATTCAACCAAGAAAACCAGAAAATATGAGGAATGATTATGTAATAATCAAAATAACTAACATTTTATAGAGCTTTGTATTAATAGTTTATGAAGTAGTTTTACACACATTAAAAGTTAAGTACTATTAATATTTTTGTAATTGTCTCACCACATTCATGCAGTAGGTAGTATTGTTTGGTGGTGTTATTCTAATTTTACAGATGAGTAAACATTCAGTTACATTTTTGTTGTTGTATCCTTAAGCATCTCCAGGTCAAGGTTTGTCTCTTTTTCATCTTGTATAAAAGGCATATAGTGTATATTCAATAAATGTTTCCATGAATTAGTACACAAACGAAGGCTCAGAGAAGGCAGGGGGCTTACTAAAGGTCA
>NW_012150130.1:840279-843830 GCF_000956105.1 Propithecus coquereli | reverse complement strand
TAACAAAAGTTACATTCTCTTAGGCAGCTAGAAAATTAGAAACAGGCCATTAAAGAGTACATGCCAATTAACAAGAGGAACACTACTGGCCAAATCATTTATATGTTAGAGTCCCAATGTAATGAAATATATTTAATATTAAAGTTATCTACGAATATAATATTTTTCTTTCAAAGTCTTCATTTTTTTAACCTCTACTATCCATGTTATTGTCCCACTTGCCATTCCCAAAATTACAAATTCTCAAAGGAAAGCATTGTCCTCTACCTGATACTCTCGCTCATATTGTTTTCTTACAAGAAAATACAGTGTAACACCATGTGGAACAAAAACATGATGATGCTTCTCTTAGATTCCCCCTACAATGAGTGAGCACAGTCCTGAAATTTTCACTCTGTCGAGTATAACCCTTTTAACTATCTAGAATAAGCCAGAGAACCTGAGCTTGTTCTAGTGTAGGTTAAGGGCTAGTCCATTATCTTACCCTACAGAGCTATACTTGGATTAAACTCTTCTTCAGCAAATTTGTGCCCTTCACTAAAGACCAACAGTGCTAACCAGGCTCATCCCCCAAAAGAATTGCTTAAATGGCCCAGGCTTTGGGTATAGAGTAGGAATATCACAAAGCCCAAGGTACGCCCAACGAACTCGAACTCCACAACACTGGAGTATGGCCCTACAGCCTGGATTTTCAAAAATCAGCCAAGCATCGTGGCGTATGCCTGCAGTCCCAGCTACTTGGGAGGCTGAAACAGGAGGATCACTTGAGTTTGAGGCTGCAGTGTGCTATGATCACACCTGTGAACAGCCACTGTACTCCAGCCTGGGCAATACAGCGGGATCCCTCAAACAAACCAAAAAAACTGCTACAAAAATCAAAAAATGCCATGTCAGCTGCAATCCTTGACTGGATGTGAAATGTTACCAATTCCCAAATCATATCCTAGGACCCCACAAATATTGCAGAGAGGCAAATAGTAAAAGAAAGGAGCAACTGTCATTGGAGAGAGTTGTTTTATGTCATCACATGTCGTTTTCATAGAGCAGTAAGACAATTACCACACTTCTTTTCAACAGAAGACAAGATCTCAGATAATGGTAAAGCATGCTGGGCATGGGATTTGGAATTAGGCTCTGCCACGTAGCAGCTCTGTGTCTTTGGTCAAATTGCCGAACCTCTGTATTTCCTTATGACAGAGATAATAGTAATACCTACCCTCACTCCATTATTATTAGGAATAATTGAAATAATACACAAGAAGTACTTGCCACGGTTTTTGGCACATCATAAGCATTCAATACCTGTTAATTCTTTTATTATTGCTTACAGAATATATTTTAGTTTTTACACTTTGTCCTCTTTTAGTGTTTTTTGTCTCCATTTTAATTGATGTCAGTATAGTCTTGTTTCAGAGATATCAATTTAAGATTAACAAGTACTTTTTGGAACAATTTGCTCTTCCAGAGTTACACAAAACATTGGTTATTCAAATGTGTCCTTTTATCTTATTTTTATAGAGACACTATTTTTCCTCAAGCCAGGGCAGTGCCAGAAGAGTTGTAGATATTACTGTTAGGTGAAAATTTCTTGTGGTTTAAAACCTTTTGGGGAAATAGAAATCAGTGTTCTTTTGCCTGAGAATGAAATACACACATACCCCCCACACACACACACACCAAGGAAGGTAAAATTTAGGGGACTTTTTTCCTTTGGCTAGTGAATTTTCCCCTTATGTTCTTCCTGCCTCTTACGTCAGCATGTATACACTATTTAAGTTTTATTTTTGACAAATAGATATTAGAACTAGAGTTATGATAGGGTTCATATCTAGTATTTGTAGACAGTAAAGTTGGCTCCAGTAGCTTGCCTAAAAACAGAGCCCACAGGAATTATCACAGTGTAATTCATCTCCTGTTCTGCCTTGTTACTTAATTCAGGATCTTAAATTACAGCATCACCTGCTTAGAGTAGCATTAATCAATGAAAAGCACAGGTCAGCATAGTATTCTCCTGGAGAGCAAGAACAAATCAACCCTAAAAACTGTTACATTTTTTAAAATTACATAAATAGTGTGTACTTGAACTATTTTGGAAAGTCAGACTATAATGCAGTCATAGACAAAAGAACACAGGCATTTGACTCTGGTGGTCTGATATCACAAATGCCATTATGTATTTATTATAAATTTTTCAAAATTGTTTTCACTGATGCTTTACCTGTAGTAATCTGTCTTTAAGTGCTAGTATTTTTGTAGTGTAAATTGATACAGTATTTCTTGTCCACTACCATATTTCAGCTGGAATGTATTATATGTCTCAGGTCTGTCACGTTTGAAGGGTTAAGATTTTTTTTCACTTATGCGTTCTTAGAATATAGAAATAAATTAAACAGACCAAATTCCCAGCCCTCATGGAGATTACATTCTAGCAGGGAAGGCAGGCAATAGACCTAATAAGTAAAGTGTTTAATACTTGGGGTTGTTAGGAAGTGCTAAGTACTGTAGGGTGGGAGGAGGGAATAAAGCAGGTAAGAGGGGGAAGGGTTACTAGGGGAAGGGGGTCATCAATTTTATGTAGGGTGGTCAGAGTGGGCCTTAGAACAAGGATTTGAAGGAGGTAAGGGAGTTAGACATGTAGTTATCTTTGGAAGAACATTCCAGACAAGAAAGCAGTGTGAAGGCCCTGGGATATAAGCACTCCCGGAATTTCCCAGGAGCAGTGCAGAGGCCAGTCTGTTGGAGCAGAATGAAATAGAGGGATTAAAAAGGAGAAGATGAAGTCAGAGTTAAATGGGAGGTGGAGAGTGTAAACGAGGTAGGACATAGGCCAGGCTTTTATTCTGAGTGAAGCCACAGACTATAGGAGGAACAACACTTAAAGCAGGCAAACAAACTAGAAGGCTGTTGAAATAATTCAGGCAAGAGATGGTGGCGGCTGGGACCAAGGTGATAGCAGTGGAGCTAGAAACGTTTTGGATGATGGATATATTTTAAACTGCGGATATATATTCTATCGTTTTGGCAGATTGAATACAGGGTATGAGAAAAAGAGAGGAAGGACTGTAACTGTAGCTATAGGTTGCTGGAGTAACCAAGTGGAAAGATGGAGTTGCCGTAGCTGAGATGGAGCAGGTAGGGGAGTAAACTCGGGGATTACGCTGTGAATCTGTTAAGTTCGTAATGGCTTTCAGACACGGAAACACTGATGCTGAGCGTGCAGTTGGATGTGAGAAACTGGAGTTCGGGGATTGGAACTCTGTGCTGGAGTTACTATAAATTTGGGGACTGACCTCAGTCAGTTTGGCCATACATAACTCCACGGTTTAGTAGCTGTTCTCCTCACTACCAGTCAACTTGAAAGAAAATCTCAAACCAAATTTTGTGCAAATAAAGATCTTAACTAAACATTCGTTATCAAGCAGATAGAAAACTGTTCATATAATGTGTTTTACATGCTCTCCTGAGTATTTAGGTAATCCAACCACTACTTTGCATGAATGGGTCACTTAAGGAAGATAAGACTGTATGTCAGTGAAATTAGAAAATACTTT
>NW_012150130.1:831772-838599 GCF_000956105.1 Propithecus coquereli | reverse complement strand
CTGGGCTTCCTAAAGACAGCAGTTAGGCCAGAAAAAGAAATAAAAGGCTTCCAAATTGGAAAGGAAGATGTAAAACTATTTCTGTTTTCAGATGACATGATTCTGTATGTAGAAAATCTCATATAATCCACAAAAATAAAATACTACTGGAGCTAATAAATGAATTCAGCAAAGTTACAGGGTATAAGAT
This sequence comes from Propithecus coquereli, assembly GCF_000956105.1. Taxonomy (NCBI): domain Eukaryota; kingdom Metazoa; phylum Chordata; class Mammalia; order Primates; family Indriidae; genus Propithecus; species Propithecus coquereli. Next base: position 838,409 of record NW_012150130.1, on the reverse strand, counting down.
CAACACCCAAAAATCAGTTGTGTTTCCATGCAACAGCAATGAACAGTCCAAAAAGGAAATTTTTTAAAAAACAGTTCAATTTACATCATCATCCACAAGAATAAAATACCTTGGAGTACATTTAACCAAAAAAGTGAAAGATCCCCTGAAAACTAGAAAACATTGCTGAAAGAAATTAAAGAAGATCTGATAAATGGAAAGACATCTCATGTTTTGGGTTGGAACACTTAATATCAGTAAGATGGCAATATTGCCCAAAGTGATCTACAGATTCAAGGCAATCCCTATCAAATTTTCAGTGGTTATTTTTGCGGAAATCAAAAAGCCAATCTTCAAATTCATACGGAACTATAAGGGGCTCAAAAAAGCCAAAACAATGTTGAAAAAGAAAAGCATAGTTGAGAGGACTTACACTTTCCAAGTTCAAAATTTACTGCAAAGCTGCAGTAATCAACATTGTAGTGCTGGCTTGAAGGTAGACATATAAACCAATGGAATAGAATTGACATCCATAAATAAACCCAAACATCTACAGCAAACTAATTTTTGACAAGGGTGCCAAGACCATTCAATGGGGAAAGAATAGTCTCTTCAGCATCATGCAGGGGCATCCGTATAACAACATGCAAAAGAATGAACTTAGATTCCATATTAAAAAATTAACTAAAAATCAATGGTGTAATATAAGAGCTAAAATTACAAAATTCTTGGAAGAAAACATAGGAGTAAATCTGCATTTCCTCACATTTCACAATGGACTCTTAGACTTGACACCAAAAGCATTAGAAACAAAATAAAAAATGGACTGAATTTTGTAAAAATTTAAAGCTATCATGCATTAAAGAACATTCTAAGAAAGTGAAAAGGAAACCCTACATAATGGGAGGAAATATTTGCAAATCTTACCTGTGGTAGGGTGCTAGTATCCAGAACATATAAAGAACCTTTACAACTGAACAACGAAAACACAATCTAATTTAAAAACGGACAAAGGACTAGATGTTTCTCCAAAGAAGATGTACTAATGGCCAAACAGCACAAAAAAAGATGTCCTACCTACATCGCTGGTCCTGAAGGAAATGCAAATCAAACCACAATGAATCACTACTTCACAACCACTAGGATGACATCAATTAAAAAGAGAGAAAACAACAACTGTCAGCAAGGTCGTGATGAATAGGAACCCTCCTACTTTGCTGGTGATGATGCACAATAAAATGGTACAGCTGCTGTGAAAACAATGTGGCAGTTCCTCAAAAAGTTAAACGAAGAATTACCTTATGATCCAGCAGTCCCACTTCAGAGTTTATACCCAGAGAGAATCTAAAGGAGGGTCTCATTTGTACATCCATGTTCATAGCAGCATTACGTATAAATACCCAGAAGGTGGAAACAACCTAAATGTCCACCAGTGGCTCGATGGATACATAAATCAAAGTATATACATACAATGGAATATTACTCAGCCATAAAGATGAATGAAGTCCTGGTACTTGCTACAATTTATATAACCCTTGAAAACATGCTAAGTGAAAGAAGCCAGATACAAATGGTCACATGTATGTATGTAGAATAGACAAATCCATAGAGAATGAAAGCAGATTAGCGGTTATGGGCAAAAGGGGAGTGGGGAGTGCTTGCCTAGTGGGTATGATGGGCTGTTTTCCTGGGGTGATGTAAAAGTTTGGAAACTAGAGAGAGCTGGTGGTTGTACAACATTGTGAATACACTAAAGGCCACTAAATTTTATACTTTAACATGATTAATTGCACAGCAGAAGCATTGCTGGGCCTATAACGTGATTAATTGTATGTTATGTGAATTTCACCTTAATTAAAAAAATAAGAATGGATTGAAATGAGTGCTTTCATTGAAAGCTAATAGAAATATTACTTCTTTTTAGTAGACAGGTTTTATATATTTAAGAGTAAGTTTTAAAATTCCTACTCCTTGATCCCAGTATTTTATATCTAGAACTGTAAGAAACCAATCTGGGTGCAAACAAATATTGATATGCAGAGATGTTCACGAAAGCATTCTTTGCAAGAGTGAAAGAGTAGGAAAATTCATTAATCACCAACAGTAGGGAATTTTTAAATGCTATGAGGATACTGTGTAGGCAGGGAAATTGTGTTTTTGTAATGTCTGTGTAGAGATCATTTTAGAAAAATAATTTTAAAGGTATACATAGTATATGGCTTTTATACTGTGTTTCCTTTGGTTTTCTCTTAATAAGTAGGATTTTGGTATTTCAATAATCCAGTAATTCTCTCTTCTATTTTTAAAGAATTTTAATGATGAGTAAATACTCATGAAATAATACTGAGTGAAAATAATACTAAACTATGCTAAAATGTGTTTATTTGTGCATGTACATATCGTGGGGGGAAAGTACATGACTAAAAGTATACTAAAATGTAATAATGATTACCTCTTCATATTGAGATCTTGGATAATTTTACTTTGATTAGTCTCCTTAATAGTTTAAGTTTGCTTATTGCATAAGCAATTTTATTTGAAATTTGTGTTCTACATTCTGATTCATAGAGCACTATTGATAAAGGTTCCAAATTTGGTTCTTTTCATAAGGTAATTATAGGAAAATAGTTTATAAGCTGAGCTTGATATCTAAGTAACTCTTTGCTAGTAGTGTCCATAAAGTTAGTGTATGTTTAATTTTTAATTCAACTCTATAATAATAAAGTTTATGTTTATAAAGATAGCTAACATGTATTGAGTATTTACTATATGAGACATTCATCTTTTTTAAGCATTATCGTACAACCAGCACAATTCCACAAGGTGGCCTAGTCCTACAGCCCATGCTATTCACATATTGCTTTCCATATTCATGTACGTTGTGTATTTTTTAAATGCCTATCCCTAAAACTCATGTTCCTTTCCATTATACCTTACTACTGCCAACTTAAGAACTATATATAAACAAGGTATATATACTTTCCAGTGATTTCGTGTTTCTGGTTAACATTAGTGATGCTTAGCAGAGTCCTCCTGAATATTACAATATTTATATATTAATTAACATTGTCAATTAAGTGTTCAGTTTAAGCATGTAGAAAAATACCTAGCAAATACATACACTCTGTAAAAGTACTGAAACACAGTAGGGAGAGTTTGACTACTGGAATGGCAGTGTGAGGACCTAATAAATCTGCTCTTCCTCCCCCCAACAAACCCACAAAAATGCTCCACAGCCAACTAATTTCAACCGTTTCAGAATTCTGGAAATTAACCGAAACCACAGAATGGACTGAGTGTTGCCTATCCAAGGGGGACTACTGATCCTTGGTAACACAACAGCCTGTGACATTTTAACTTGAAACCGTTCCCTACTGCCTCCCTTCGCAACTGAGTGCTGCAGTAGCCCTGCGAAGCCAGCAGTGTCACCACCAATGGGCAGGACCAACCTCCTTGAAGGTCCATTAAAATCTCCATCCCTAGCACTGTCAATATTTTGTGGGGACTAACAACTCCCTGGAAGATCTCCATTCTCAGGGTGTTGGCTATTTGATTTGACTCATTCGGAGTTCAGCTCTTGCAGGGAAGAGGGGCCTATCCCCAGGGCGGTACCAAAAACAGCAGTAACTTGCTGCCAGTGTCTCAGCTACCTACGTCTGTGATTAAAGGTGGAGGAAATAAGAGCCTGGTCAAGATCTAAAAGGAAGTCTTGGGAAACTAGATAACCATAGGCAACTTTGGAAAGCTATGACATATTCTTGGGGATTCTAGAAAGTTATGCAAATGCCTAGAAAGGAAAACACCTCATTTAAATACTCAGCTCCCTTCTGCCTGACCTCAAGGCCCTGCTTCAGCAAGAAATGAAAACTAAGGCTATCCTGTAAACTGTCTGAACTTTGAAGACATGCCTTCACACACAGGTACCCTTGACAGAGGCTGGAAAACATACAGGCAAGTATTTAGGAAAATCTATGACCAATCATTGGCTGACCACTAAATAGTATTGACCCAGCTATGCCCCCTTGGAAGCCAGACACAGAACAAGAACATTAAAAATAAAAATAGGCTGGGCACAGTGGCTCATACCTATAATCCCAGCACTTTGGGAGGCCAAGGGGGTAGGATTGCTTGAGGCCAAGAGTTCAAAAACAACCTGGGCAACATAGTGAGACCCCATCTCCACAAAAAAGAAAAAAAATTAGCTGGGCATGGTGTTATGCACCTGTAGTCCCAGCTACTCGAGAGGCTGAGGCAGGAGGATCACTTGAGCCCAGGAGTTCGAGGTTATAGTGAGCTATGATCATACCACTGCACTCCAATCTGCACAACAGAACAAGACCCTGTCTCTAAAAAATTTTTTAAAGCTCACACAGTAATATGCACATCTGAGAAGCTCAGCAAACTCAAAGTAGGCTAAATTCAAAGAAATCCATACTCATATACATCATAGTTAAGCTGTCAAAAGATAAAGAGAGACTCTTGAAAGGGACAAGAGAAGCAACTCTTCATGTGCAAGAGATCCTTAGTAAGGTTAACAGTTGATTTCTCATCAGAAAACACGGAGGCCAGAAGGCAATGGGATGATACATTCAAAGTATTCAAAGAATACAGTTGTCCGTCAAGAATTCAGTATACAAAGAATACACTTGTCCATCAGGAATTCTATATCTGACAAAGCTATCCTTCAAAACATGCAGACTCTTAGACATTCCCAGATAAACAAAAACAGAATCTGTAGCTAGCAGACCTGCCCCAAAACCAAAGGAAGCCCTTTAGTCTGAAATGAAGGAAAATGTATAAAAATGTGATTTGTATAATCATAATAGCACAAAGGAGGGAGGAGGGAATTGAGCTATATCAGAGCAAAGTTTTTATATGCAATTTGAATTAAGTTGGTATTAATCTGAAATAGGTTTTTAAGATTTTCTCATTTGCATATATTCATAAGGTACAAGTGCAATTTTGATACCCTGTCACATTACACCATGGTAAAGTAAGGGCCTTCAGTGCATCCATCACTGGCACAATGCACCTTGTACCCACCAAACAACCGCCCGCCATCTAGCCCCCCACCCAACAGCCCACCCCTGTGAGTCTCCAACATCCACCATCCACACTCTGCTTCCACGTGTACGCATTATTCGGCTCCCACTTACAAGTCAGAAAATGCACTTTTTGTCTTTCTGTGTCTAAGTTGTATCAATTAAGATAGTAACCTCCACTTCCATCCATTTTGCTGCAAAAGACATGATTTCATTCTCTCTTATGGCTGAATAGTATTATATTATACCATATTTTCTTTAACCAGTCCTCCATTGATGGACACTTAGAGTGATTCCATATCTTTGTAATGTAATTGTGCTGCAATAAACATACAGGTGCAGGTGTCTTTTTTATATATTGATTTCTTTTCCTTTGGACAGACAACAGTAATGGGATTGCTTGATCATATGTTCCTTCTATTTTTAGTTCTTTGAGAAATCTCCATACTGTTTTTCATAGAGGTTGTACTAATATATACATTCCCACTAACAGTGTCTGAGTTCCCTTTTCTCTGCATCCTCACCAACATCTGTTATTTTTTGTCTTTTTAAAAATAGCTCATTGTGGTTTTAATTTGCATTTATCTGCTGATTATTGATGTTAAATATTTTTTCATATGCTTGTTGGCTATTTGTTTATCTTCTTTTGAAAAATGTTTGTGTCCTTAGCCCACTTTTTTTTTTTTTTTTTTTTTTTTTGAGACAAGGACACACTGTTGCCCAGGCTAGAGTACAGTGACATCATCATAGCTCACCTCCAACCTCAAACTACTGGGCTCAAGCAATCCTCTTGCCTCAGCCTCCCAAGGAGCTGGGACTATAGGCATGCGCCACCATGCCCAGTTAATTTTTCTATTTTTTGTAGAGACAGGGTCTTGCTCTTGCTCAGGCTGGTCTCCAACTCCTGGACTCAAGCCATTCTCCCATCTCAGCCTCCCAAAGGGCTGGGATTACAGGAGTGAGCCACCGCACCTGGCTCTTAGCCCACTTTTTAATGGGATTATTTGGTGGGCTTTTGTCATTGTTGCTGAGTTGTTTGAATTCCTTATAAATTCTGGATATTACTCCCCTGTCAGTTTGCAAATATTTTCTCCCATTTCCCAGGTGTCTGTTCATTCTATTGATTATTTCTTTTGCTGTGCAATAACTTTTTAGTTTAATTAAGTTCCATTTGTCTATTATTTGTTTTTGTTGTCTGTGCTTTTGAGGTATTAGTCATGAATTCTTTGCCTAGACTCATGTCCAGAAGAGTTTTCCCTAGGTTTTCTTCCAATATTTTTATAGTTTCAGGTCTTATGTTCAAATCTTTATTTTTCTTTTTTTTTTTTATTTCAGAATATTATGGGGGCACAAATATTTTGGTTACATGTAATGCCTTTGCCTCACCCAAGCCAGGACTACAAGCTTGCCCTTCCCCCATACAGTGCACACTGCATCCATTAGCTGTGAGTGTACCCATCCCCACCCCCCCCTTCCCACCTGACAGGCACCCAGTGAATATAACTTCCATGTGAGCACCTTAGTGTTGATCAGTTAATACCAATTTGATGGCGAGTACATGTGATGCTTGTTTTTCCATTCTTGTGATACCTCACTTTGAAGGATGGGCTCAAGCT
>NW_012150130.1:826018-828837 GCF_000956105.1 Propithecus coquereli | reverse complement strand
ATCCCCCTACCCCCAAAGAGTATTACTACTGTGAGAGCACCTTAGTGTTGATCAGTCAGTGCCAGTTTGATGGTGAGTACATGTGGTGCCTATTCTTCCATTCTTGTGATACCTCACTTCGGAGGATGGGCTCAAGCTCTATCCAAGAAAATACAAGAGGTGCTAGATCACCATCGTTTTTTATAATTGAGTAGTATATGTATTTTTTTTTAAGATACCTATCACCTTGGTAAAGTTTCTCATTCAAATCCTGCATTGATTTTTTTATTTCTTTGTATTGATTTTCAGATTTCTCTTACATCTCACTGACTTTCTATATAATTGATACTTTTAATTCTTTATCTGGCATTTTGAGAAATTCTTTTTACTTGAGATCTGTTGCTGTACAATTGTTGTGGCCCTTCAATGGTCTCGTATTTCCTTGCTTTTTTATGTTTCCTGTGTCCTTCTGTTGGTATCTGTGTATCTGGTATAGCCAGTCACTTCTTTCAATTTTTTGAAATTGCTTTCGCAGGGGAGAATTTTTCCTGAAGATATATTTTGTTGATTGAGTAGGACACTTTGGCTTTGATTTTGGGTACTGGAAGTAGGGTGATCTTTGTGTGATTTCTTCAGCAGTACATAGGGTCAGTGGTATCTGTGATTTCCTTGGTGGATTAGGGTATGGTTATTAGTTGAAACCGATGAAGTTTTGCCAGGAACTTGGATGCCAGCTGAGCCAGTCTTTGGGGCCCTGTGGTGGCAGCAGTACGCTGAGTGTGCCTGTTTGTGGGCCCCAGAGTGGCTTATGTTTACACCAGTGTTAGTGGGTCCTGGAAGGCCAATTCGGTGGGCCTCCAGGTGGCTTGTTCAGAGGTAATAGTAGGAGCACTGGGCCAGGTGTGTGGATGGGTTCTTAGGCCTGTGGGCAGCTGATGTGATGTGGGTGATGACAGTAGTCAGCCCAGTGGTCAACCAACCCACCGGGACCCAAACAGTCGTGTTGGTGTTGCTGGTAGCTGCAATGGGTTGGGCAGGCCACAGCTGCCTGCAGAAGGGCAGTGGGTATTGTCCTAGGGATGTGAGGGAATGTCCAATCTCCCCCGTCTCTCTCCTTAGCATGGAGGCAATTACAGCAGCATCAGCCCCCGCCTGACCCAAGGGCAGGGTACAGGCCACTGTTATACTCTGGAAATTGTGCCAGCTGTAGGCCCACATCCAGTGAGTGCAGGAGCTCTCTCAGGCATGCAGCATGGGCAAGAAGCTGTGGCAAATATGGTCCATTTAAGTCTTGGTTTCACAGCAGCCTGCAGCAGGGTGGTGGGAATTGTCCCAGGGTTACAAAGGAGTGCCCAGTCTCTTACTCCCTTCAGCCGGTAGCAGGTGGTGGGTATTTTTCTAAGTGTGCTTAGGAAAGTTTTGTCTCCCCTTTTTCTCCCCAGGGGGTGGCAGCTGCAGCCACAATGCCTTGAACTCAGCCTAAGGGCAGGGTGCAACCCAGCATTAAACTCTCAAAATGGCTCCAGCCATGGACCTGCAGCCAGAGAGGGCATGGCCCCTCTCAGATGAACAGCATGGGCAAGAAGCTGTGGGAGTGTGGACCACTTGAGTCTAGGTCTCACAGCAGCCCACAGCCCACAGCAGGGTCCTGGTTATTGTCCTAGGTATGTGTAAGAGAACTTGTGCTCCCCTGTCCCTCCTTGGCTGGGTGGCAGCTACAACAGCATCAGTCTGAACTTAGCCTGAGGTTGGGGTGCAGCCCAGCCTTAAAGTCTTAAAATGGTATGTTGGGCCTGCAGCCATAGAGGGCAGGGCCCCTCCCAGGCAATCAGTCACATCTCATTCTCAACAGCAGTCCATAGCAGTGTGGTGGGGACCTTCCCAGGGATACATGGGAGCACCCAGTCTTCCCTCTCCCTCCTTGGAGCAATACAACAGCAGCAGCTGTGTCTGTAGATCCCTGGTATCTAGGCTTTCAGAATGGCACCCAGCTGAAGCTGTTCTAGACTTAGATGCCTGTGGGATTCCATGTAGCTTACCTTTCTGGAGCAACATCTCTATGCAATGTCTGGGCAATTCCCTGTATTAGGCCCGAGGCCTACATGAGTCAAGGGGTTCTCCTATAGCCACCATCATAAAGGCCCATTTCAGAGTGTGGAGTCCTGGGGGGTTTCTCTTTTACTGTTTCCCTGTGTCCAGGAGCTTTTCCAAGATTTCATCTAGTCCCCAGTAAGGCAATCTGCCTTGAACCCTCTCCTTACATATTTTTTGTGCTTCCCATCACTTCTCTATTGAATCCTAGAGCTCTCTCTTAGACCATATCTTCAAAATATGAGTATCTACTTATCAACTAGATTTTTTTTAAGTTAAGATGCTAACTGCAATCCTAAGGACAACCACTAAGACAATAACTCAAAAAATATATATATGGAAGAAACAAGGGAATTAAAATGGTATAATTTAAAAGACATATGAAAAATAACAAATGGTAGGCATAAATACTACCTTATCAGTAATTACATGAAATATAAATGGAATACAACACTCCCATCTAAAGACAGAGGTTGGCAGAATAAAGAAAAATATTATACAGCTAGGTGCTGCCTACAAGAGACATACTAAACTTTAAGATAGAAAATATTAGTAAGGCCAGGCATGGTGATTCATGCCTGTAATCCTAGCACTCTGGGAGGCCGAGGCAGGAGGATTGCTTGAACTCAGGAGTTCGAGACCAGCCTGAGCAAGAGCGAGACCCTGTCTCTACTAAAAATAGAAAAATTAGCCAAGTGTGGTGGTTGCACCTGTAGTCCCAGCTCCTCGGGAGGCTGAGTCAGAAGGAT
>NW_012150130.1:823789-825758 GCF_000956105.1 Propithecus coquereli | reverse complement strand
CAGAGCAATCAGACAAGAGAGGACAATTAGGGTGTCAAAATGGCAGCAGAAGAAGTCAAACTCTCACTCTTTGCTGACGATATGATATTATATCTGGAAAATCCCAAGGATTCAACCAAGAGACTCCTGGAATTGATAAATGAATCCAGTAAAGTCTCAGGATACAAAATCAATGCACTCAAATCAGTGGCATTCATATACGCCAATAACAGTCAAGCCAAAAATCAAATCAAAGATGCAACACCTTTCACAATAGCATCAAAGAAAATTAAATATTTAGGAATATATTTAATGAAGGAGGTGAGAGACCTATATAGGGAGAACTACAAAACACTGAGAAAAAGGATTGTAGAAGAAGGAAACAGATGGAAAACCCTACCATGCTCATGGATTGGCAAAATCAATATTGTTAAAATGTCCATACTACATTCAAATCCTTAATCCATCTTGAGTTGATTTTTGTGTATGATGAGAGACAGGGGCCCAGTTTCATTCTTCTGCATGTGGCAATCCAATTTTCCCAACACCATTTATTGAAAACAGTGTTCTTTCCCCATGTATGTTCTTGTCAACTTTGTCAAGCATCAATTGGCTGTAAGTATGTGGTCTTATTTCTGAGTTCCCTATTCTGTTCCAATGAACAATGAGTCTATTTTTATACCAGTAACATGCTGTTTTGGTTACTATAGCCTTGTAGTATAATTTGGTGTCAGGCAATGTGATGCCTCCAGCTTTTGTTCTTTTGGCTCAGAATTCCTTTGGCTATTCAGACTGTTTTTTCATTTCATATGAATATTAAAATTGTTTTTTATAATTCTGTGAAAAATGACATTGACCCCGTAGATTGCTTTGGGCAGTATGCTCCTTCTAACAATATTAATTCTTTTTTTTTTTAATTTCAGAGTATTACAAGGGTACAAATGCTTTGCTTACATAAATTGCCTTTGCACTGCCCAAGTCAGAGCTACAAGCGTGCCCATCCCCCAGACTGCGTGCACGACACCCCTTAGTTACAAGTTAATCTATCTCCTCCTCACCCCCACCTGCCCAACATCTGATGAATGTTACTTCCATATGTGACAATATTAATTATTAAATCTAATCCATGGTTATGGGATGTTTTCCCATTTGTTTGTATCATCTACAATTTCCTTCATCAGTGTTTTGTTGTTGTCCTTATAGAGATCTTTCACCTTCTTAGTTAAATTTATTCCTAAGTATTTCTTTAGTAACTACTATAAATGGGATTGCCTTCTTGATCTCATCCTCAGCTAGATTGCTATTGGTGTATAGAAACACTACTGATTTCTGTCGATTTTGTATCCTGAAATGATACTGAATTCATTTATCAAATCTAAGAGTGTTTTGGTGGAGTCTTCATGGCTTTCTAGATGTAAGCTCATATCATCATTAAGCTGGGATAATTTGACTTCCTTTTTTCCAGTCACATGCCTTTTACTTTTTCTCTTGTATGACTGCTCTGACTAGGATTTGCAGCATTCTCTTAAATAGGAGTGGTGGAAATGAGCATCCTTGTCTTCTTCCATTTCTTATAGGAAATGCTTTCAACTTTTCCCTTGGGAATGCTGACACTTCATTAGTTTGGTTGCTTTATGTACTCCCAGATGTCCCAAAGGCTTTGTTAATTCTTTATCTTTCTTTTTTCCTTATTTTTGTCTGGCTGGATTATTTCAAAAGATCTGTCTTCATGTTCTGAGATTCTTCCTTCTGCTTGGCCTCATATGTTATTGAAGCTTTTAAATGTATTTTCTATTTTCTTCAATGATTTTTTCAACTCCAGAATTTCTATTTGGTATTTTTTTTTTAATTTTTATTTCAGGAAATCATGGAGGTACAAACATTTTGGTTACATGTTATGACTTTGCCATATCCCAACCATGATTTGAGACATGCCCTTTCGCCCCCACAATGCTCACCGCGTCCATTAGTTGTGAGTTTACCCAACCCC
>NW_012150130.1:809469-811976 GCF_000956105.1 Propithecus coquereli | reverse complement strand
AGGATCACTTGAGCCCAGGAGTTTGAGGTTGCTGTGAGCTAGGATGGCGCCACATCACTCTAGCCCGGGCAATACAGTGAGACTCTGTCTCAAAAAAAAAAAAAAAGAATAAGTTCTAGTACCTACATTTTTATAACATTTTATCATTCTAATATTTGACAGGAACAATGTTTCCAAAGATCTTTGTTTTTGTTTTTTAATAATTCTAGCTGGCCAGCTCAGCCAATCAGCACATTTAGCTCTCCAGCTACCATACAGTGTCCTTGGTTTAGGTCGAAGCGCAAACTTCCTTGACCACCTTTACGTTGGTATTCCCCGTCCATCCGGAGAGAAGGTGAGTAAAAATTTAGTTTGTTTACAATTTATCTGTGTTTCAATATTCACTATTTAAATATTTAAATTCAACAGTTTGAACCCAATTGATTTTGAATTCAAATATTTTTTATTCCCTTTGAAGAGTAAAGAAAAATTGATTGGTAGTGACATATCTAAGCTTATATTACATATAAGGATCAGGATTTGAAAATATTATATAGTTATTTTTCCATCTCCTTTTCCATAAATCTCACCTGTTCCTCTTTGTTGCTTTTTCTCCATAACATTTTTAACCACCTAACATGTATAAGTAAAATAGTATCACTACACTTACGTTATACGTGATACGTGTATAGTATGTATAATAACAGCATATTTTATTGTCAGTCTCCCCTTAACTTGAATTTTAGCTCCAAGCATTTGCACACAGCACGTTGAACAGTGCCTGCTACATCGGTGTCCAATAAATATTAGTTGAATGAATGAATTCATAAGACACAAATATAATCCTTCCCTGAAAAGATCAGAAAATTTTTCCAACAGATGGTTCAGGAGCCCTATTTTTGGCTTAATATATGTAAACATAGCTTAATCTATACCTAGGATTCCAATTTCTCAAAGTGCTCAAGGTTTATCCTTATTTATGTAGAATAATTTTGTTTCATAAATGTAATGAATGTTAAATGTTCTTAAATTCTTCTTCCAGTCTATACGAAAACAAGAGTGGACTGCGATCATTCCCAATTCCCAGCTGATTGTCATTCCATACCCTCACAACGTCCCTCGAAGGTAATGTCCTTGCTTGAACTGAATTCGTTAAAGATACTGTCCACTCTGAACCATAGATACAGCTGTATCTTTTAAAACCTGTCTTCTTCCTGCTGGGTTCCCATGAGTGCCCATCAGTTAATTTTCTTACAGCAAACTTTAAATGTCTAAACATACTTACACAAAAGGTCCCTGACATTTTTCATGAGGAACAAATTCATTCCTGTTAGAAAAACAGCTTGTTAACTAATTAGGGATTTATACATATTCTGCTTAAATAAATTGGCCTCCAGTTTACTAGTTATAAGTTCCAAAATTTCAAGATACTAAATTTTTTAATAAAGCAGTGATGTTTTTAATAAATTCTTTGAGAAGTTTTGGAGTCAATAGATCTAGGCTAGAAAAACTGAGCTGCACTGCGGCCCAACTGCAAGGTTAGGACTAGTCCTTTGTCCTCTCTGAGGCTCAATTTCTGCATCTTTAGAAGGGGAGATAGAATACGGGCCTTATAAGGACCAGGATGAAATATCCTTAGCACAGTGCCCAGCATACTGTAAGTGAATAATAGGTATTTATCCACAGAATATGCTCCTTTCATAATACAGGATTTAACTCTAAATTCTTAATTTATCTTTGTTCATTTTTCTTTAAATTACAGGATTGATTCTATTCTTTTTTTAAATTTCAAAATATTACAGGGGTACAAACATTTTGGTTACATATTAATAAATTGCTTTTGTACCGTTTGAGTCAAGTTATAAGTGTGCCCATCACCCAGATCACGTGCACTGTACCGTTTGATGTGAATTTACCCATCCCTCTCCCCCCACCTGCTTGGTTTCCGGTGAGTGTTATTGCCATAGATTCTATTCTTTTTAAAGTAAGAAATGAAGGTATTTACTAACATTTAGACTTCACTGGGGAAAACTATGCTAGTCTGATAACAACATGGGAAAATAACCAAAGAGAAATGGTGCACTTTGCCTACGAGTACTCGTGACCAGCGGGGGCCCTGCCTGTTAAACTTCTTCTCAGAATACTGGCTTTACTGTCCATTATCACATTTTTAGATGGGGTGGATTCAGTGGAATGCTACAGCCAGTTTATGACGCCATCTCACGAGCTGACTCTGCGCGTCTTTTTCCACCTCTATATCGTGGAGTCACATTACAATTAGTTACGGTGGGAGAATTTACTCCATGAAAATTGGCAAGTGCCGTAAACTCGGGCTCCCCCATCCTCGCCCCCACGGAGGCACTTGATGAGAACACCACTGGATGTATTTTATGGTAGATTTATGGGCTTCAGAACAAAACTGCTTAGGAAAACAAACTTTATCACAGCATTATGTTTGGAATAAGACAACATCAGTACAAACAGTTATAGTCCTGGTTCAGATTTTTTTTAATAAGCCTGTATGGTGT
>NW_012150130.1:808801-809419 GCF_000956105.1 Propithecus coquereli | reverse complement strand
ATATGCCAGGTCATAAAACAACCTCAGTAAATTTTAAGGGATTTAAATCATACCAAGTATGTTTTTGAAACACAATGGAATGGTATTAAAAATAGCAGAAAGAAAATTTTCAAATCCAAAAATATGTGGAAATTAAACAATATACTCCAAAATAAACAATGGTTCAAAGAAGAAATAACAAGGGAAATTAGAAAATACTTTGAACATAAACAAAAACACAACACACCAAAATGTATGGAATGCATCTAAAACATTCCTTAGGGAAATTTATTGCCAGAAATGCCTATCTTAAAAAATGAGAACAACCCGAAATCAGTAGACTAATCTTTTACTTTAAGAACCTAGAAAAAGAAAAGCAAAACTAAACCCAAACCAAGCAGAAGGCAGGAAATAATGAGAGGAGATAAATTAAATAGGGAATAGAAAAACATAGAGAAAACCAATTAAACCAAAAGATGGTTTTTAAAAATATTAATAAAACTGACAAATCTTTAGTTAGATTGACCAAGAAAAAGACTCAAATTACTAAAATTCAGAATGAAAGAGGACACCACTACTGACCTTAAAAAATGTTTCAGGTACTTTGGAAATAGTTTAATAGTTCCTAAAGACGTTAAA
>NW_012150130.1:793743-804076 GCF_000956105.1 Propithecus coquereli | reverse complement strand
TTTTTTTTTTTTTACCAAAATGCCTATGTTCCTGATTTCTTTTAGGTCTATTTTAAAAGTAGAACTATCAAAAACATCTCATCAAAGAACTGGGTTTTTTTGTAAGTGTGAGTAAAGTACTGAGAATAGCTAACTTCAACTTATTAACAGTATTTGTTTTCTTAATGTTTACTTACTCTTCTGAATTTCCAGAATATTCTGCCATAGCTTTCTTCCACAGTCTCAACACTTCTCAAGTTTCTCTTTCTCTCTCCAAAGAAATGCTCTCTATAAATTTATGTACATAATAAAAACCAAATTGATTTTAGTCTGAGGTGTATTTTGAGATTTATTAACTAGAGGCTAACTTATAGATCAATAAATTTTAATTATCCCAAAATAAATCAGTAGCTACTTGCTATTTATCAGAACAACCTAACCTTTATTAAACTTTTAAAATGGAAATATATCCATTATCTATTTCCAGGGAGAACAGAAAGTCCTATGTATATAACCACGTGCAGTGTTGGTGATACGGACTTTGGTTTTAGGCTCCTTAGGGTTTGCAAGTGCTGTATTATACGGGCTGTTTCAGAAGGGAAGAGCTAATTCTATTTATGCTCAAGACCTTTAGTCTGTATATTGCCATTAACATTAAGGGACTAAAGGTGATTTTGTGAGAAATCTCAATCTAAAAGTCATTTTAGTAATGTGATACAGAAATGGTAGAAGCTTTGCACAGGCCATCTATATGCAAAATATGTATGTTTTAGTTGGTCATACTACATATAGGACAGTGGTCAAAAATAAGGTGGCATAGAAGGCTTATAGGCTCATATGACTAGCCTTAGAGTTCCAGATTTTAAATTCATCAGGTAAATGAAGATATTAAAAAGATGATGAAACTTAGAAAAAGGAAAATAATGAAATATCTCATCAAAAAATTCTATTTCAGTTCTCTGAGTAAAATACAAACGCTATAGGATTATCAGTATTCTTACGACTATCTAAATTTAATTGCTTTTGTTTTATGTATAATGGATAAATGAGTAAATGATTTAATGAATCAATTAACTCATTAATAAGCTATTTTACTTTTGGCTCTCAGTATAAGTTTGTTATTTTTAAGTAAGATTTATAATTTTAATTTTTCTGTTTTTATCTACAGCTGGAGTGCCAAACTGTATCTTACACCAAGTAACATTGTTCTACTTACTGCTATCGCTCTCATCGGTGTCTGCGTTTTCATCTTGGCAATAATTGGCATTTTACATTGGCAGGAAAAGGTTTGTTCATTTAAATGAAACATTAACTTTGGTTAAATGACCACCCAAAAATCATCAGGCATATAGAAAAATTTCATTAGAAATAATTTCATAATGGCCTCAAAAATAATAACCAGTTTTTAAAATGGCCTGTGTTCAGTATCTACTGATAGAGCCATGGACATTCTTTTGCCAGGATTAACAGCCATCTCTTTTAAAGAATCAGAGCACAGAGAAGCTAAATGATTTCCTCAAGGTTTAGGTGGAAAGCAACAACTAAAGTGATAAACATCTTTTCCACCTATCAAATATTCTTTGCATTGAACTAAACTGATTTCTGTTCTTTAGTATAATACTCTAAATAATAATTGAAAACAAAACTCCTAAAAAATGTAGGCTTTTATGCAATATATATGTGAATAAAAAGAGGAGGTATTACCATAAATTTATTAGCAGTTTAGACATAAATTGAAAAAGGTAATTTCTATTTGTATATGAATATATATTAAATACATAACTTGTAGGTTCCAATAATGCTCTTAAAAAAGTACTTTTTGTGTCACAAAATAAAGACGTTTTTCTTTTTTTACACCTACTGTTTTTGGATTGTCATGCCCATCATAATTATCTTTTGGTAACTAAAATTACTGTCTGTTTTATCTTAGCTACTCTCTTATGAAAAAGAGAACATGTTAATTGTTCTATAAATGTTCATAAGTTGGCCAGGCACAGTAGTTCATGCCTGTTATCCCAGCATGTTGGGAGGCCAAAGCTGGAGGATTGCTTGCAGCCGGGAGTTCAAGACCAGCTTGGGCAATAGCAAGACCCTATCTCTACAAAAAAATGTTTTAATTAGCTGAGCATGGTGGTGCACACCTATACTCCCAGCTACTTGGGAGGCTGAGGCAGGAGGCTCGCTGGAGCCCAGGAGTGTGAGGCTGCTGTGAGCTACGCTTATGCCACTGTACTCTACCCCAGGCAACAGAGTGCAATTTATCTCTTAAAAAAAAAAGTTCATAGGTTTATCTATTAATTAAAAAAAAAAAAATCACTCCTTCTAAAGTTACATATTCAATTAGCTTTAAGAGTGCAACTACGAGTAAGATCAAAGATGACCATATATACTTTGTCAAGAATTATCAGAACACAGTCCAAAATATGACACATAGCTCTTGACCTATGAAGGAAAGGAAATTAATTTTGTTAATTCCTCAAGAGATCTGATTACAGCATAAACATTGTGGATTTATAACAATAATGATGCAGTGACTAAAAACTGAAGTTTTAAATACAAGTATGTGTTTCCCTGTGTATACACAGTGTCTGCCGTGGCACTGCGGCAGCGCAGAAAGGCAGAACCTCTGCGACCGCTCTTCACCCGAGCCGGCCGCCGTGGCCCCAGTGCAGGCTCTGCGCGGCGCCTGCCCCAGGCCCTCTTCCTCTACACCTTCCCTGCCAGTTTCATCGAAAGTCATGGCTTCATCTATCGCCTCACATATCCCCAACTGTCATCTCTGAAGGCCTCTTCCCCCTTTTCTAACTGTCACCATAACCTAGATTACTCACAAGCACCTCAAGACCAATATTCTAAAGATTCATCTCTCCTCTTTCTTACATACCTGTAAGATTTCATCAGTTGCCTTACTGGGTCCGCCTCCGTAAGAATGACTTCAGCTGACTCCACCTCTGCATTCCTACTGACACTGCTTTGGTCCAGCCCCTCCTCTGTCCTCCTTGGTCCCGCTCATCCCATTCTCTCCCTTTCCATTCCGTCCATCACACTGCGGCCAGATTCCTCATCATCAAGTTTAGCCTTAATAATGCTGCTCCCCTGCTCAGCAACCTCTGGTGACTATCCATTGCCTTTTATGTATAAATTCTTAGCCTGGCCTTCACATTACTTCCATGTGCTCCAGAACATACCTTTCCAATCTCATTTCTCATCAGTTCCTTTCACGTATTCCACGCTCCTTCCAGAATTCCCATGATTGCTCGTGCTGCACCCCCGGCTTGGAGTGAATGATGCCCTGCCCCCTCATTTCCATAAATACTGTCTTTTCAAAGCTTTCCCTTTCCTCACCTGAACCTAAAAGTAATCTCTCCCTCAGACTACTGGTAACATTTTTCACTTTTTTTCTTGAAGTACAGTCATACAGTATGTTCTGCTTTGTTTTTTCTGGGCTCAAAGTTCCTAGAGAACAAGGTACAAAACTGAGGGTTTTTTTAATCCCTTAAAATGCCAAATACAGTACTTTGCTGGAAGCAGGTCAGTTAATATCTGCTAAATCAATAGGTTAACCAAAAAATAATTAATCTACTTTAATATAATTAGTTTAGATTTGTTTATTAACATCATTGCTAAGAATGGGAGAAAAATGCCATAGTTGATTCTATCCTTATAGAATCTAATGTTTACTCCTACTTTCAAATAAGTAACAAATGATAATAAGCTAAGTATTTAAGGATCATTTCTTATTGGTTTTTAAATTCAATTAGATCATTAATTATAAAATAACTACTTTAAACTACAAAAATATTTCATGTGATTATTGCATTCATACGTTATCTATAATTGCCAAGGACTTTTTAAAAAATTAATCACTTTGTATTTCAGAAATGAATCTTTTTTTTAACATTTTCCTAACATTTATAAACTAGTCTAAAATTCTTTTTCAGAAAGCAGATGATAGAGAAAAACGACAAGAAGCCCATCGATTTCATTTTGATGCTATGTGACTTGCTTTTACTATTACATAATGGAATGGTTATTCACTTGATTAGCTGAAATACTAAATTCTGGCTTATAGAAGAAAATAGGGGAGTTTGATTATTATTTATAAATGATGCATCCCTTGGTGATTATTGGAAAGTATTCAAATAAATATTGTCTGAATGTGCCACGAGGTCTTTTTTTTTTAAAAAAAAGCACTTTGTATACAAAAATTTTGTTTCTTGATTCAGTAGTATTGTACATTTTTCTTCCTTTGTGGAATGTGTTGCATGTACTCCAGTGTTTATGTATTTATAATCTTATTAGAGTAGTGATGATGGAAAAAGACATGTGTAAATAAAAATATTTAAATAAGCGGGGATTTTTGTGTTCCACTTGAATTGGTCTTGCTTCTTATTCTAAGAATACAAATTACACTTTCGTGAATGTATCTCTGACTTATTAAAACATTCACCTTCATTGCAGCAGGTCAGGGGTATCTCACTAATGGCTTACGATATAGTGCTTGGGTACTCTGGTGTTGCAGTAAGACAGACTTGCCTTAAACTTCTGGTTTCCACCACTTTCAAAGTTATTATTTAAACTCTGCTATTGCTTAATCTCTATAAGCCTCAGTTTTCTTGTTTATACATTAGGGCTAATAATATTTACTTGAGTTATTGTAAACATTAAATGGGATGATGTACGTAAAGTGTTTAACTTGGTGCCTAGCACAGAGTAAGTGCTCAATAAGTGGTAGCTGTCATTATTAATATTTTAGATGGTTTTATTAGACTTCTACAACTAATTATCGGAATATATAGACTCCACAGAATTTTATTTTCAGGCATGAAGAAATCATATTCTTTAGAAAACTTAAATTCTTGGTGATTGACATCTTATATAAAGATTACTTGCTCATATTAACTAAAAATTATATTACTGTACTAAGAATTAATGTGCCCTAAAAATTTTCATTTGGAAACTGATCCTCATCATGTGATAATGAAGAGCATTTGATTTCTTGAAAGGAAACTGCTGTAGGCAGCATCTGGAAATGCAAATCTTCAATCACATTTCTATTCTCAAAGGCTTGGAGAAGTCTATAATTTACGTTCAGACCTCAATGCAAATTTTATATTGTGAACTACACATTGCCAAAAATTTGCTTTAGAAAGACTTAAATCTAAGATGGGAGAAAAGTTTATATATCAATGGTAATAATATTCTAATATGCAAATAGGTATACGATGGCTATAAAACACAAAAATTTCTTTGAAAACAATTAATTTTGTTCTTCATGTTTTTTTTCTTTACAGTTTACTGAGTGGCATGTGTTTTTACTTTGTATCTAAGCATGCTAATATGTCTTCTTAATAAATATCCTTTATTAAAACAAAGTATTTTGGTTGCGTTTTTAAATAATTATTTTTGAGCATAAAGACTCAGAGGTTATGAGATGTAAATCATTTATCTGAACCAGGAGACTGAAGTAAGGTGACTTGCCAATTGCCTCTTTGTAGATCAGGGGCAAGGTGGGGCTTTCCTGACTATAATATTCAATTAAGTTCTCTAAACAGTTATCAACCCGTAAGGCTATGCTGGGCACTATTCCACAACTTCCCAAAGACAATTAAGCTTAGTATCTATGGATTGATATAGCATGAGTCTTAAAACTCACTTGGAGACAGGGCCTACAAGGAATAGCGTTACAGACAAAATGTTAATAACAATTAAAAATATAATCAGTGACATTAATAAGTTTCTGTATTTCCAAATGCAACTATAATATCATTTTTTAAGGAACAGCAGGTAAAAAATTTGTCACAACGTTGACAATCACTAACAAAGATCCTTATATTAATTTTGAATATCGTAGTAAAAGAGAACAAGATTTTGAGGTCAGACAAATCTGAATTCAAACCTGTCCCAGGGGCTGGGCGCGGTGGCTCACGCCTGTAATCCTAGCTCTCTGGGAGGCTGAGGCGGGCGGATTTGAGCTCAGGAGTTCGAGGCCAGCCTGAGCAAGAGCGAGACCCCGTCTCTACTAAAAATAGAAAGAAATTAATCGGACAACTAAAAATATATAGAAAAAATTAGCCGGGCATGGTGGCGCATGCCTGTAGTCCCAGCTACTCGGGAGGCTGAGGCAGAAGGATCGCTTGAGCCCAGGAGTTTGAGGTTGCTGTGAGCTAGGATGACACCACGGCACTCACTCTAGCCTGGGCAACAGAGTTAAGACTCTGTCTCAAAAAAAAAGAAAAAAAGAAAAAACCTGTCCCAGGTTAGCATAAGAAGTTTGGGCCTTCATACCCCACATTCATCAATTATTGGGTGTAGGCTGCCCCCAAGGACCTCTATCTGGAAAAAGAAAACAGGCACAAATAACCAATATCAGAAAGAAAAAAGATATAACTACAGATAATGTATATATTAAAATAGGAAGACTTTGAGAACAATTTTATACCAATGAATTTGAAAGTTTATACAAAATGGACCAATTCCTAGGAAAATATCACCAAAACATACTAAAAACCAGAAACCTGAGTACTCTTTCTGGTGGATGCTGTGATGTGGTCTCCAGACCCTCTATCCTAATTTCTGGGAGTGTCATCAGTATTCATCTGTCAGCCTCATCTGAAGAAAGTAGAGTCACCCAAGATCACTCCCCTCTTCTTGACATAAAATCCTAAATGTTCATAAACTAAATATATAAAGTAAAAACTGACAGACAAATAAGAAAATAGACAAACCCACAATTTAAGTTGGAGATAGCAATATTCCTACAGTAACTGAAAGAAAATTAGGCAGAAAATCAGAAATCTTAGAGATGACCTGAAAAGCACTAACAATCAACCTAACCTAGTGGATATTTACATAACACTCTAACCAACAACAGCAAAATACAGTCTTTTTAAGTGCACATAGAACTCTCACCAAGATAGACCATATGCTGTGCCATAAAACAAACCTTACCAATTCTAAAAGAATAGAAATACAAAGTAGAATGTCCAACTATAATAGAATTAAAGTAGAAAAATACCTGGAAAATACCCACATATTTGGAAATTAACACCCTTTTAAATAACCATAGGGTCAAAGGGGAAGTCTCAAAGGAAATTTTAAAATATTTTGAACCAAATTAACATAAAAAATGCAACATATGAAAATTTGTAGGATGCAGAGAAAGTGATTAGAGGGGGATTTCTAACATTAAATGCATGTATTAACAAAGAACAAAGATGATGATGAAAGAAATCAAAGAAAACCTAAATGGAAAGACTATTCACAGATTGGAAGATGCAACATAGTAAAGATGTCAGTACTCCCCAGAGTGATCTATAGATTTCACACCATCCCTATCAAAATCCCAGCAGTATTTTTTTTTTTTTTGCAGACATGGACAAGATTATCGTATAATTTATATGAAAGAGAAAAGGAACTAAAATAGTTTAAAACAATTTTGAAAAGAAGACAAATAGAAATCAAATCATCTGACTTTAAAACTTATTATAAAGCTACAGTAATTAAGGTGGTGTGGTATCAGCAAAGAGACAGACATAGATCAATGTTACAAAAGAGTCTAAAAACAAACCCACAGATAGATAGATATTTGATCTTTGACAAAGGTATAAAAGTGATTCAGTGGAAGACAGTCTTTTCAACAAATAGTGTCAGAGCAATTGATCATCTGTATTTGCCAATATATACAAAAGGCAAAGAAGAAAAAGAACCTTGACCTAAACCTCAGACCTCACACAAAAACTAACTCAAAATTGGTCATAAAGTTAAATATAAAATGTAAAACTATAAAACTTTTAGAAGAAAACATACAAGAATATCTTCCTAAACTGAGGTTAGGCAGAGTTCTAGAAATGACACCAAAAGTATAATACATAAACCAAATTTGACTAAATCTGTAAGAAATATGTTTTGTCAAAGACACTTTCAAGAGAATGGACAAGCTGCATATGCAAAGAAAATATTCACACATCACATATCCAACAACACACTTTTATCATGAATGTATAAAGAACTCTCAAAACTCAACAGCACACAAACCACCCAGACCAGATGGCACTGAAGGCCAAGAAGGCAGCACTGAAAGGCATCCATAGTCATTAAAAAAAAAAAAAAGACGATGATCTGCACTTTACCCACCTGCTGGCAACCCAAATATCCTCAGAAAAGTGCTCCCAGGAGAAACAACTCTGCCATCATCAAACTGCCCCGACCACTGAGTCTGCTGTGAAGAAGACAGAAAACAAGACACTTGCGTTCACTGTGGATGCCAAAGCCAACAAGCTCCACATCAAACAGGATGTGAAGAAACTGTGACATTGTTGTGGCCAAGTTCCACACCCTGCACAGGCCTGATGGAGAGAAGAAGGCATACGTTTGACTGGCTCCTGATTATGATGTTTTGGATATTGCCAACAAAATGAGGATCATCTAAACTGAGTCCAGCTGGCTAATTCTAAATATACATATTGTCACCATTTGGGGAAAAAAAAAAAAAGGAAACTCGAATGGGCAAGAACTTGAACAGACACTTGACCAAAGAGAAAATATGAATGGTGAATAAGCACGTGAAGGACGTTCAACATCGTTAGCCATTAGGAAAATGAATCTCGAAACCATGAAGAGATACCACTACACGCCCATTATGAACAAAGAATGTTTTCATGGATAAAACAAAGAATAATGACAATTCAAAGTGCTGACAAGAATGAGGAACAACCAGAATTCTCATACATTGCTTGTGGGAATGCATAATAGTAAAGCCACTCTGGAGAACAGTTTGGCAGTTTCTAAAATCAATTGCATTTTTATATACCAGCACAATTGGTTACAAAATAAAACTTAAAAACAGGTTAACATTTATAATAGCATCAAAAGAGTCAAGTATCTAGGAATCAATATAACACAAAATACACTACAACTCTATAACATTTTTCTGAGAAACACTAAACAAATCTTCAATAAATGCACATCTTTATCATGTTCATGGAGCGGAAGACTCAAAATCATAAAGATGTCACATCCTCCCAACTCCACTCAGTATCCTAAAGGGGGATTGTTATTGCCGAGCTTGATAAGCTGTTTCTAAAGTGGATATGGAAAGAGAAGGGCCAAGAATAGCCAAGACACTCTTGAAAAAGAACAAGGACTTGCTGTATCAGATACAAAAATTTAATATAAAGTTATAGTGATTAACAAAGTGCAGTATTGGTGAAGAGATAGACAGACTAATGGAACATATTAGAGAGTCCAGAGAAACTTATATACATCAACATTTGATTCAAGGAGGCAACACTGCAGAGCAGTAGAATAACAACAGCCTTTTAACAATAAATAAGCCTGAGGCAATTCATATAAAAACAAAAATTAATTGTACCCCTATCACACAGAAAAATCAATTCCAGGTGGATTGAAGAGTACATGTGAAAAGCAAATTTACAAGCTTTCGTACTTACTATAAGTAAATAACTTCATAATCCTGGAGTGAGGATCCTATTCAAGTCACAAAAAACACTAATCTTTAAAAGAAATTTTTGATGTGTTGAAGTACATTAAAATTAATAACTTATATTCATCCACAAATATTATAAAAAGTGTGAAGAGACAAGCCACAAAATGGAAGATATTTTCAATACATATAAATGATTTGTATCCAAAATATAGAAATGCTACAAAATGATTTAAAAAGAAAGCCCAATAAAAAATTCAGCAAAAGGATTGACAAACAGTCTTAACAACTGACAATAAACAAATATTTGTATGGATGTGCAGCAACAGAAGTCTTATACACCCTTAGTCAAACTAAGTAAAAAACAAAAAAAGTAAAGGCTACGGTTGCTTGTACTCGTATTAATTAGATTGAAGATACGCATACTGTAAATCCACACACCAATTCTACTCTTAAGAAAGTGTCACACGTGTACACCAGGATCTAGGTATAAAAATGTTCACAGCAACTACATTCATAAAGGCCAAAAGCTAGAAGCTGCCTAAATATCCATCTGCATGGATTATTATACAATTAAATACTATACCAAAACGTAGAATACTTGTAAAAGCCATGACATTTACAACTGCACACAAAAACATGGATTAATCTCATAAAGTTAAGCCAAAAAGCAAAACACAGAAGCATAAATACAGCTCATACATATAAAGTTCAGAAATAGGAAAAATTAAACTAGATTGTTTAAGGATGCATTTTACAGGAAGAAAACTATAAAGAAAAGGTAGGAAATGATAAAAGTCAGAATAGTTATTAACTCTTGGGAATTAAGAGATTATGATCTGGCGAAGGCATATGGAGAACTTCAAGAATAGGTGATGTTTTATTTCTTTCTTTTTTTTTTTTTTTTTT
>NW_012150130.1:769734-793279 GCF_000956105.1 Propithecus coquereli | reverse complement strand
CTGTAAAACTTTCCAAAGATCTTTTTGTACATAATATATTTACAAATAAGAGTTTCATTACAAATCTTAGATTATATATTTTATAGTACAAAATATTACTAGTTTTGCTGTTAATATTACAATAATTTTGATTTACCTTTCTTACAAATATGAGAACTGAATAATACTGACCTATAGTAAATATGTATATTTAGTATATATGCATTCCAATCACACAAGCATAGGTATATCAACCAGCACAGATATTCACAGTCCATCAAGCCCATAATATGAACTTATAAGAAATTTTTATATCTAGCAAACATTTCCAAATAACTACAGTAAGAATTTTGCACTTTAAAACTCTGCTTTCATATTGCGCCAATAAACTAGCATTCGTTTCTTCTTGCAGTAAACAGGTTTAAGCATGAAGTAAATAGATATCCTTTCAAATTGGGATTTTGGCTTTTAAGAAAAAGATCCCATATATGTTAGCAGCTTTATTCTAAGAAATATACAGTCATGCATCGCTTACTGATGAGGATATACTCTGAGAAATGCATTGTTGTGCAAAAGTCATACAGTGTACTCACACAAACCTAGATGGTATAACCTACTACATACCTAGGCTACATGGTACCTGTACAACACGTTATTGTTCTGAAAACTGTAGGCAATTGTAACACAATGGTAAGTATTTGGTATCTAAAGATATCTAAACACAGAAAAGATACAGTAAATATACGTATTATAATTTCATAGGACCTCTGTCATACATGCAGTCCATCATTGACCAAGACATCATCAGGCAGCAAATGACTGTAATTAGGGCCCTTCTTAGTTTTTCACAACCAAATGGAGGTAACTGATGACCAGAAATTTTCTTGGCAATGTGAAATTTTCCTGGTAAAGCTGAAATACTTTAGTAGGAGGCAATAATTTTATTTTTATTTTTTCCTTTTTTTTTTCTATTCTTCCCAAAGGCATCAAAAGAGAGGCAATACTTCATAAAGCTTTCTTGGCTTGGAATTATGCTAACCACAGATTTATTAGTTTAGTAGACAGTGTTACTGAAAGAACTCTTGCCCTCTTCTTCAATATCACTAACACAGGAATAATTTTGGCTCATGCAGTTTATGGACTGAATTGTGTCCCCCACAAATTCATATGTTGAAGAAGCCCTGAGCCCCCATGTGACTATGTTTGGGGACAGGGCCTTTAAGGAGCTGAGGGAGGGTACATGAGGTCGTAAGGGTGGGCCCCTGATCTAACAGAACTGGGGTTCCTCATGTGAGAAGAGGAGGACACACCAGGAGCACACACTGAAAGAGTAAAGGCCCCTGAAGACAGTGAGCACGCAGACCAGGAAAGAGGCCTCGACAAAAACCAGGACTGTGAGAAAATAAATTTCTGTTTAAGCCACCCAGTCTGTAGCATTCTGTCACAGCATCCTGATCAGACTAATACAATGCCTTAAAAAAAATTACAATTTTCCTGTTTCTTCCCTAAAAACATCCTACAGTTGTGTAATAATGAAATCTCCATACAATAACATATATGATTTTGTTTTTCACTAAATTTCACCATTATTGTAGCCGTATCTGCACACTGTAAGTAAAGCAGTTTGCGATCTGTATTTTATTACAAATAGATTTTCTGTACATAGGAGTTTGGTTATTTGTAAATTCTTCTATCCTAGTTATATCTCCGTATTAGTTGACTCGGGCTGCCACAACAAAATACCATAGGCTGGGTGGCTTAAACGACAGATGTATATTCTCATAGCTCTGGAGGCCAGAAGTCCGAGATCAAAGCACCAGCCAATTCAGTTTCTGATGAGGGCTCTCTTCCTCGCTTGTGTACGGCAGCCTCTCTGCTGCGCCTCACGCGGCCCGTCCTTGGTGCCTGCCCAGGAAGAGAGCGAGCGAGCCCTCCAGGGTCTCTTCGTCTAAGGACACTAATTCTCCCAGGGCCCATCGTTCTGACTTCATTTAACCTTAATTACTTCCTTAGAGAATCCCATCTCCAAATACAGCCACACTGCAGGTTAGGCTTCAACATATGAACTTTGAGGGGACACAAACATTCAGTAAACAACGATCTCTAAACATAAACCCTTCCTAGTCTATCATTTAACAAAATGTTAGCACTCCCAAACTATAGCAAAACAGAGACAATAAAAATCTGTTAAGTATATAAACACTGAGATAAAATACTTCATTTTTAAAATGATTCTAATAATAAGTCAATGTCACGCAACACAGTTCAAGTGCTACGTGAGACTTGGTCAGAGAAAAAACAAATTTAAACTATAGGAATAATTCTGTGAGGAGTTGAAGAGCTCTGGCTAGATCAGGCAGAATGCAATGAAAGCAGAGTCCTCAATCACCTGGAAACTGGCAGCTAATGTGGAAACAGACTGGGTGCTACTGGGTGGTCTTCCAGGAAAATAATAATCCAAATAGAGAACTCTCCAGCCGAGAGATACGCAAACTGCTTTCCTTTTGATTTAGCTGACATATGGCCACACAGTAATCTCAGCTACGATCTGTGCCTTACTACACTCCTGGAAACATCTACTACAGACGATTACACCAGTACATTTGAGATAGGTGTCTTAAAAGGGAGCCACAAAATGAACATTCCCAATGGGAATCTATTCCCAGGCCAATATAATAGAGGAAAAAAGACTTTTTAGGTTTAATAAAAATGATACTACCAGTAAGAGCTACTAAGCTAAATGAAGAAGTACTATATATCTACTTTTTGGATTACTGTGATTAATCGCTCCCCTTTTCTTATATTCTCAACTCATCTGCCAAATTAATCCTCCCACAACTTCATTACTCCACTATTAAAGACTACTCCTCTGGCTCCCTGAATCCAGCGCAAATTCCCCTGCCCAGCATTCAAGCAAGTATCTACATAATCAAGCCCAGCATAGTCAGCCTTATTTTTAATACCAAACACAACTCTTGCCCCAAATTTGATATTCCCCCTGCTCCTTGCCTGGTGTATTCCCCACCTGCCCACAGAGCGTTTCCATTCTGTCACCTCCTTCGTGAAGCATTTTCTGATGACATCACACACACCGATTTTTCCTTCAGTCAACAACTACGCATTAAGAACCTATTTTCGTTCCAGACGTTGAGAGGGCCCCTTCCCCCCAATTCTTTTTGTCCACCCTTGTCTGCGACTTAGGCTTATTAGCCTCCTTACCGTCCCAGTCTGCCAATATGCCACCTTAATATATCCGTGGAAAACGTTAATGTTTTCTTTCTAGTTGGTTCTCTCGTGTGCAGTCTTAACTGTAGGTGATTGTTTTTAGGAATTCAAACTTATGTATCTTTTATACCCCCTACAGCGCATAGCAAAGGGCTGATCACCTTGATATCAACTGGTGTTAAATATGTTTTTCCTTTGTAAATCTTGTGCATTACTTACACTTTTGTGCCTGTCTTGAAGGGATACAAGGAAAGAGAGAAGAGCCTGACACTTGAATATTTTTTTCAGTTGCGGACATTGTCCTTAGCTGTAATTGGTAAGACAAACATTTATGTAGCTCCTACCACAGATCAGTTCAGACATAAATATTCTGTTACGGTATGGCCTTCATCATGGCTGTTCCCCAGCACCAATCATTGCTTTCTGCACATAATTAACACCCAATATGCATGTGTTGAGTGAAAAAATGAATGCGGTCCCCCGACCCACCCCCCGCCTTCCAGTAGCTTATATTTTAAAGGGGTGAAGGTTAGGGAGACACAAGCGATGAATAAACAAATAAATGAGCAAGGTAATTTCAGAGTGTGATAACTGCTATAGAGAAAATAAAACAGGGTACTTAATATCACGAACTACTCAGCTGTTCCCGAATCCGGAGACGTTTATCAGTGCAGTCAGGCCACCCAGCAGCATGGCTCCGTGGCCAAGAGGGCAGATCCCCGGTGCACGACCCCGCCTCCCTCCCTCGCTGAGTGGGTCTGGGCACGTGGCTTAACTTCTCTGGCCTCGACTTTCCCATCCTCTTAAAATACCTGCTACCTTCCTCGGGAGGGTGAAACTGAGGATTACAAGAGTTGGCACGCAAGTGCCTGGTACTGAGCCGGCAACCCAGCAGGCATTCGGGAAGTGCTAGTAGCAATCGGAACCTCGGGTCAGGTGAACTCGCCTGGCGCTGAAGGGCAGTGAGCCTCAGGCTCTCTCTCCCCACACCCGCGCCTCCCTGCCCAGGGTGGAGCAAGGCTGAGCCGAACAAAGTTTTGACCTTGAACTGAGGTTCCAGGGGCTCGCGGGGGTCGCCGCCCGTGCCCGCCTGTGAGGGCGGACCGGCCGGTGGGCGCGGGCTGCTGAGCGGGGTGAGCAGCGGGTGCCCCGCCGCCGTCAGGCTGGAGGCCTCGAGGGCACGACCCGCCCCCGGCGGGCGTCCTGCGGCGGCGGGGGCCGAGCCCGGGTCCCCTCCCCGCCGGCCTCTCCGAGCGTGGGCAGGCGCCGCCGCCCCCGCCCTCCCCAGCCCGCCCGGCGCGACCCAGACCCAGCGGCAGCCCGCCCGGCGCGACACCGTCCCCGGGGCGCGAGGCCGTCTCAGGGCGCGAGGCCGGCGCGGGCGGGCGCGGCGATGGGCGGGGCGAGGGCGCGGGCGGGGCGGCGGGCACATGCGCACAGGCGGCGCGGCCGGCACGCGGCGCTCGCGCTCCCGGCTTAAATGAGCCCGGCGCCCCGCGCCCGCCACTTCAGCGGATCCCGCGCCGCGGCCGCGGGCGGAGCTGCCCGCCTGTCCGGGGCCGCTCGTCCGCTCCGGGCGGCCGAGGGACTGAGCGCCGCGGGTCGGGAGGCGGCGCCCGTCGGGGGGCTCGGGCAGCGAGGGAGCCCGCCGGGGGCTCGGGCATGGCGGGCCGCAGGACCTGAGCCCTGGCCCGCGGGGAGGCAGCCTGGTGGCCGGCGATGGGGACGGAGCGGGGCGGCCGCCGCGCCGAGCCGTGAGCGCCGCCGCCGCCGCCGCCTCAGCCCCGTGAAGCGCCGGGCCGCTCGCGAACATGGCCCTGGCGCAGCTGTGCCCGGTCCTCAAAGGTAAGCGCCCGGGCGGCGGACGGCGCCCCCTGCGGGCCGAGGCTGGCGCCGCCCTGCCCGCGTTCGCATCGCTCCCCGCGCCGGCACCGACGCGCCTCTTTGTCCCCGGGGCTCGCGGCGGCTCGGAGCGCAGCGTGGGGCTCTGGCTCCGGCCGGCCCAGGTCGACTTGCTGCCCGGCGCTCTGCCCAGCCCCGCACGGCCGGCTGCGTGGGGACAGTTCAGAGCGGGGTCGAGTCGGGCGGCGCCGGCCGGGAGGCCCCTGGCAGCGCGGGCCTCCGGGCTGCGCCCTCGCGCCTCTGCCGGGGATTCCGCACGGCGCTGTGCGGAGTTGTGGCAGTCCTGGCGGCGCGGCGAAGGCAGGCCTTGCTTGGAACGCAACGGCACAGTAATTCCACGCAGTGACCGAGACGTCGTGTAGCGGCTCGGACCGGCCGCGGCGGGACTGGGCCTGCGGGACGGCCGGTCCCACCTGCTGCGGCCGCGGAGGCTGCGGCGCCGCTGCGGGCTGGTGCGGACCGGGCCCGGCCCGGGGAGCGAGCGCGGCCGCTCGGGCTGTGCCCCGGGCGCTCCCGGACGCCGCTCCTGAGTCGACCCTCGCGCTGCCCGGTGCTCGGAACATCCCGCCTCGGTGCTTGGCTCTTTCTGATTTGTTGTGCCGGGAATTAAAACGCACTCGGCCGCTTTGCATTGCCCAGGAGGTTATTTTCGATAACATTTATATACATAGATAATTGAGATTGCGATACAAAGTTGCTTCTGAAGCTAGAACTGAATAAATCCTTTTTTCGCCAATTCTCAGAGGAAAAACAGCACCGCCACTCAATAAAGGACTTCCCTTTTGCTCCTGCTGATTTAAATTGAAAATTAGATTAGCTGTATATTTGCAGTGTTAAAAAATTTTTTCGTATTGAGGGGGGAGTTAAGGCATTGCATTGAGTCGTGTGTAGCTTATTATTGTATCTTAATACTTGCACAGTGGCAGATTTTGATGTTTTTCTGACTCCATATTAACACTTTTGTTAAATTTGTTTTATTACAGAGTTCAGCGTAGTTTTGCTTTTAATTTTAATTGAACAAATCACTCCAAATATTCCTAAATTCATAATTGATATTGCAGCAGTTTAATGTAAGACGTTTAACTACCCAACTATATACTTGTATGTTCAGCTTGTACTAAGGCAGCCTCGGACTTTCTAGCCGGAATATTTCACGGTCAGTCCACAAATTCTTAGTGGTTCTTTCATTACATTAGAATTAAAAACAACGCTGAGATTAACCCTATAGTTTTCATGTCGTAACTCCTGATTTATATAAACCTTCCTTGGAAGTTAAGGTTTTCTTTTACTCTTTCATAATAAACTGTGCGTGGTAGGATTTCTGCGAGCGCCGCCTCGGCGAGCTATTGTTCCGTTTTCCGGGCGCAGCCCCGCCGCCCGCTGCCCCTGCAGACCTGGCCGCGACGGCGGGGCCGGCGGCCTCCGGCGGGGAAGGAACTCGCGGCTTTTCTGCCTCCGCCGCTGCCGGCGGCGCGCACCGCCCCCTCTGGCCGTCGGGCGCAGCCTCGGCGTTGCACCTTGCGGGCAGGGAGCCTGCTGATGGCAGAGCCGCGGGGAACGACGGTGTGGTGTCTGTAGTCTTGATTCCAGTGTCACCCAGCCTATACTATTTTTACCTGCCGTAGTAGTTCTAAAGCTCGAGCTAACTTGTTGTTGTTGTAGGATTACTAGAGAGAAAGCAAGCTATTTTTAAGTCTTCTGCGGCATGTGCTTGTTAATGCTGAGAATTGGTCTGGGAAGATTCAAGAAATTGTTAAAAGTAAATTCCAATAAGTGAATCTGGGAGACGGAAAGACAAGAGTGGAGGGAGGACTTTAGTTTCACTGCACACACATTTGTATCACTGAATTTTTTTTTAACCAAATGCATGTATAACCTATATAAAAATTGACATTTTTAATTTTTAGAAGTTATCTTTTAAAAAATTGGCCTTTCCCAGTGCTCCTATTCATTATGTGCCCCCAAGGCATGAAAAAGTGTTTCTTAAGTAGACTATAAGATAAATTCCTTCAATATCAAAGAGGTTCTTATCTGAAGCAGCTATTTAACATTTACGTAATTACAGATACTGCCTACTAAAGCCTTGTTTGGAATATTATGATCACCTTCTACTGAAATAAATCAACCGTAATGAGTGTGAGATTTTAAGTAGAAAGTAATTTTAGTTCTTTAAGATGCTATTGATTCTTTATGTTTTACTTTCAGCAGTGAGGACAAAAGGATAACGCACTAGGCTTTTAAACCTTTTCATATTGTTGAAACGTACTAATTCATATTAACCTGTTTATGATTACTGTAGATCTTACAAAATTTGAGTTAACCTTCCGTCAGGGTTAAATAAGTAGTGTAATCAAATGAAAATATTACATTAGGATTATAAATCCATTTTTTGGTTCTTATTCTACACATTTGCTTGAGGAGAATCCTATTTGACTTAGCAATATTTAAAGCTGTATAAACTTGTTAAATTTGATTTAACAGAGCACAAATATCCTTTGGAACTATATTTTTAAAATCTTGTCTGAGACTGTGCAAGTATTAACTTCTGTTCATCATTCTTAAATGTCATCAAAGACCAGAAACTGACTATATAGTTTAAGTATTGAAAACTCCTTTAGTAGTAAAGTTTTTTAACACAGCCCTGTAAAAAAACTAACTTTTTGGCTTTTCCTCCCGGAGTTTGGAGGAAAAAAACTGTTTTAACACTGTTAATTGAAAGTCTTATTAAATAATGGTTTATTATAATAAATCTTGAACTAGAATCTGCTTTATCTACAGTTTGAAACCAAACCGGCTATTTAGGGAAAACACATGCATTACAAAGCAAGTTCAGGTGGGGTGCAGTGGCTCACACCTGTAATTCTAGCACTCTGGGAGGCAGGAGAATTGCCTGAGGTCAGGAGTTGGAGACAAGAGGGAGACCCCTTCTCTACTAAAAATAGAAAAAATTAGCTGGACGTGGTGGT
Source organism: Propithecus coquereli (assembly GCF_000956105.1). Taxonomy (NCBI): domain Eukaryota; kingdom Metazoa; phylum Chordata; class Mammalia; order Primates; family Indriidae; genus Propithecus; species Propithecus coquereli. The sequence continues at coordinate 785,207 of NW_012150130.1, read as the reverse complement.
ATGTGCCCATAGTGCCAGCTGCTGTGGAGGCTAAGACAGGAGGATCGCTTGAACCAAGGAGTTTGAGGTTGCCTATGAGCCAGGTTGACGCCACAGCACTCAGAGCGAGACTCTGTCTCAAAAAAAAAAAAAAAAAAAAAAACCAATTTCAAATCAAAGCCACTTTTCTTTTTGGAAAAAAATAGAAAATGATAGACAATAAATAAAGTTCATATCTACAATTTTAAAACAACAATCCACATTCTGCTTGTGAGTTACTGCCCATTCACAGTCTCTTATCATTTTTCTATTTATACTCCTGCAAAATAATTATCAACATTTTAAAAAGGCACTTGAGATTCCAATTATTATTATTCCAACTCTAAGGATTTGGAAAGGAGGATCCTAAGAGGTGATCTAATCCAGTGGTTTCCAAATTTTCCTTAACAGCAGAACTCCTTCTTCAAAGGCACTCTTATGAGAAAATACTTTAAAAACAAAACAAAAGAAAAGGGCAGGGTTGCTGTGATTGGTGGGAGGCCTTACCCTCTCAATCACCTCAGAAATCAGGGTGGCCCCCCGAGAACTGACATTTTTCAGCATGTTTATTATATTGCTTATATAATTAGAGTATACTAATCTGAAAGTTCAATTTTTCCTAATCAAAATGACATTAAAATGTTAAATATGCCTAGAGTAATATGTTGGAAATTACTGTACCAAAAGATACTAAGTACTCTTTCAGATGTGACCTGATCATGTTAAAATTTGATGGTAGTTGCCGTGGATGTCGAAGGAGGACTCGTGTGTAATTAAAGAAGAGGGTACAAAACTGTCATCTCAGATCAACTTTAACTCAGGAGTTTGTCACATTCTGCAAGAAAGTTACTTTTTCTTATAAAAGTGATTGGCAGTGTGATTAGCATATGTGGGCTGGAGTGATCCCAAAGTTCACCGTCTTCTTTCATAACTAATAAAGTAAGATTGAGTTTGATTAAATTTGGATACTTTTTTGTTGTTCTTGGGAGCATAAGTTTATCAAAAACAAGTTACTGCTCTGTCATGTGGTATGTGGACTGTAATTGAACTCCATTCTGCTTTCCTTAGAGAAAATAGCAATGAGCAGGGAGACCGGTTAGGTGGTTGTTACATTCTGGCATCTTGTGTTAGATTTAAAAGCCTTGTGTTTACTGCTTAGATGCTTAAAACAGGAAGGCTTAGAAAGTAACATTTAATTACTAAAAAAGGTAAATTGAGCCAGCTTGAAGAAAATAAGAGTGGTGGCAGGGTATCTGAAGAAGAAAAAAAAAAAACTTTATTCTTTTCCCATCCCCTGATTTATACTCAAATAAAAAGATGCTGGGGGCCAGGAGCGGTGGCTCACACTTGTAATCCCAGCACTGAGGGAAGCCAAGCACTGGAGGCCAGCAGTTTGAGACCAGCCTGGGCAACATAACAAGACCGTGCCTTTGCAAAAAAAAATTTAAATAGACGAGCATGGTGGCACAGGCCTGTAGTCCCAGCTACTCAAGAGGCTGAGGCAGGAAGATTGCTTGACCCCATGAGTTGGAGGCCACAGTGAGCTATGATGATGCCACTGCACTCTAGCCTGGGCAATAAAGTGAGACTCTGTCTCAAAAGAAAAAAAAAAGCTAAGTCATAGTCATATGTGTGGCTACTGTTAAACCAAGATGTGTGCTTGTCAGTTAGCGCAGGGCTCTCTGTACTATATGAGGCGTCCTCGGGATCCTGCTTAGTCGCTTTGTGTATTCGTCTTACCTGTATCGAGTGCTATTGTAGGCCAGGCAATCTTCCAGGCACTGGAGATGCATCAGTAAATCAGAGAGACAAGGCCCCTCTTTCTAGTAAGAAGAGAGAGGCAAACAAGCACACCCCCCCAAAAAAACAGGTAATATAAGTAATAATGAAAATAAAGCAAGATGAGGGAGAAAATGTAGAGCTTATTTAGAAATTGGGGAAGCCTCATAAGACCTAAAGGACAGGAAGGAACCAGCCATCCAGAGACATTATAGGCAGAGGGCATAGCTAGTCCCTAAGGCAAAAATTGGCTTGGTGTGTTGAAGTAATGAGAAGGCCTGTGTAGCCACAGAGTAATTAGAAGGCCAGAGAGGTACAGGTGCCAGATCACATAGCACCTCTGAAGTCAGAGCAGTGAGTATGAGTTTATTCTAAATGTAACAGGACTGTACTGGAAAAATTTATGAAAGACTGTGATGTGGTCTGATTTATATTTTGAAGAGATCACTGGCTGCTGCGTACACAATAGACTGTAGGGTGCTGTGGCAGAAACTTCCAGTTGTCTCCCAAATTCCATTTTACCCTTCTTCAGTAATTCTTTGAATTTTAGCTGAGCACAAATTCTCCCAAAATAAAGACTATATTTACCAGCTTTCTGTAGGTGTGACCATGTGACTAAGTCTAGCCAGTTAGATGTAATTAGAAAATGATGTGTGCAATTTAGAGGAAGTGTTGTCTTTCTTGTTTAAACTTTTTATTTTGAGATAATTGTAGATTCCAGGCAAGTGTTTTTAAAGAGAGGGGGAATGCCCTGTGTCATGTTCATTCTTGCTGACTAGAATGCACACTGTAGCTATAATGAAGATACAATGGCTGGCACTCCAGCATTTATACGGGACCATAAGGTGACCTTGGAAATGAAGGTCACACACAGCTGAATAATAAGATGGAAGCCCCTTAGGTCTCTGGCAACAATATAGGCTGTACTTTGGCCCTTGACTGCTTATCTCCAGTTTGCATGACAGAAATATATCTTATTTAAACTGTTAGGTTAGCCTTTTCCATTACTCGTGCCAAACCTAATGCTAACATTATAGGAGTGTGCAAAATCAACGTAAGCAGCAAAACCAGGCAGATAGAAAGCTGTTAAATAGTCACTGAAGTGAAAAGCCTAAATGCTATCAAGTAAAATTAATCTGGAAAGGGTTACTAGAGAAAGCAGGTTTTAGACAGTGTAGTTTTACAGAGGCACAAAGAGGTCCATGGCAAGTGCACATTTGCAGGGGCATCATAAGACTAGGTGGAGCATTCGCCTCAAGTTCAACATGTCCAGAACCAACTCAATTCCTTTTTGCCTGTCCCCATCCATGTTGGTCCAAACTTGTCCCTACTGCCACTAAATAGGAAGAAGGGCAGCTTCTGTTTCCTTCGGTAAACTATCCTTCTCCTGTTGGAGTAGTCTACGAAGTGTGGTCCCCGGCTAGCAGCTTCAGCATCGCTCAAGAATTTGTTAAAATGCAGATGCTCAAGCCCCACCTCAGACCCACAGATCAGAATCCCTGAAAGCGTGGCCCGGAATCCGTGATTTAATAGGCCCTCAAGGTGAGTAGGATGCACGTTCAAGTTTGAGCATCACTGTCCCAGCGATTCATTTTCCCACACCTAGAAGTAGAACTACTGGGTGGGATTTGCACATTTTAATCCTTAATACATATTACCAGAGTAACCTCCAAAAAGTTGTGCCAGTTTATAATCCAGTGGCATATATGAATATGTCAGTTTCCTATAGCCTGACCAACACTAGAATCTGTTTTTTTATATTAGTAAGGCTGAATTTGTGTGTGTGTATGTGTGTTTTGGCACATTTTGGTATCTCCCCCTGACCCCCAGTTATTTATAGTTTTTATTTAGGTTTCTGTCTTCAGTAAATGAAGGTGCTCTTCACCCAAAAGTAAAGACACAATTCACCTTGTTTTCCCCAAATAATTAATATATTATCCCAGAACCATTTATTAAATCTATCCTTTTCACCAGAGGTTCCAAGTACCACATATATCATGGTAAATTCTTGCATCTGTATGTTTCTGAGCTTTCTTTTTCTTCCGTGGAGATGAAGGCCCGTGTCTGTCTGGTCCGTTGCCCCAGGAGCTGACTCACAGTGCGGTGGGTACCGCATGTGGTTAACAGATCATCTGTTTCTTCCCGCACCATTGCTATGTTTTTAAATTACTGTAGCTTTACAATCAGTATGTATTATTTTTATGTATTCTATGTTATTTCTAAATTTTCCTAGGCCAATGTAAAAAGTCTTCTAGATGAGCATCAGAAACATTTTAAGTCTAAAAAAAAACAAAATTTAAGATTTCGATTAAAATATTATTAAATTTGTGTTCTATTGGAAAGAATTGTTACCTGTAACAACATTGTTTTACTATCCAGAAACACATAACTTCTCTATTCAGTTTATTTGTTTACTTATTTTTATTCTAGTCTTTCTTCCCTTAAAGGGTATAATAATTTTCCAAGTAATTCTCTTGGGGTTTCTAGGTTTTTATCTATAAATAATAATTTTGTCTTCTTTCCAGGATTTATTTCATTGGCCAGAGTTGCCACTGTTAAGTAACAGAGGAATATAAGTGACTTTGATTTTTTTTTTTTTTTTACGGTGGAAAGTAGGGCCTTTAAACTGGAAGGCCTGGAGGCAAGATTCTCTGCTTAGAGTTGAAAGGACAGTGATTCAGGGTGAAAAGAGGTAGAATAAAGAGAGTGGCTTTGAGGATTTGTGTTTAACACCTTGAATAGCACCTGTCTTTATCATTTAAGTGACTTCATTTTAAATCACATCGGTACCCAGGTTGCTGCTAGGCCTGAATTAAACCCCAGAGCCAGCAGTAAGGACACAAAACTGCCTTTCGCCAGTGTCAAAGTCACAAGGAGTACTCTGCAATCAAGCTGCGTGGTTTTGGAATTTAGCGTTTTTATTTTTGGTGTGGATTCCTAACTTGGAATTAGTGCTTTCCTGAGTACATTATCTTTGAATTCAAAGCGTGATGTATTTCTGGATTTGAGAAATTACCGATCCTTTTGGTCAGAGGAAGAAGGAATTGTGGCAAAGAGATTGGAACTAAAGCCAGAACAGAGCACCACAGAACTGCTTCATGTGCTAAATAATTTCAGTGTTTAGCATTAATGGAATTTGTTTTACTATCTCGGCCTGATTATATAGCAGAAGCGATGTACGAAGATCCTGTTACACAACTTGGGAAACTGTTTATCATGATACAGGATTTAGAATGATTGAGAGTCACAGCTATATCACCAAAAACTATCAGTAAATCTTTCTCTCTAATTGCTGTGGAGGTTTGCCCTCTTCTTACTATGTCATTTTTATATTCAGCAGCACAGCTCATTTGTTTGATTGAGTTGTGAATAGCTAGTAATTACTTGGGGGAAAAAAAAGTGTGAGCAGCCCTCTAAGTAAAGTTGGAAATAATACAATAGGTTTGTTGGGCCTTGGACTTTATTTTCAGCAGGCCTGGCCTGCCTGGCTTGTGCACTCCGTGCACGTTTTATCAGTTGTTTCTTCCACGCGGGCGAACCTTACTGGTCGTCGTATAGCGTGATTTTTCTGGCACTGTTCATCTTTTTGCCACAGTTGTGCTGTTGCCCTGCTGGTTTCAGTTTGTTGATTTCTTTCTTGCCCTAACTGCTGACTTTGTAGTTACTTCCTTAAAAACTGTGAATTAGAAACGTGAAAACTGGTGGATAGTTATGCCTGTGATTCAGGCGGAAAGGTGTCCTGGCACACAATTTCGACTGGTGGTGTGTCACCTGAATGACAGGCCTTGGGAGATGGAGCCCGCTAACAAGATAAATTGATGCGAATGGATGTGTTCTTTGCTGAATTATCAAATATCTGATATTACCTTGGGTTTCCTTTTATTCATAAATCTTCTGTTTAAACAAATTGTTTGAAAACTCCATTCCTCTAACTCAGATACCATGTAAAGATATGAAGAGTTTGAAGGAAGGATTATTGCTACGTAATGTGAGATCTTCGTCACTGTTAGTAACCAAAGAAAGGGAAAGGGAAATTAAAGTTATTGAGAGAAAACGGGAGACAAAGGTCAGCAAGGATGCAAAAAACCAAAGCCAAAGAGTTTAAATAATTCGATTTTAAGATGTCAACTGAATGGCAGGAACCGTCTCTTTCTTTTGCACATGGGTGACTTTGGGTAGTAGATACTCAGCACGTGCTGTTGAGTGAACCGTGGTGAGACTGCCCACCGGTCACTTACACTGGCAAACGCTGCGATACGCCCATCTTCCTCCCGTGACATCCTGTAAGTTACCGGTTGCACTTGGCTCTGTGTCTGGATTATATCATTAATCTCCCCTCCTTTCTGTTTCCATGACCACTGCTCTGTTTTACCTTCTCCAAAGAAATGCTCGTCTTTACTTCCTAATGATTTTCTCTCTTTTCACTAAAAGCGTAGACTCCACACAACCATCAGGATTATTGGTCTGAAACACAGATGTGATAACGACACTCTCTAGTTTAAAAACCTACAAGCGCTTCTCATTACAGCCAGAAGTCCAAACTTTTTAGGTTGGCATTCAAGACTTTACAATCAGATCGTATCCTACTCCTTTTTTCTAACCTACTATAACTCTGTTTCCCTGCACATGCTAGCCAGACGGTATTCCTCAGAGTTCCCTAAAACCTGCTATAGATCAGTGCTCATGTATCCATGTTTGTGCATTATATAAGCTGTTTCTTTCTCCCTCTCCTGGGCTCAAGTCCTGTAAGTTCCAACTACAATACACCTTCCTTTTCTGAAGTTTTCCTCTGTTCCCTTTAAGCCTCAGCAGAATGAATGGTTCCCTTCTCTGTGCTCCATTATGCTTTTTATATACCTCCTATTAAACTCCTTTTCACCTTGTTTTATAGATTATCTTTGAGAATAGATTGATTCCTTGTGGATACAAGTTTGTCCTAATATCTATCATTTATTTAGCAAAATATCTGGCACATAAAAAGTACTCTGCGGGCCAGGCATGGTGGCTGATGCCTGTAATCTTAGCACTTTGAGAGGCCTAGGCAGGAGGATTGCCTGAGGCCAGGAATTCAAGACCAGCCTGGGCAACAGCGAGAGACCCCAGCTCTACAAAGAGTAAAAAAATTAGCCAGGCATGGTGGTACGGCCTGTGGTCCCAGCTACTTGGGAGGCTGAAGCGGGAAGATCGCGTGAGTCCAGGAGTTTGAGGTTGCAGTAGTGAGCTATGATGATGCCACTGCACTCTAGCTTGGGCAACAGAAAAAGACCCTGTCAAAAAAAAAAAAAACCACTGTGCACATCATCTCATTTAATCCTCATAACAACTAATGAGGTTGATGCTATTAGTGTATCTTCCTTCTTTTGTAAATAAGTAAGCTGAGGTGAAATGGCTTCACAGCCAAGGCAAAACTTGAACCCTGACCCAGATTCGTCCAACTTCTGAAGGCCACGCTCTTACCCATTTTGCTGCGTTGCTCTCTCCACGCCTCTGATCGGCAGTGCCAGCTCTTCAGTAAGTGCTCTCCAAGTGCTTATTCCCTGAGTGAGTGAGAACTCCCTTCACACGGTAGTTTGGGCAGACTGGTAGTATGGTAGTGTATGCACCATTCACAGAAATGTTTTTAAACCTTCAAAACACGTACAAAAAATAATTCAACAATATGTTGTTGATTGGGTCTCAGCAACGTTTGACTTGGGTAAAAAAGCTTCGGTATCTAAATATGACTGGCTTTTGTGACATAGAACATGGCCTGGTACCACACAACTATAAAACAGTTTGAACTGATTTCTGGGACACTGCTGCCCCCTTACTTCTGTCTTTATTATGAAAGTTCTCGTTAAGTCAGACAATCTAATTGAATTTTTACTGGCATAAGCCAGTATAATGCATGGAAGCTCTAAGATGGAGGAACGGTTAAGATTAGCAAAGTCTGTGGCAAAAAACAAAAGTGTATTTTAAGAAAACCTATTAAGTTGAAAAATGCTTTAAATGCCATATATTTTAGTGCTCGTATAGATAAGTACAAAGTAAATTGTCTTTTCTTTGAGTTATCTTAAGGGTCAAATAGTAAATCGGAACTAACATTTAACACTTAAAGATCTTGAGAGTGAATGTTAGCAAGAGATAGTGATTTTAGTTAATTTTTTTGTCATCTAATTTTCCTTATAAACTTAGTAAAATGTAGTATAGATTTGATTTTGTAACTTTTCTTTTCTGTTATTTCTCTAGTGTTGTTAATAACGATACTGGTAGTGGAAGGAATCGCAGTGGCCCAAAAAACCCAAGGTAAAGTACTTACAGTGATAACGTATCGCATGTTCGGAACAGCGGCTGGCTTATTTGAAAGGACTGCAGCTTTCCAGTGCTATTTCCATAATCCCTTTGGGACGTTCCAGGCTTTCTGTCAACCTATCAGCTTCAATTTAACTGGGTCCAGCTGCATTTAACTAGAGTAAATTGTCGACATAAAGTCTTGCCCTGATAAATTTTTAAAATTGGCATTACAAGTAGCTCCTAGCATGCTGTGAATTATGTCCAAAAATTAAATGAAATTCATACTTTATCACTAAGCAAAAATAAAAATCCATTTTTCCAGTGTAAACAAATGAGACATTTCCATCAGTATCTTATTCAAAGCCTTTCGGTCCTGTTTTGATTGTCCTGATTTATGAAAGAAAATTAGTGTGATTTTTTTTTTTTTTGAGCCAGATTTTCATATCAGCATTTACTCCATTTCTAATATAACCTTATTTATCTTTTATTTTCATTAGAGTTACACATCCACATAAAAATCAAGGTATTCTAAAAAAGTAATTAGGAAAAATCATCCCCCCATTTTACTCTAGTTAACTTCCTGCTCCATGGAAACAATCATTCTTTTAGCTGATTCTTTTGGTATTTCCCTTGATTTCTCTAAATAACACGCTATATTGGTACTTCCCGATTATTTCAGTTTTAGACATTAGATACTGATCTCTCACGTGGAAGATGGAAATTTAGCTCTTTCACACACCTGCCATCCCCCCCCTCCACACACATGTTCTCTGACCTTCCGTGTGCCACCCTCTCGGGATAGTCATGCCATGATTCTGGTTAAATCAGTCTTCAAGATTTACATTAAGCCACTCATTGAACTTTTTCAATGTGAATTTTGTTTTAAGTTTAGGGAATTTTTTTGTTTAATTTTTAAAATTCCCTTTCCTCCATTTTCTCTGTTGTGTCTTTTTAGGAATTCCTATTATTTGGTTATGGTCCTCTAGTTTTTTGTTTTTAATCTTTCTGTTTCCCATCCCCCTTTCCGCACCACGTTCTTAGAGACTTCCTCAACTTTATCCTCTAAACCAGGAATTAGAAAACTTTTTCTGTAAAGGGTCAAATAGTAAGTATTTAAGATTTTGTAGGGCATATAGTCTCTGGAGCAACTACTCTTCTGTCGGAATGTGAAAGCAGCCGTAGACGGTGCACAAATGATGGGTGCAGATATACTCGTGTTTCGGTGATATTCATTTACAGCAACGGGCAGCAGGTCAGATTCGGCCCAAGACCATAGTTTGCTGACTTCCACTCTAAATTTTTTAATTTATTCTATCTTTGGAAGCTTATTTGTTTGTTTTCTGAATGTTCTGTTTTTAGAATATCCTTGTTTTTGTTTTATAGATTTGTTTTTCTGTCTCTCTGAGGATAATAAATGATAGTTTAGTTTTGTGTTACTGGTTTTTTAATATTTATCTTACCTAGTCTTTGCTCTTGTTTTGATCTGTTTTTCATATTAGAGACTTTCCTCAAATGTCTGGTGATCCTTGAATGTCTGCTTACATTTTAAGAGGGGCACTAAAAAGCTGATCATTCACTGTCCGCAGGTGTAGGCAGGGGTGGTATACTGTGGCCCTCACTGTTGAGTGACCTGACATGGGGGAGTCCCTGAGTCTGTATTGTTAAGGCTGTTTAGATTCCCCAGAGAAGAATCTTTCCATTTCCTGCTTAAAGGTTCTATCTCTGAGGGGGCCTTTGGGGTGTTGATTGGGAGAGGAAGACTGGAAGTATCATCCAGTGTGTTAACATTTACTCATCTCTCCTTTTTCAGGTTGGTATTTTTATCCTCAGCTGGGTCTCGTGTCACCTAGTCCAGTAACCCTGTTGTTTAACTTTTTCCAAAGAAGTAATCTTCAGTTTTCTGATGTGGTATTAGAGCAGATTCATGGAGTAGGAAAGGGTGGTATTAGAAATCAAACTGGGCCGGGCGCGGCAGCTCACGCCTGTAATCCTAGCTCTCTGGGAGGCCAAGGCGGGCGGATTGTTTGAGCTCGGGAGTTGGAGACCAGCTTCAGCAAGAGCGAGACCTCGTCTCTACTAAAAATAGAAAGAAATTAATCGGACAACTAAAAATATATAGAAAAAATTAGCCGGGCATGGTGGCGCATGCCTGTAGTCCCAGCTACTCGGAAGGCTGAGGCAGAAGGATCGCTTGAGCCCAGGAATGTGAGGTTGCTGTGAGCTAGGATGATGCCACGGCACTCTAGCCCGGGCAACACGGTGAGACTCTGTCTCAAAAAAAAAAAGAAATCAAACTTATTTCTAAACACTGTCAACCAACTTCATGTTTTTAGAAAGCCCATTTTCACACGCCAGCCCTCACCCCACTTCTAGTAGTGCCAATTGTTACTACTATTAATATATCTACCCCTTTGTACTTTGGGGTTTATGCCCTTAAAAAAAATCCTTTCACTGTTGTTTAAGTGGAGTTTGAGGAGGAAGCAGAGCTCATGCATGTATTCAGTCTACAATCTTCAACTGAAATGCCTCTGTAATCTTTGAATCTTGACTGTTGTGTTAAACTAAATGCGAGGATACCACATCAGAAAGTAACTCCTGGATCCTTTTATTTTTATGTCAGAACTGAATTTCATGGAATTTTACTGATTTATCAGCTTCTTCCATGTAGTTTTACCCTTGTAAAATCCATATAAGCATTTTATTTCCCTGTTCTCTTACATGGCAAACTTGTACTCTAGTTGCAAGTTTTTCCAGCTTAACTGGAAAAAAGACGTGCTTACCTTCCTTTTAACTTCTGCTGTACTCAATTTGTGGTGGTAAATTTGGCAGTGTTTCTTACAAAATTTTGTATATGTAGCATGGAGTGGGCAATTGTTTGGAAAGTTGTGGGGGAAAGAAAAGAGTGATATTCTCTCTTGCTGTAGTTAATGTTTTAAATGATGTTTTTCCCAAAGATGGACAAAATATTGGAATCAAGCACATTCCTGCAACCCAGTGTGGCATTTGGGTTCGAACCAGCAATGGAGGTCATTTTGCTTCACCAAATTATCCTGACTCATATCCACCAAACAAAGAGTGTATCTACATTTTGGAAGGTATTTGACCAATTTCTGTCTTTTATTGGATAAATTTTTACTTTATTGTAAAATTAAATGCATTGGTAAAATGCCCTGTTTAAGCCAATTTGAACAAAATTTAAACATGTATTTGAATTAAACTCTGTTAATGATAAATATTTCTGAATATTGAATACATTTAGCAACATAATTGTTGAAATTTCATGGGAATTTTGAATCTCCTAAAGTATACTTCAACTAGATGCATCAGTATATATGAAAAACCTCTTTGATAAGAAACTTACCAAAGATGCCGGCATCCCTTTTAAGGCTCTATGCAAATTTAGCTCCATATTAGTGAGTTCCTTATTGTGGGAGATACACTGCATTTCATGAACTAAGCAGTAGTTTCCTGACTTTGTGTTTAATCAAGAAACATTCAGCTAATTTAATAAGTTGTGTATGTCAAAGGGAAGGATTACTAAAGTTCTACAGAGTAACATTATTTGTGTAAAGTATAACATTTAGAATGATTCTTATGTAGTAACATAACAGTCCTCATCTATGAAGCAGTAACAGAGAATTGTTTTGCTTTTCTCATTCGTGTCAGTACATTTATGTTCGTTCTTATTTGTGTTGCTCTGATTTGCTTATTCTTATTTTCTAGCTGCTCCACGTCAAAGAATAGAGTTGACCTTTGATGAACATTATTATATAGAACCATCATTTGAATGTCGGTTTGATCACTTGGAAGTTCGAGATGGGCCATTTGGTTTCTCTCCTCTTATAGATCGTTACTGTGGCGTGAAAAGCCCTCCATTAATTAGGTCAACAGGGAGATTCATGTGGATTAAGTTTAGTTCTGATGAAGAACTTGAAGGACTGGGATTTCGAGCAAAGTACTCATTTATTCCAGGTAAGGAATCGGTTATCTTTTTAGTGATTGGGTATCTGGCTCTTATTTTGGAACCTTAAGGTTGGAAAAGAGATTAATTTGGTCAAGACTTTAAAGAAATTAGCAAGGTCAAAAGGGAATCAGTTCATGAACAAATAAAAAGTTAATGAAAACTGGAAATAGAACCATGTCACTTGAATTTTGAAGCGTATCATAGTGTCACCTTTTTTTCTTAGATTTCTTTCAGTTTTATAGCACATACTCAAGGCCAACATCATCAAAGTAAATACATTTTTTAAAACAATTCAACAAATGGTCTTATTTTCATAATCCCCACAAAATTCTTTTGGCAGGTTTTTCCTTATTGAGCTGATTGAATTACCACTCATTTGAATAAATAGTCTAGAAAATATTGAGCAATATAAAAACTGCTCTGCACTCGAATGTAAAAGTTCTGGGTTTGAATTATTTCTCTGCCACCTAATAGCTATAAAACTATTAAGCACAGAGTTATGGTTGAGATTTGCCATTAGTAAAATGGGAATGCGTGCTGTATTAGTTTCCTGAAGCTACCATGACTAATTGCCACGGATTTGGCCACTTAAAACAATAGAAATTTATTTTTTCAGAGTTCTGGAGGCCAGAATTCCAAATTCCAGTAGAGCCTCACTTCCTCTTGGACCTCTAGTGGAGAATCCGGTCTTTGACTCTTGTGGCTTCTGGTGGCTTGGGTTTGTGGCCACATCACTCCAGTTTCTGCCTCCTTCTTCACATCTCTTTCTACTCTTCTCAAGATCCTTAATTTAATGCCAGTTTTTGCCTTGTAATATTTGCTTTTTTAAACCATATAGGGTAATATTTACGGGTTATGGGAATTCAGATGTAGCTATATTAGGGGAGGGAGCTACTATTCAGCCTACTACATTGCCTCACTACCCCGTGGTAGGTGAGAACACTTGGAGCACTATAAAGCCCTATCCAGTGTAAAAGTATACATATCCTTAATGCAGAAACGTAAAATCGTACAAGTTACTATTCTGTCTTCAGAGAGCTTACAAACTAACAAGATGAAAAAATAACTGAGTAAAACAACTATATGATCTTTTTGCTTTTATTTCTTCATGCAAGCAATTTGTTAATTGAAAAAAGATTTTAACTATCCAAATAAAAAATATTTGTAATCCTACCACCCTATATATAAAGTCAGTGTTAATAATTAGGTGTGTTTTCCTTCAGATGTTTTTCTACATCTATTAATTTTGTTTTAAAAAAAAATGGGATTATTGTATACATACAGCTTTGTTACCTGTTTTTGCCTGGAAAACATAAACAACTTTTTTCCCCCATCGGTAAACATTTTGGAAGTTTTTAATTTTTGCTTCACTATTTATCTGCTCAATGCCAAAAGGATAGCATTTTCAAAAAGCAAAGTTTATTCAATAGACTTTGCTTTTTTTAGAAAAGTTTTAGGTTCACAGCAAAATTGAACAGAAGTAGAGTTATCTCCTTCCTCCCCACAATCAGCATCTTATACCAGAGTGATACATGTGTTTTAGTCAATGAACCCACATTGACACATCATTATCACCAAAGTCCACAGTTTATATTAGGGTCCACTCTTGGTATTATGTGTTCTAAGGATTTGGACAAATTTATAAAGACATGTATCTGCCATTACAGTGTCATATGGAACAGTCTCACTCCCCTAAATAGCCCTTGTGCCCCACCTGTTCATCCCTCTATGCCCCTAACCCTCTGGCAGCCACTGATCTCCTTACTTTCTCCATGGTTGTGTTCTTTCCAGAATGCCATGTAACTGGAATCAGACACTCATGCATACTGTAGCCGTTTCAGATTCATGTCTTGCACTTAGCAACATGCACATAAGGATCTTTCGTGTCTTTCCGTGGCTTGGTAGCTCATCTTTTAGCACTGAGTAGTGTTTCATTGTCTGGATGTACCACAGTTGTATCCGTTTGATTGAAGAACATCTTGGTTGCTTCCACATTTTAGCGATTATGAATAAAGCTGCTGTAAATATTCGTGTGCAGGTTTTTGTGTGGACATGAGTTAATTCATTTGGGTAAATTCTAATACATGCAACAACGTGGATGAACCTTGAAACATTATGCGAAGTGAAATAAACCAGATACAAAAGGGCAAATATTGTACGAGTCTACTTATATAAGGCATCTATTCATAGAATAGAATTTGTAGAAACAGAAAATAGAATGGGTGGGTTTCGGGGGTCAGGGGAGGGAGAGTAGAGAGTTAATGTTTAATGAGTCTAGATTTTCAGCTTGGGAATGATGAAAAAAAGGTCTGGAAATAAAGAGTGGTGATGATTGCACAACACTGTGAGTGACTTAATGTGACTGAACTATACATTTGAAATGGTTAACACGGCCAATTTTACGTACAGTTCACCACAGTTAAAAAGGAGTGGCTAGCGAGCTGTTTTTTCACAACGGCCGGGAAAAGAAAGATGACTGGGCGCGATGCGACACACGGGGTGTGCCTTGCGAAGTCGTTCACCGGAGTTTAAGGGCCAAGAGTTTACATCAGAATAACTCACTTGATTAAATTGGCCAGGTATTTGGTTTACATTAACTGAATCAACTAACTGAAGTAACTGATACACTTTGTGTAACCCGTAAAGACACCTTTACAAAATCTTATGCACGAGTTAGATCTTTGTAAGTAAGTTTAGGCTACTTAAAAGAAAAAAGATGTCAGAATAGGGCTCTTATTTGAATCATGTTTTTAAAACTAAAAAACAGCCAACTTTATATGTAACGATCCTTATTTTGGAGACAAGTAGCTCTTTTTCCTCTGTTGTATATATCATGAGAGCAACCTTATGTGGTTTATAGTTAAAATACAGACAGAGTATACAATGCCTAGTACCTTTCACATTTGCATTTTACAGTGCTCCAGAGTTTCTGCGTACATTATACATAATTTTATGCTAATGGCAATTTCAGGAGAATTATGTAGTGCTTCATTTTGTAGGTGAGGAAACTGAGTCAGACATTAAGTGATTTTTCTCAGATCAGATAATGGCAAATCCAGAGCTAGATACCAGTTCTCTAGGCCACACTTCCTCCTCTGTCATACTGTCTTTATATAGTATAGATGAGGATTCTCAATTTTGTCACTAAAAGGAAAAAAACCAGCACGTGGCAAAACAAATAAGCAATGCACAATTAGCTAACTATGGCAGTATCTGCTGTTATTTAAAGTCACATTTATAAAATAAATTTTGACTAGAGGGTGGTAAATCTGGAAGAAACCTATTTAGCAATGGTGAGAAATTAGAGAATAAAATTCTCTAAGCTATTGGTGATATGGAAATTTTGATGCAATAATGACAATATCCTAGAAATCTTGTCTATGTATGAAAAAATTCTGATTAACTTACCAGATAGCTCCTATGACTTTTTTCTCCCAGT
>NW_012150130.1:766715-769231 GCF_000956105.1 Propithecus coquereli | reverse complement strand
AGAGGTCATCATCATTATTTTTGTTATAAAATATACATAACATAAAGTTTACCCTTTAATCGTATTTAAGTGTGTAATTCAGTGGCAATAAGAATATTCACAGTGTTGTGCAACCATCACCGCTACCATTTAAGCAAAAGTTTAGAAGACAAATTTTAATGATTCAGCAAAAAGGAATTTGATTCCCTTTTAATGTTGAATATATTCCATTATGTTGTATGTACCACATTTTGTTCATCTGTCAGCGGACTACCTACTATTTTTGACAGTTGGTGAGTTTTCAGGTCAAATACATAAATCATTAATTCATGATGGGATCAAAAGTTTGTTGATCCCGAAAGTGAGTTCATAAATGACCAGTGATGTGTGCTCCACACCAGTGAAAGCTCCTCTCACCTTGCTATTAAATGGAGCATTGGGTGTAATTTGAAATGTTAACCCTTGAGGTAACTATCTCAGTACTAATCACTTTCTTCTTTTTTCTGTTACAGATCCAGACTTTACTTACCTAGGAGGTATTTTAAATCCCATCCCAGGTTTAGTATATTACCACTTTTTCCTCATGGCATGTTCGATCAATCTTATTTTCCTTTGAACATTATTCATTTATTCTTTCTAGATTGCCAGTTTGAGCTCTCAGGAGCTGATGGAATAGTGCGTTCTAGTCAGGTAGAACAAGAAGAGAAAACAAAACCTGGCCAAGCAGTTGACTGCATATGGACAATTAAAGCTACACCAAAAGCTAAGGTATTGTTATGTATTGAGTCACTTCAGAGAAGAACATAGTATGACATGATTTGCAAAATGTGTCATTTTGATTTGTTCAAATATTCGTTAACTATATAACTGATATTACAACTTCTAAAAATTTTTATTTTAGTCACCTCATTGGGTACCTACTAAGATCCCAGCACTGTTATAGCTAAATAAAGTGAAATATAAATTTCAGGAATATTACACATACATAGGGAGTCTTAATTGTAAAAGATTAAGATTCTTGAAATCTATTGATGCCTAATTGTCAAGTGTAAGTGTTGATTTATGTGATTATAGATTAATAAAAATATTTTTTATGGAAGAAAAATAGATTGCAGGAGGTTAAAGTGTGTTCTCAGAGTTTACAGGGTTGGTCGTAGCAGTCTAAAAACCAAAATCACAAATATGTTGAGTCTTTGTTTTGTATTCTTATCTTGCTGTCGTCTGCTAATCATGTAAAGCTTTTATTGGAAAGTACTGCAGGGAAAGAAAGTTTTTAAATAACTGTGACAGACTGAGATTGGTTGCTTTTAATATATACTTCTAGGAATATCACCAGAGTTAAGATTATATTTAAAGCGTGTGTGAAAAAGAGAGAAAAGGAGAGTGAGGGTCGGAGAACATACCTTTAAAGAATTGTAAAAATTACGGTGGAGCACAGTGGCTCACACCTGTAGTCCCAGCAACTCAGGAGGCTGAGGTGGGAGGATCGCTTGAGCCCAGGAGTTGGAGGCTGCAGTGAGCTATGATCACATCACTGCACTCCAGCCTGGGTGACAGAGCATGACCCTGTCTCTTAAAAAAAAAAAATCAGATTGACAGTTATGGATGGTTGTACAATGGATTATATAACCTAAAAACTCACCTACTAAGAAGCACTTGGAAATGCTAGGTAAGTTATAACAAATACTCTTTTAAAAGCATATGTAAGCTCCAAAAAGGATAATTCTTATGGACTAAAAGTAAAGAGATGTAACTATAAATTAGAGCCATAAATTGAAATTAATATTACAGTGCACCTGGATGATTTCAATAAGCTGTTACTGCTCAGGAGTAGACATGCCAGGAACTTGGTTTTAATTCCTACACTGAGAAGAAAAAGGCCTAGAGTCCATGGGACCTTTGTGAGATTTCTTTACATAAAGCTGGAAACCTCAAAGGGAGATTGATGTGAAAGGGTAGATTAGAACAAATTTTCCACTGGCATATACTGATGACAAAGAAACTTGTTTTTCTGGGCTTGGTCTCCGGTGAGGTTGAGGCCTCCACTAAACTTTATATATAGAAATCTGCCTTTATTAGGGTTTGGGATATGAATTTACATTCCCTGCTCAATCCAGGAATCACTAAGTTCAAAAATTAACAAAATGGCTGGACACAGTGGCTCACGCCTGTAATCCTAGCACTTTGGGAGGCCAAAGTGAGGATCACTTGAGATCAGGAGTTCGAGACCAGCCTGAACAAGAATGAGACCTCGTCTCTACTAAAAATAGAAAAATCAGCCGGGCGCAGTGGCACATGCCTGTAGTCCCAGCTACTTGGGAGGCTGAGGCAGGAGGATCACTTGAGCCCAGGAGTTTGAGGTTGCTGTGCACTAGGCTGACACCACCTTACTGTAGTCTGGTCAACAGAGTGAAACTCTGTCTCAAAAAAAAAAAAAAAATTAAAATGGTCTTGTGCTCATAAAACCTTAGAGGCAGGCCGGGCGCGGTGGCTCACGCCTGTAATCCTAGCACTCTGGGAGGCCGAGGCGGGTGGAT
>NW_012150130.1:754903-766414 GCF_000956105.1 Propithecus coquereli | reverse complement strand
AGACAAAGAATGAGGGCAAAATTCAGGTATTTCTGGGCAAAAATAATTAATGAACCAAATGATAAAATCCAAATGTATCCTGTTCACAGGATAATTACAGGAAAATTTAAAAGTACAAAAATAGGAAAAAATTACCAGACAAATACAAAAAGAGAGCTGATGTAACTATTAAAATAGAAATGAAGAATGTCACTAATTCACAAGGAAGATGTGATAATTTAAAATCTTAGGCATTAATAATACAGCCTCAAAATATACAAACATAAATTGATGATTGCCAGGGAACATTGATAAATCCACATTTACAGTGAGTAATTTTTTTTACCTCTTTCAGTAATTAATAGGTCAAGCATATAAAAAAATAATTATAACTAGAAAGATTTGATTTAAACAACACAATATATGCCTAATGGACATGGTATCTTGCTTTCAACATCCAGAGGATATGCATTCTCTACAAGCATGCATAAAACATATGTCAAAACTGATACATGCACTAGGCTACCAAGGAAGTCTGAACATGTACCAGTGTTCGGTATCAAACAGAGCATCCTCCGACAACGGCACAATTGAACTGGGGATCAGCAACCAAAAGATTACCTTAAAACCCCATATGTTTGGAAGTTTAATGCTGTGCTACTTAGTGATTAATTTATAGGTCATAGAAGAAGTCAGGGTAGAAATGTGAATACATATAAAATTCAAGAATGAAAATACTGTATATTAAAAAATTGTGGGGTATAGTTAAAATAGTACTTTGAGGGAATTTATGACTAAAAATGCTTCCTTTAGAAGAAAAAAAGATTGAAATTTAATTAGCTAAGATTCAATTCAAGAAGTTAAAAGAATGACAAATGCAAAGAAAGTAACAGGTAATAATTGTTAAGAAGCAGAAATATATTTGAAACTCAGACTTAGGGGAGGAGGGGGGGAAAGGGCAACATACGTAACCTAAACATCTGTACCCCCATAATATGCTGAAATAAAAAAAAAAGCAGAAATAAATGAAATTAAAAACAAAGATACAAAAAGAGTAAATCACTCAAACCCAAAGCTGGCTCTTTGTAATAGGTAGCAATAGGCAACCTTCTGCCAAGATTTATCTAGAATATTAGGAGTGGAAAAGGTCTTAAATCAAGTACAGCAGAAATTAAAAACTATTATGAGACAAACCAATTATGAAGTAGACCTGCTGAGCAAAAGAAAAAAAATCTGTGTTTCTTTAATAAATAAATGACAAAGGAAAAAATAAAAACAGAAGGACCTATAGATAAAAGAGATATAAAAGTCAAACGAACTTAGGGATTCAAACAAACTATAAGTGGGGGGAACTGATGACGTTAACAGACAATTAGAAGTTTGAACACTGATATTTGATAGTAAGTTACTCATTTGGTTTGATAATAGTACAGAGGTTAGTGGCTTTAGTGATAACATGGAACTATTTACAGGTGAAATGATTTAATGTCTGGGATTTGTCTCTAATATGTAAAGGGCAGAAGCAAGGAGACACATAGATAAAATAAGACTAATAGTTGAAGTCGGGGGATGAATACATGGATATATGATACATTTTGTCATCTTTTACATATTAGAAATTTTCAGTAGCTGCGTTTTAGGCCAGGCATGGTGGCTCACACCTGTAATCCCAGCATTTTGGGAGGCTGTGGTGGGAAGATGGCTTGAGGCCAGGAGTTCTAAACCAGCCTGAGCAACATAGCGAGACCCTTCTCTACAAAAAAATGTAAAAATTAGCCTGACGTGATGGCATGCACTTGTAGCCCTAGCTACTGAGGAGGCTGAAGTGGGAGGATTGCTTGAGCCGAGGAGTTCAAGGTTACAGTGAGCTCTGATTGCACCACTGCACTCCAGCGTGGGCAACACAGCAAGACCCTACCGCCCCCCAAAAAAGAAAAGAAAGTAATAAAAACAAAGTGATTTAGATTATCATAAGAATATTATGAATAATTCTTTATTAATAAATTTGTAAGCTGGAAAGTATGGAGAGAATCCCTGTTTTTTTTTTCTCTCTCTTCACTCATATTCTCAGAACTCACAACAGGTTAGGAGGCTAAAACCCTGAGGAAAACTTGTCTTTCTAGCCAGAGGAACTGGTTAAAGGAGACCGAGTTGTCATCTAGAGACTCTGAAGGAAGTCTTGGAGAGGGGAGCGCTGGAGAAGGGGAAGCACTGTTTCTGGCTTTCCTCCCAGGCCCACACGGAACAGACACAAAGAAGCGTAGCAACGGTGTTGGAAACCACATTACAATATAAACCATCCAAGCCTGCACAGCACCGCAAGGGCTTTGAAACCTGAACCAACACTGGGCCTGCCACCCACACAAAGTGAGACAGAACTTGCAGCCTGTACCTGACTTGTTTGATTTCCTGCTGAAACAAAACAATAATCAAAGTCAACATTTTCCGGGGATTTTTAACAAGATCCAGAGTCTCACATGATATTGAAAATGTCCAGGATACAATAGAAAATTACATATAAAAAAACAGGAAATTTTGATTTGTTCTGAAATGAAAAACAATCAACAGATCCCATCTCTAACAGAACTCAGATATTGGAATTATCAAAAACTTTAAAGCAACAATATAACCATGCTCCACGATGTGAAGGAAACACTCCTGAAGAATGGAAAGGTGGTATTCAGAAGAGAAATAGAAAGTGTCAACGAGCCAAGTGGAAATTTTAGAACTGAAAACAATATAGTATCTGAAGTTTTACATATTCACTGTTAGATGGGCTCAATAGGAGAATGGAGATGAAGGAAAGTCACTGAACTTGAAAACAAATCAGAAAGTATCCAATCTGAAATACAGAGGGAAAAAAATACTTAAAAACAAATTAATAGACCCTCAGGGACCTTCAGGAGAATTTCAAAAGGCCTAACATCTATGTCATTTCATCCTAGAAGGAGAAAAGGAAGAAACTGGTACAGAATAAATATATGAAGAAATAATTCCTAACAAGTCCCAAATTTGGTGAAAGACATATATAAGGTATAGATATAAGAAGCACACATCAAAATCAAATTACTTGAAACCAAATAATGAGATCTTGAGATCTGCCAGAGGAAAATGATGCATTTTATATAAGGAAGCATTGATTTGCATGACACTGGATTTCTCTTCAGAAATTGTGGGAGCCAAAGGTAATGCATTAAAATCTGTAAGTGTTGGGTGGATGAGTGGGTGGGTGAGAACTGTGAACTCAGAATTTTATATCCAGCAAAACTTCCAAGAATGAGAGCAAAAAAGAGACGTACTCTGAAGAAGACAGACTAAGAATTTATCACTTAACAGACCTATAAAAGAAATTATCATGGAAATTCTTTAGATAAAAATACTAGGAAGAATCTTGGAGGTTCATGAATGAAGGGAAACAAATGGTAAATATCTGGTAAATATAAACCATTTTACCAGTGTCTAGAACAAAAGAGAAGATATCATTACAGAACCTACCATTGTTAAAAATAATAAGAAAATACAATGAACAGTTCTGTGCCTGAAAATCAGATGACTTAGATGAAATGGGCAAATTTCTTAAATGCTACACACTGCCCAAACATATCCAAGAAGAAATAGGTAATCTGAAACGTTCTATATCTATCCCAAAAATTGAATTCATAGTTAAAAACTTTCTAACAAAGAAAGGTCCACGCCTAGGTGGATTCACTTGGCAAATTGTGCCAAACATTTAAGGAAGATAATAATGCCAATTCTTCACAATGTCTTCTAGGAAATGAAGAGGAAGGAACACTTCTAAACTCATTTTATAAGACAAGTGTTAAGCTGATACTACTACCACCAGACAAAGACATTATAAGGAAACTCAATCAATATTCCTCAAGAAAATACATGCAGACTAGCTGGTGGTAGATTTGTGATGTCACAGTGCAAACGGCAGGGACCATAAAATGGCATGGTGTGTAAGCATTTTCAGGGGATGCAGAAGGGATCAAGAGACAAGATACTTATTCCATGTGCTTTGCTTCATTTAGTACATAGCTCGTTGGCCAGTGAACCTAATTGTAAACTTTCAGATATTTTTGTACAAATAAGGGACTGATGTTATGTTTCTTGTAATTAGAAATAAACATGAATACCGTGTTCTTCAATTTAAAAAAGACAAATGCAAAAATTTTCAATAAAACATTAGCAAATCTAATCCAGCAGTATAAAAAAAGTATAATTCATCACAACCAAGTGTGGTTTATCCCAGGATTGCCAGCCTGGTTCAACATTTGAAAAATCAATGTAATTCGCCATATAAACTAAAGAAGACTATGATCCTCTCCATTTATTAAAATTCAGCACCTATTCATGATAAAAATCTAAGGTATGATTAGACAGGACTTCCATAACCTGGTAAAGAGCATCTACAAAAACCTATAGCTGACACTACTTAATGGTGAAAACTTGAATTCTTTCCCCTTCAAAATTAATAGTAAACTAACTCCTATTCACTGTACTAGAAAGTGTAATCAGTGCAAAAAGGCATACAGATTGAAAAGAAAGAAAACTGTTAGCAGATAACATGGTATCTCTATAAAAATTTACATAAAATTGAGAAAAAAGCTCCTGGAAAAAAATAAATCAGTTTAGCAAGGTTGCAGGATAGAAAACCAATATACAAAAATCATTTGTATTTTTATATGCTAGAAATGCACAGTTGGAGTTCAAAATTAATAAAACAGTACCATTTAAGATACTACTGCACAAAAAAATATGTGCAGCATCCATAAACTAAAAACTTACAGAATTAAAAAAAATCCAAAGAATTTTTGAACACCTGAATCAATGGAGAGATGTACTGCATAGATCTTTGGTGGACTCGGTAGTGCTAAAGTGTCAGTTCTTCTGAAATTTGATCTATAGAGATGAATACAATACCAGAGTCTATTTACAAACTGATTCTAGGACTTAATGGAAAGGCAAAGAATTATAAAAGCCAAAATTATGTTGAAAAAGAAGATGGAAGACTCACTAATTTGAAGACTTTAAAGCTTCATAATAAAGACAGTGTGGTACTGACAAAAGGACAGACACAGGTCAATGGAACAGAATAGAGTCCAGATAATTAGATTTATACAAATATGGCTAATTGATTTTTGGTAGACATGCAAAGGCAATTCAGTAAAGAAAGGATATTCTTTAAAAGATGGTGCTACAACAATTGGATATCCATATCCCAAGAAAAAATATGAACCTTAACCTATACCTGATACCTTATACAAAACTTAAAATGGATCACAGACATAAATGTAAAATTATGAAACATTTAGGAGAAAATCTTAGTAACTTTGGATTAGACATAGAGTCCTTAGATACAATACCAAAGGAGTATCCATAAAAGAAAAATTTATAAATTGGACTCATTAAAAAGCTTCTCTGTGAAAGACACTGTTGAGTGAAGAGAAAAGCCACTACTGGAGAAAGTATTTGCAAAAGATTTCTTTTATCCAGAACTTAAAACTCAAAAACGAGAACACAACCCAATTGTAAAATAGGCAGATTTTAACAGAGACTTTACCAAAGATTTAGTCATTACCAAAATGCACATTAAAGCTACAGTGAGATAGCACTGTACTCCATTAGAACAACAATAATTTTTAAAAAGCCAATACCAAGTTCTGGGATGTATGAGTAAGGGAAACTCTGATAAATTCCTGTAGGAATGCACAATGCTATAGCCACTTTGGAAAACAGTTTGGTGTTTCCTATAAAGTTACCATGTGACTCAGCAGTCTCTTCTGGATGGGTACCCAGGAGAAACGAAAACTTACGTTCATAGAAAAAAACCTATATGTAAATATTCATAGCAGCTTTATCCATAATAACCAAAAACTGGAAATGGTCCAAATATTATTCAGCTACTAAAAGAATAAACTGTGGCACATCTGTACAGTAAAATCTATTCTGCAATAAAGGACAAACCATAGATAAATACAATAGCCTCAAATATGTCATGTTGCGTGAAAGAATCCAGACGTAAAAGGCTGTATGCTATATGGTTTCATTTATATGAAGTTCTGGGAAAAGTGAAACTACAGGACAGACAACAGATCATCGCTTACCAGGGATCAAGACTGAAGATGGATTTTGACAGCAAACTAGCAGCATATGAGAATTGGGAGGCAGAGGGTGGGGAGGTGTAATGAAACACTTCTTGGAGTGTCAGCAAGATTGAGTAAAGGAAACTCTCTTAATTTGCTTAAGAAGTATAACTTGCGGTAGGAGAGGCAAGATGGCAGACGAGAAACACCTCTAGCCAGAGTATCTCTGCAAGGAGGAGAAATTTTAGATGAAAGAGAAAGAAAACAGACAAACATAGATCAGATCAGATCAGAGTCAGAAGGAAGGGTGCCTGAACCTACAGGAGACTCCACAGGAAGAGGTTGTGGAGCAGAACTGGAAGGAGATTAATCCGATGCAGGGATTAAGCCCCGAGAGGCTTGGAGACCAGCAAGAAGGGTAGGTGGAGTGGTTAAAATTTTCCTCCCTTGCATCTCAGACTGCTGAGGGCTCTCAAGCTGCTGGAGAGACCTGCCAACACCAGCCCAGAGACTCCTCCCACCAGTGAATAGAGAGCCTCTTGGAGACAGGGAACCAGGCTCCCAGCTCCCTCAGAGCACCTCCCACCCTACAGACCTGAGCCAGTTGGCAGGCATCATATTGCTTCTCCACCCACTGGGCGCCTTTGTCCTCCCTGGGGGCCTCAGCTCCTCAGAATCCATCTTGCTCATCCCCAACTCAAGCCCAGACTGCAGGAGCCACAGGGATCCAGTGAGTCCCAGGAGATCTGCAGGACTCCAGAACATGGTCATTCTGGGGGGACTGCCTCCCAGAGAGGGGTTTGAGACTACTGGTGTGCAGTCGTTTCTCCACCTAGTCCTTCATTCTCCCCTTCCTTCCCCTACCCTCGGCTGCGGAGAGAAACAATTTAGCCACCACACAGAGGCATCCACAGGGAACAGAGTTTGGACCTTTCCTTCTGGGGCCCTGCAGTGGACTGAGGGGTGCTTGGACTGTGAGCTCCCAACCCATTGACCCTTCCTGGTGCTACTTTCCCGGTGACTCCAGCAGAGCAGAGCAAACCCTGAGATGGAAGGACATTGATCCAGCTTTGGCACCCAGTGGGTGACTTGGGACCAGCATTATTCTCCCTGGCATGGTCAGGGATTGATCTCCGGGGCCCAGAAGACAGGCCTGCAGGCCAGATCCTGTAAACCCAGATCTCAATCACATTGCCCACAGTCACAGGATATTTCTGAATTAGTTTACTGAGATATGTGTGCCTTCAGGGGCAGATCAGAGTGGGTCCTAGCTGCAGCATGCTCAAAGGGTACTCCAGCCACAGGAAGGATGAGCTCCAAGCTCAGGCCAGGATCCTGGACAGGGAACCTCCTGGCCAACATAACAGTTGTGGGGCAGCTCAGCTGGCTTGAGGTCCTGCCTACAGGCAGAGGCCCGGGAAATACCACAGAATAGGTGAGGGTGGAATGGAGCAAGGCTTGCTCCACACTGCCAGACTGAGGGTCTCAGACAACCCCACTTCCACAGACTATCTAGTCAAGTGGGGCCACTTCAGCCCTCCCTGGCAGCTTTGCCCAGAGGCAGGGAACAAACCTTTGGCCCCTGCTAAAAGCATTTGTGGAGTTTAAGGGCAGGCTCACCCAAACCAGCTCCACCTGCCCCCGCTGAGGTGAAAAATAAGGGCACCCATGGAAGTCCCAGGGCCCCACTCACCACCTGGGGCACTAGAGTACTTCTCCAGAGGAACTAGAGCTGGCCACAGGACCCCAAAACAACATTGTAGCTTGCTCTTCCCAGGAAGCACCACCTACTGACTGGTCAATTTGCATGCCCTTTTACTGCATTTACTGACTCATCATACAGGTTGTAGTCGATTCTCACCCACCTACTGGCTCAGAGACTAAACTGGGCATGTCATTGTCCAAAAAAAAAAATCCAAAGAAGCAACAGGTAGGAATTAGTGCAAGAGCTGTGGAAGTATGAAGAATCAAACCAAAAGACACCCCCAAAAGGGAACACCAGCTCTGTAGCAATGGATACCAACCAAAATCAGAACACTGAAATGACAGATGTAGAATTTCGAATATGAATTGTAAGAAAACTCAATGAAATGCAAGAGAAAATAGATACTCAACACAAAGAAATCACAAAAAAAAAAAAATCCAGGAAATGAAAAATTCACTAAAGAAATTGAAATATTAAAAATCAAACAGAACTTCTGCAAATGAAGAATTTATTCGAGTAATTATAAAACACAGTAAAAAGCCTCAAGAATAGGCTAGATCAAGCAGAAGAAAGAATCTCAGAGATTGAAGACAACACCTTTCAATTAAATAAGTCAATCACAGAGAAATAAGAGAAAAGACCAAAGCCTACAATGTGGGATTATGTGAAGCAGCCTAACACAAGAATCATAGACATCCCTGAGAGTAAAGAAGAAAATCCACAAGGGTTGGATAAACTATTTGAGGAGATAATGGAGGAAAATTTCTCTGGCCTTGCTAGAAATCTAGATATCCAGGTACAAGAAGCTCAAAGGACTCCTGGGAGATTCATTGCAAACAAGAAGACACCACATCATGCCTGTAATCCTAGCACTCTGGGAGGCTGAGGCGGGCGGATTGTTTGAGCTCAGGAGTTCGAAACCAGCCTGAGCAAGAGCGAGACCCCGTCTCTACTAAAAATAGAAAGAAATTAATTGGACAACTAAAAATATATAGAAAAAGTTAGCTGGGCATGGTGGCGCTGTAGTCCCAGCTACTCGGGAGGCTGAGGCAGAAGGATTGCTTGAGCCCAGGAGTATGAGGTTGCTGTGAGCTAGGCTGACGCCACAGCACTCACTATAGCCCGGGCAAAAGAGTGAGACTCTGTCTCAAAAAAAAAAAAAAAGAAGAAGACACCACAACACACAGTCATCAGACTGGCCAAAATAAACACGAAAGAGGCCCTCCTATGAGCCATAAGGTGAAACCAAGAGGTAACCTACAAAGGAAAACTATCAGACTAACTGCAGACTTTTCAACTGAGATCTTACATGCCAGAAGGGACTGGGGCCCTGTTCTCAGTCTTCTCAAACAAAATAACGCCCAGCCTAGAATTTTGTATCCTGCAAAACTAAGTTTCTTATACACAGGGGAAATAAAAACCTTCTCAGACAAGCAAACACTGAGGGAATTCATCAAGACAAGACCTGCCCTGCAGGAAGTACTCAGAACAGTGTTGTTACACATGGATCAGCACCAGTGTAAAATCATTGAAAAGCTAAAGGTCAAAGGCCAGATGCCTCAGTGGCTCAAGAGAGAACAAAGCAACAAAGTTGAACTCAATAGGATGAATGGAAATCAGCCCCACTTATCAATTCTTTCAATAAATATGAATGGCTTGAACTGCCCACTAAAGAGACATAGGCTGGCCGAATGGATAAATGTACACAAGCCAAGTATCTGCTGTCTTCAGGAAATGCATGCATCTAACCCACCAGGATGCATTCAGACTTGAAGGGATGGAAAACAATATTCCACACAAATGGAAACCAAAAGAAAGCTGGGGTAACAGTTCTTACATCAGATAATGTAGTCTTCAAATCAACAAAAATAATGAGCAACAAAGATGGTCATTATATAATGGTAAAGGGAACAATTCAACAAAAAGACATAACAATTCTAAATATGTATGTACCTAACACAGGTGCACCCAGATTCATAAAGCAAATCCTACTTGATCTAAAAAAAATGATAAACGGCACCATAATAACCAGGATTTCAATACCCCTCTGACAGAACAGGACAGATCCTCCAAACAGAAAATAAACAAAGAAACAATGGACTTAAACAGAACTCTAGAACAAATGGGCCTGACTGACATTTACAGAACATTCTACCCAGTAACCCCTAAACATAGGTTTTTCTCATCAGCTCACAGGACATTCTCTAAGATTGACCACATCCCAGGCAACAAAACATGTATCAACCAATTTAAAAAAATAGAAATTATAGCATACATCCTCTCAGACCACAGGGAATAAAATTAGAAATCAGTTTCAACAGAAACACACATCTCTACACAAAGTCATGGAAACTAAACAACTTTCTGAATGATTATTGGGTTAAGGAGGAAATTAAGGTGGAAATCAAAAGATTCTTTGAACTAAATGATAAAGGAGACACAGTTATCAAAAATCTGTGGGACACAGCTAAAGCAGTCCTGAGAGGAAAATTTGTATCCATAAATGCCTACATCCAAAAGACAGAAAGATCACAAATCAACAACCTAATGAATCATCTCAAGGAACTGGAAAAGTATGAGCAAACCAATCCCAACCCCAGCAGAAGAAAAGAAATACCAAGATCAGAGCAGAACTACATGAAATCGATAACAAAAAAACTATACAGAAGATTAATGAAACAAAAAGTTGGTTCTTTCAAAAAATAAAATTGACGCGCCTCTTGCTAGATTAATGAGAAGCAGAAAAGGAAGGATTCTAATAAGCTCAATCAGGAATGAAAAAGAAATTACAACTGATACCACAGAAATACAAAAGATCATCTCTGAATACTATAAGAATCTCTATGTACATAAACTGGAAAATGTGGAGGAAATGGACAAATTCTTAGAAACACACAGCCTCCCTAGGCTTAATCAGGAAGAAATAGAATTCCTGAACAGACCAGTATCAAGTACCTAAATTGAAGCAGCAATAAAAAACTTTCCTAAAAAAAAAGTCCCAGATCAGACGGTTTCACACCCAAATTTTACCAGACCTACCAAGAAGAACTGGTGCCTATCCTGCAGAAATTATTCCACAACATCAAAAAGGAAGGAATCCTCCCCAGCACATTTTATGAAGCCAACATCACCCTGATTCCCAAGCCAGGAAAGGACTCAGCAAAAAAAAGAAAACTACAGACCAATACCCCTTATGAATATACATTCAAAAATTCTCAATAAAATCCTAGCTTTGAATCCTAGAATTGAATTCAGCTGGTCATCAAAAAAAAAAAATATTCATCATGACCAAGTGGGCTTCATCCCATAGATGCAGGTATGATTCAACATACACAAATCTATAAATGTAATTCACCACAAAAATAGAAATGAAAACAAATACTATGTGATCCTCTTAATAAATGCAGAAAAAGTATTCAGCAAAATTCAGCACCCTGTTATGATAAGAATGTTTAACACAATAGGAATAGATGGGACTTACTTCAGAATGATAAAAGCCACATATGAGAAACCCACAGCCAACATCATACTGAACAGGTAAAAATTGAAAGCATTCTCACTTAGAACTGGAACCAGATAAGGTTGTCCTCTGTCACCACTTGTATTCAATTTAGTGCTGGAAGTCTTAGCCAGAGCAATCAGACAAGAGAAGGAAATCAAGGGCATCCAAATGGGGACAGAAGAGGTCAAACTATTGCTCTTTGCTGACAATATGATCTTATATCTAGAAAACCCCAA
>NW_012150130.1:743784-754689 GCF_000956105.1 Propithecus coquereli | reverse complement strand
GGAGAACTATGAAACACTGAGGAAGGAAATACCATTGGACATAAACAGGTGGAAAACCATTCCATGCTCATGGATCAACATTGTTGGAATGTCTGTACTACCCAAAGTGATCTACAGATTCAATGCAATCCCTATTAAAATACCAACATCATTTTCGCAGATCCAAAAAAAATAATTCTACACTTCGTATGGAGCCAGAGAAGACCCTGTATAGCAAGAGCAATCTTAAGCAAAAAAAACAAATTCGGAGGCATCAATTTACTAGACTTCAAGCTGTACTACAAGGCTATAGTAGCTAAAACAGCATGGTACTGGCACAAGAACAGAGACATAGACCAATGGAACAGAACTGAGAACCCATATGTAAAACCATCCTCATATAGCCATCTAATCTTTGACAACGCAGACAAAAAGATAAACTGCGGGAAAGAATCCTTATTGAATAAATGGTGCTGGGGAAATTGGATAGCCACATGTAGAAGACTGAAACAGGATCCACACCTCTTAACCTCTCACAAAAATCAACTCATGATAGATAAAAGACTTAAACCTAAGGCATCGTACTGTAAGAATTCTAGAAGGAAATGTTGGGAAAACTCGGCCCAAGGAAAGAATTTATGAAGAAGACCCCAAAGACAGTCACAGCAACAACAAACATAAATAAATGGGACCTGATCAATTTAAAAAGCTTCTACACAGCCAAGGAAACTATCACCAGAGCAAACAGACAACCCACAGAATAGGAGGAAGTATTCACATGCTACCCATCCAATAAAGGGCTGATAACTAGAATCTATATAGAACTCAGGAAAATCAGCAAGAAAAAATCAAACCACCCCATTAAAAAGTGGGCAAAGGACATGAACAGAACTTTTCAAAAGAAGACAGATCAATGGCCAACAAACATATAAAAAATACTCAACATCTCTAATCAGGGAAATGCAAATTGAAACCACAATGAGACATCACTGAACTTCAGTGAAAATGGCTTTTATCAAAAAGTCCCAAAACAACAAATGTTGGCATGGATGCAGAGAGATAGGAACACTCATACGCTGCTGGTGGGACTGCAAACTATTACAACCTCTATGGAAAGTAATATGGAGCTACCCCAAAGAACTAAAAGTAGAACTACTATTTGATCCAGCAATCCCATTACTGGGCACCTACTCAAAGGAACAAAAGACATTCTATAAAAAAGACATCTGTGCTAGAATGTTTATAGCAGCACAATTCACAGTTGCAAAGATGTGTAAACAACCCAAGGGCCCATTGATACATGAATGGCTTAATAAAATGTGGTATACCATGAAGTACTGCTTGGCCACAAAAAACAATGGTGATCTAGCACATCTTGTATTATCATGGATAGAGCTAGAGCCCATTCTACTAAATGAAGTATCACAAGAATGGAAAAACAAGCACCACATGTACTCATCATCAAATTGGTATTAATTGATCAACACTTATGTGCACATATAGTAGTAACATTCATCGGGTGTTGGGCAGGTAGAAGTGGGGAGGAGGTGTTGGGTATATTCACACCTAATGGGTGTGGTGGACACTGGGAGATGGACTCGCTTGTAGTTCTGACTCAGGTGGGACAAAGTCAACATTTGTACCACCGTGATACTCTGAAATTTTAAAAAAAGTAGTATAAATTGCTACAACCACTTTGAAGAGCTGTTTGGCCTGCTTTGGTAAAGCTAAAAATGGTCATATGCTACAACACAGCAAGTATACTTCTAAATATATACCCAAATGAAATTATCATATTATGTGCATAATGTGAATACAAGAATGTTTACAACAGTATTAGTTAATAAGCAAGCTAAATCCAACAGGAGAATGGATAGTGGCTTTTTTCTATAATTGGTGCAAGGTTTTAAAATATGCAGAACAATACTATATATTTTTATAGATAAATATGAAAATATTGAAATGTGCATTAAATTAAATAGTATTTCTTAGATCTGTTTACTCTTCTTTATTGAAATATTCCATGAAAAGTTAATTCCATATTCACAAGTTTTTTAGGAGTATTATGTATAATATTTTATTAGAGAATCTGTTACTTTTTTGTTTTTTCTCTTATCAAGTTGTGATTTGAGAGGATGTGTTACTTTTAATAAAAGTAAATTGACTTTTAAAAAGTTAAAAAAAAGTTATACACAGTTGACCTAAGAACTGTATCAAATTTTAAAATTTAAATGTTAAACTAAATGAGGAAATGGTTTTATTTAAGAAATAGTTTTATTTAAGAATGGTTTTATTTAAGAAATTTAAGTTTAGAAATGTTAAAGTTCACCATAATCCTTGAATACTCAAAATGAAATAAACTAGTTAATGGATGATGGTCAAGAAAAATATCCACTATAAATATGCAAAAGAAAAGCATAGGTGTTAACAAGTATACAAATAGCGTCTTGGTTCATTTTTATCAGTGGCCTTTTCTGGGCATTTCATTTCTGTTGGGTTTTGAGGGGCTTCAGTAAATAGCATCCCATTTCTTCGGTGGAATTCTGGACCAACTGAAAAATAAAAGTGTCAGAATGCGGAGATTCAGAATAGCCCCTTTGTTACAATAAAGGATGGGATAGAAGAAACAGCTTATTGAGACAGTCAAATTAGTCTTGGAACTCCCTGACTATCAATTCTACCTCCCATCTAAGTCTAGAGTAGACCATCCCATTTCAAGGAAAGTTTGCATGTGCGGAGCAAACTAACTTACCCAGGTCACTGTTTCCTACTCACTGGTCCAGGGAAGAGGGAAGGAAAAAGAGACCAAACTCCCCACCATCCAGGTAAGTCACTCTGCATCCCTGGGCAGAATGTAGGGGTCGAGTAAGAGGCCTCCTGTTTAGTTAGTAAAAGATAATCTTCTCATGCAAGTTCGAGTGAGAGAAGACTAGTTTATGCCTTTCCCCTGGCATTTCATTTTGTCAGATTCGTATTTTGAGTATTTTCTGAAAATTAGTTGAACTAAACTATTAAACTTCAGTAGTTAGCTGTATTTACAGTAGGAAAGAATGTCATAATCTTATATGATTTATCTTTAACTCTTGATTTTTTTAAAAATTATGTCTTTGAAGAGCCTTGTACGATACCATGGTTCTTTGGATTAAAAGAGCAGAGAGTAAGTACTTTAGACATCTTGTGCTGACACTTAGTTTGCCAATTCATAGTTTGACGAACCTAGTCACTTACTTGTTACCTGCTACAAGCAAGAATTATACTGGGTAAGATTTAGCATATGACCATGTCATGGGAAGCCCTCACAGTCTAATGGAGGAGTCAAGTAATTACGGTGTTAGTGATACTACCGCAGACCATGAGCAGAGTGTCTTGGTTACATAAATGCTGGGAGATTAATGAGAACTGGTGATACATTGAAGATGATTTGTTGCTTCCATGTTAAAATACATGCATGAAGATTTTGTAAAGTTTTGAAATAAAAATATTATTACTAATTCCACCATTCTCATGGAAATGACAAACTCTTCATTTCAAATAAATCATTGGTCACAATTTAACTCTTCGAGTTATATTTTTTTAATTGTTTCCTCTAGTTTTATGCCCTCAGGGTATTTTGGAGGGAAATATGTGACGTGACTTTTTTTGTTTTATTAAGCCCTTTACATTAAAGGGTAGAGGGGTTGGGTGCAGTGGCTCATGCCTGTAATCCCAACACTTTGGGAGGCTGAGGCAGGAGAATCTCTTGAGATCAGGAGTTTAAGGTTGCAGTGAGCTATGATGGCGCCACGGCACTCTAGCTGGGGCAGCAGAGTGAGACCCTGCCTGAGGGGGGAAAAATAAGGGTGGGTGGCATACTGCTACCTTGAAAGTAACAGCTAAAGGGGAAATATTCATTAGATGTCTTCAGTGACAGTCAAAGGAAATCATTATTTTTCACTCACTAAAATTTTAATTGTAGAATTACATGAGTAACTATAACCACAGAAGGAAACTGGGGGGTGGTACCCCATGGAGTGGGAAGAATACATCCTTCAGAGCCAGATCAACCTGGGTTCAAATCCTTGCCCTAAATAGCAAATTCCTGAATCTCTCTGTCCATAAACAGTGATACCTGCTTCATTAGGCTCATTTGGAAATTAATGCTTAAAGTTTTTCTAAGCCCACAATGTAAAGAAAATCTTTCAAGAATGGGCCAAATGTATTTTAAGAAATAACTTAGTGCTGGTTAGGAAACTGCCTATAAAATTTGAATAAGAAGGATGCTAAAGTGCTTCTGACACTACAGTTCATAGCTTCCTGTCTGAAAAATGTAGACATCATTAAGGGGTGAAATCTTGTGCATACCACAGTGGGACAGAGGGTAAATAAATGATAGAACACATGGGAGTGAGTATGGTTATGAGGAGTATAAATGAGATAAAATATTTTTGATGTGTTATGGCAAAAGCAGGATATATGCATTTTACGTTAAATCTTTGTTTTAAAAATGTGCAGAAAAACTGAACTCGCCAATTAATCACATTCATTAGAATAATAGAATTGAATGATTGTTTTATTTTCCCTTCCTGTCAGTCCCATGAGTTTGTTTTATAATGAGAAAAATATGTTAAGACAGTTGTGCCTCCTGGAGCCAGAAGTTCCTTCTCTTTAGAGGCAAGATAATAGACTAGGTTTCTTAATGCTCGGTTCCACTGTTAAGACAGCCAGAGAAACAGACCATTAGTTCATGTAACTCCTTAGACATCAGCCTTTATCTATTATGTCTTTCTGTCAGCTGTCATAATTCAGTCTACCATGTTGGGTATGAATAGTAGAAAAATTCAAGTATGTCTTTTTAAAAGCAGTATTTTTCTTTGTGTTGATGTTACAGATTTATTTGAGGTTCCTAGATTATCAAATGGAGCACTCAAATGAATGCAAGAGAAACTTCGTTGCAGTCTATGATGGAAGCAGTTCTATTGAAAATCTGAAGGCCAAGTTCTGCAGCACTGTGGCCAATGATGTAATGCTTAAAACAGGAGTTGGAGTGATACGAATGTGGGCAGATGAAGGTAGTCGGCTTAGCAGGTTTAGAATGCTCTTTACTTCCTTTGTGGAGCGTAAGTAAATAATTCCTATAGTATTGAGATCTTTTACATAATTTTCACTCATTCACAGTATACTTATTGAGCATTGAATTTTAAAAATTCCTTTTTAAAAACATTTCTAAATTTTATTTATTTTTAGAGGTAGGGGTTTCCCTGTTGCCCAGGCTGGCCTCGAACTCCAGGGCTCAAGCAGTCCTCCCACCGCAGCCTCGCAAGTAGCTAAGACTACAGGTGCGCGACACCACACTGAGCAGCTTTTGCTTTTGACAAAAACTGCAAGTCACAGAGGATGTAGAAACAACTAAATCTTGGTCCCTGTTCTTGAAGAATTGACTATCATGGATAAAAAAAAAAATCTATGTTATTGGATAAATTGGATCACTGCCTCATTATAAAGATGTAAACAAGTGATGGGGATTGTAGAAAGTGGAGCCTGATGCTTTCTCTAAAGATTTTCTAACCTATCAGTAGCATTCAGCTTGGTGAATAATTGTGATTCTACCAAAGCATGGTCACCAAAGATTTAGATATGCTATTGATGTTTTCTTTTTTAATTTTTTGTTTTTAAATAACTTTAAGGATACAGAAAGTTATAAAAATAGTGGAGTTCCCATATGCCCTTTACTCAGATTTTCCTAATGTTAACATCTTACAAAACCATACTGAAAATTAACACTGATGCAATATTACTAATTAAATCTATAACCCTTATTCAGATACCTCTAGTTTTGCTGTTCATGTCTCAGGATCCAATTTCCCACTTTGCTTTTGTCAGTTGTCCTAAGTCTTCTCCATCTATGGCAATTAGTCTTTCTGCATCTTCCTTTGACACCTTTTAAAGAACACTGGCCAATTTCATAGAACGTCCATCAGTTTGGGTTTGCGTGACGTTTTCTTAGGGATTCAGTTGAGGCTATGCGTTTCTATCAAGCCTGTGAAATTATGTTGTGCTTCTCTCAGAACATCGTGTCAGTGAAGTGCAGATACATGATGCTAGCTTGTCTTACTGCTGGTGATGATGGCTTGGAGCACTTCGTTAAGGTGCTGCCTGCCAATTTTCTCCACTGAAAAGTTAACTATTTTTTTCCTTTCAAATTAGTAAGTCTCTTTGAGACTATACAAATATCCATTCACTCACTAATTTTAGCTTCCACGATAGCTTCTGCCTGTAACAGTTATTACCATAGTGTTTACCTAATGGCGATTTTCAGTTTCCATCATTCCTCCTACATATATTATTATAATTAGAATTCCGCTCTAAGGAAGAACTATTTTTTTTCCCACTTATTTATTCTTTTCTTTGTTTATATCAGTATGGGCTCATGGATATTTTGGCCATTGGGAGCTCCTTCACTTTACCTCCTATATCCAGTTATAATTTTTTAAATCACTTTCTTATTTTCTGGTACCACTCAATGAACCAGGCTCAACTTGTATTTCCCCTGCGTTAGCTCTAGAGCCAACTGTATTTCAAAGGAGCCCTTTCTTTATCTTACAGTAAGAAACGTGACTCTAATTATCCAAAATATATTTATTTCTTCAATCCTAATATGCACAAAAAGTTTTATAATTGTTAACTCATATCCCTCTGAGAAAATTCTTAACACAGTACTTTATTTGTGTACAATTCTTTTTTTTTTTTTTTGAGACAGCGTCTCACTGTTGCCCGGGCTAGAGTGCCGTGGCGTCAATCTAGCTCGCAGCAACCTCAAACTCCTGGGCTCAAGCGATCCTCCTGCCTCAGCCTCCCAAGTAGCTGAGGGACTACAGGCATGCGCCACCATGCCCGGCTAATTTTTTCTATACATATATATTTTTACTTGTCCAGATAATTTCTTTCTATTTTTAGTAGAGACGGGGTCTCGCTCTTGCTCGGGCTGGTCTCGAACTCCTGACCTGGAGCGATCCACCTGCCTCGGCCTCCCAGAGTGCTAGGATTACAGGCGTGAGCCACCACGCACGCCTAGCCAACTTGTGTATTTTCTTATGTCCCTTTTTTTCTTACATGAAGGGCAGCATTATACTCTTTTGCACTTTGCATTTTTTACTTAAAAGAATATCCAGAAAATCATGCCATATCAGTTCATAGAGATTATCCTTATTTTTTGTAGATGCGTAGTAGAACATTGTATATACCAACTTTATTTGGTCTTCTATTTATGGGCATATGAATTATTCCCAATATTTTGCAACTAGAAATAATGCTGTAGTGAATGATGTTGAGTGATATTGTTGGAGGCATATCCTCAGGATAGATTCCTAGAAGTTCGATTGTTTGCTCCAAAAGTAAGTCATATGTAGTTTAGGTATTGCCAAATACCTTTCCAGAGGGGTTATAGCTTTTTTAAAAATTGTGGTAAAATATAGGCAACGTAACATTTACCCTCAGCCATTTTTTAAGTATACGAATCAGTGGCATTAAGTACACTCACATTGCTGTACAACTCTTACCACCATCCTTTGCCAGAGCATTTTTGTCATCCCAAAGTGAAACTCTGAACCCTTTAAGCAATAATTCCCAATTTCTTTCACCTCCCACTCCTGGCTGCCTCTATTCTACTTAGTCTCTGCGAATTTCTCCATTCCGGGTAACTCTCGAAGTGGAATCGCAATGTTTGCCCTTCTGTGTCTGGCTTATTTTGCTCAGCATAGCATTTTCAGGTTCTGTCCATATTGTAATATGTGTCAGAATTTCCTCCTTTTTTAAGGCTGATTAGAATTCCATCATGTGTATATGCCGCATTTTGTGTATACATTCGCATGTTGATGGACACTTGGGTTGTTTTTTACCTTTTGGCTGTTGTGAATAATGTTGCTGTGAACATTGGTGTACAAGTATCTGTTCAAGTTCCTGCTTTCAATTCCTCTGCATATATACCTGGAAGTAGAATTTCTGGGTCACATGGCAAATCTGTTTAAACTTTTGAGGAACCAGCAGTGGCTGCACCATTTTACATTCCCACCAGCAATGCACAGAGGGCTCCAGTTTCTCCACCTCTTTGCCAACACGTGTCATTTTTTGTTGTTTTTTTTTTCAATAATAGCCATCCTAATGTGTATAAAGTGATGTCTCATTGTGATTTTGATTGCCTGGTAATTAGCCCACCTTTCCATGGGCTTCTTGGCCATTAGTGTACGTGCTTTGGAGAAATGTCTGTTCAAGTCCTTTGCCCATTTTTGAATTAGGGGTTTTTTAAGTTGTAGAAGTTCTTTACATACTCTGGATATTAATACTTTATCAGATATATGATTAGCAGATATTTTTCGTATTCTGGGTTGTCTTTTCGCTCCCTTGATAGTATTCTTTGAGATACAAAAGTTTTTGATTTTTATGAAGCCCAATCTATTTTTGCTTTTGTCACCTTTACTTTTGGTATGATATCTAAGATATCATTGTCAAAGCCAGTGTCATGAAGCTTTTCCCATATGCTTTCTTCTAAGAGCTATATAGTTTTAGCTTTTACTTACATTTACACCTTCGATCCATTTGGAGTTAATTGTTATACATGGTGTAAGGTAAGGGCCCACCTTCAGTCTTTTTCATGTGGATATTCAGTTTTCCCCAGGTCATTTGTTGAAAAAACTGTCCTTTCCCCATTGAGTGGTCTCGGCATCCTTGTCAGAAATCAAATGGGCTGGATGTGGTGTTCTGCAGCCAATAGTCCCAGCTACTTGGAGCACTTGAGCCCAGGAGTTCAAGGCTGTAATGTGCTACAGTGGCTCCTATTAATAGCCACTGTACTTCACCCTGGACAACATAGGGAAACCCCATCTCTAAAACGAACAAACAAACAAAATCAGTTGGCCATTTATATGAAGATTTATTTGTGAGCTCTCTATTCCATTGTTCAATACATCTGTCCTTATGCCAATACCAATGGTTTTGATTAACGTAGAT
The DNA here is from genome assembly GCF_000956105.1 of Propithecus coquereli. Classification (NCBI taxonomy): domain Eukaryota; kingdom Metazoa; phylum Chordata; class Mammalia; order Primates; family Indriidae; genus Propithecus; species Propithecus coquereli. Next base: position 745,728 of record NW_012150130.1, on the reverse strand, counting down.
TTGCAGTAAGTTTTGAAATCAAAATGTGAGTCCTCTTTTTTCTTCTTTTTCAAGATTGGTTTGGCTATTCAGTATCCCTTGAGAGTCCATGCATTTTAGGATGGGCTTTTCCATTTCTACAAAGAAACACTGTTGAGATTTTGATAGGGTCACTTTAAATCTGTGGTTCACTGTGAGTAATATTGTCATCTTAACTACATTAAAGCCTTTCAATCCATGAACACAGGATGTATTCCTATTTATTTGCCATCTTTAATTTTATTCAGCAATATTTTATAGTTTTCAGTGTACAAGTCTTTTGTCCCTTGGTTAAATTTATTCCTAAGTATTTTACTCTTTTTGATACTATTATAAATGGAATTATTTTCTTACTTTCCTTTTCCGATTGTTCATCATTAGTATATGGAGATGCAACTGATTTTTGTGGGTTGGTTTTGCATCCTCTACAACTCTGCTGAATTAGTTTATTTATTTATTTTTTATTTTTTGAGACAGAGTCTCACTCTATCGCCCTGAGTAGAATACAATGGCATATCTTAGCTCACTGCAACCTCAAACTCCTGGGTTCAAGGGATCCTCTTGCCTCAGCCTCACAAGAAGCTGGGACTACAGGCAGCACCGCAACACCTTGCTAATTTTTCTATTTTTAGTAGACTGGGTCTCGCTCTTGCTCAGGCTGGTCTCGAACTCCTGAGCTCAAGCAATCCTCCCACCTTGGCTTCCTGCTAGGATTACAGGTGTGAGCCACTGTGTCCAGCCTGAATTAGTTTATTAACTATAACAGGTGTGTCTATATAGTCCTTAAGGTTTACTACATATAAGATCATGTCATCTGTGAACAGAGAAAATTTTGTATTTTCCTTTCCAGTTTGGATACCTCTTACTTACTTTCCTAGTTGTTCTAGCTAGATCTTCCAGTACTATGTTGAATAGAAGTGAAACTGGGCATCCTTGTCTTGATCCTGATCTTAGTGGAAAAGCTGTCAGTCCATTACCATTGAGTATATTATTAATAGCTTTCGGTTTTTCATAAATGGCCTTTATCACATTAAGGAAGCTTTCATCTATTCCTAGTTTATTGAGTGTTTTTGTCAAGAAAGGGTGTTCAATTTTGTCAAATGTTTTTCCTTTTCAGTTGACATGATCATATTTTCTTTCCCTTGATTCTGTTAATGTGTGATATATTAAATTGATTTTCATATGTTGAACCATCGTTGCATTCTGGGAATAAATCCCACTTGGTCATGATGTATAATCCCTTTTATATGTTTCTGAATTCTGTAGTAGTATTTTATGAAGGATTTTTATGTCAACATTCATAATGGATTTTGGTCTGTAGTCTTCCTTTCTTGTATCTTTTTCTAGCTTTGGTATCAGGGTAATGCTGTCCTCATAGAATGAACATGAAGTGTATGTTCTTCAACTTTTTGGAAGAGTTTGAGAATTGGTGTTAATATTTTTTTAAGTGTTTATTTGAATTCACCAGTAAAGCTATTCTTTGTGGAGAGGTTTTTGATGACGTCTTTAATTTCCTTGCTAGTTATAGATCTATTCAGATTTTCTGTTTCTTCCTAATACAGTTCTGGTAGATTGTGTGTTTCTAGGAATTTGGCCATTTCACCTACATTATCAGTTTGTTGGCATACACTTGTTCTTAGTATTCTCTTACGATCCTTTATATATGTGTAAGATCTGTAGTAATGTCTCCACTTGCATTTCTGATTTTATAATAGTTTGAGTTTTTCTTTTTTTCCTTAGTCTTTCTCATTCTAACTAAAGGATCGTCAGTTTTGTTATTCTTTTCAAAGAAGCAGCACTTGGGTTTTTTATTTTCTCTATTTTATCTGTCTCTACTCTGATCTTTATTATTTAGTTACTGCTGTTAGCTTTGGGTTTAGTTTGCTCTTCTTTTTCTAGTTCCTTAAGGTATAAAGTTAAGTTATC
>NW_012150130.1:738397-740054 GCF_000956105.1 Propithecus coquereli | reverse complement strand
CCGCGGGAGCCGGTCGCCGGCAGTGCGGCGGTCCGAGCCGATGCGTGCTGCACTTGCGCAGTTCACCCCAGATTTCGGAGGCTGGGTATGCATAAAGAATGTCACACACCTCGTTAATGGTATTTCACGTTAATCGTATGTGTAAGTTCGGATATTGTTTCACAGCCTTCCTAGTACCACCCACGTGTTAGGTGGCTTGCTAGAGGGACTCACGGGACCAGCGTCCCTTTGCACCGCTCGCGGCGTGACCACCGGTGGGATCGGCGGGGGAGAAGGGCCGTGGAGTCCGGAGGGCTCCTTGCGCAGTCGTCCGCACGCGCCGCCTTCTGTGGGGGGCAGTGCCTGTTTCACCAACAACAGATGCGGTCAGTTGTACGCAGCGTTTCTGCCCTCAGAAGCCCTTTACAGACTCAGGACCCAAAGTTTTACTGGGGTCTGGTTCCATAGGCAGGAAAGCAAATGTTTGGTATAACAGCATTTTTACACAAACTCTGGGCACAATGAAACCCCCTTATCTGTTAGGGAGTGGCGGACACCGGGTTCACAGATGCCAGCCAAGGGCAACCTGGCAAGCAGAACCTTCTCAAGGAGCAGCCTCAGGCCTGCTATAATGCTAACTCTTTCTGCACAGACATGTTAGGTTGAATAAGCTATGTAAGTAAAATTAATCCACCCGCTTCCTTTTACTTTTTAATGTGGCTGTTGCTCACATTTTTGACTCATATTTGGGCAGCACTGGTCTAAATCTGAGATAAGAAATTCTTCTCTAACGTGTTGTAGTTAAGAAATTTTCTGTACATACCCTAGTAGTTTTTTGATAATATAAATCTGAGAATTAAGCAGGTGAAAAATCTCCCTCAAGTGATCTCTTTATGTTAAGTAATCACTAAATGTAAGACTAAGTTGTAGGGCTGTAATAGACTTATTATCTCCATAGCCCAAACTTAGCTTTATTATCCAAGAACAAGAAAAAACTGCCCCTCCAAAAAAAAGCATGTGATCAAAATAAGGGATTTCACAGAATTTTGTAAAAATAAGAGTCCCAGTTTGAAGATCTACATTTGCTAAGCCCATTTCAGAGCTCAAAACAGTAACTTTTTACAAGGCTATCATTAATTCAAATTATTGAACTATTTCTTTCATTCTCTAAGCTGTTAATGATTTGTGATTGTTAGGATTCCACCCATGAAAACAGTTACTATTTCAGAAGGGTTAAATGGGCTAATTCTGCATGAGAGCTTCATTTCATGCTTACCCATTGTAGATTGCAGATGTAACTAAAATAGTATAACTTTGCTAAAATGGATGATACAGAATAGCAATCAGGCCATGTTTGACTTCTTCCCAGGCACCGAATACTAATATATACCTCTCTCTTTCAGAAAGGGTACGGTTTTAGGAAAATAATTTCTAGGACTAGAACTGTGAAAGCAGAAGATATTTTTGGTAGGATAAACCCATAACGTGATTTTTGGTGGCATATTGCCTGTGGGCCCCCTGCAGGCTCCTTTGAAGGACAGAACCGTTTTTCAGCATCATTGCCACTTCTCATCAAAAGTGGAGGGAGCTGAAACCCTAACCCTCCTCTCTCCCACACCGTGACCCAGTAGCGGGTAGGGTGGATAGTGAGTCCTCAGGCTGTAAGTAGAGAGCAGTT
>NW_012150130.1:735615-738347 GCF_000956105.1 Propithecus coquereli | reverse complement strand
AGTCTATTGTTGGGTAGAGTTTTCCGTGTACATGTTAGGTCCAGTTGGTTTATGGTGTTGTTCAGGTCCTTTATTGCCTCCTGATCTTCTGTCTGGTTGTTCTATCCAATTTGAAAGTGGTGTGTTAAAGTCTCTATTATTGTAGAACTGCCTATTTCTCCCTTCAATTCTGTCAATGTTTGCTTTATATTATATATTTTGGAACTCTGATTTAGTCCATGTATGTTTATAATTGTTATATCTTTTTGGTGAATTGACCCTTTATCAGTATATCATGTCCATTTTTGTCTGAGCTTAGTATTGCCACCCCAGCTCTCTTTTAGTAACTCTTTGCATGGAATATCTTTTCCCATCCTTTCACTTTCAACCTTTTTGTATCTTTGGATCTAAAGTGAGTGTCTTGCAGACAGCGTATAGTTAGTTGGATCTTTTTTTTAAATCAGTTCTGCCAATCTCTTTCTTTCGATTGGAGAGTTTGTTCACATTTAAGGTAACTACCCCTAAGGAAGGACTTCGGTCATTTTGGATTTGTTTTCTGGTTGTCTTTTAGCTTTGCAGTCCCTCATTTCCTCCACTACTGCCTTCTTTTGTGTTTAGTTGATTTTTTGTAGTGACAAGTTTTGATTCCCTTCTCATTTTCTTTTGTATATATTTTATAAATATGTTCTTTGTGTTTACCATGGAAATTGTGTCTTTTTGAGAATTCTTTAAGTCTTTAGAAGTTATCTTTACTATTTGGTGAGCATACAGGAACTTTTTCATATTAAGGGTGGTATAGCTCATATACAGACCAACTGACTCGGCTTACAAGTGGAGAAACTTGGCCAGGCATGGTGGCTCACACCTATAATCCTAGCACTTCAGGAATCCAAGGCGGGAGGATTGCTTGAGGCCAGGAGTTCAAGACCAGCCTGAGCAAGAATGAGACCCTGTCTCTACAAAAATAGAAAAACTGGCCAGGTGTGGTGGCATGTCTCTAGTCCCAGCTACTCAGGAGACTGAGGCAGGAGGATCACTTGAGCCCAAGAGTTTGAGGTTGCAGTGAGCTATGATGACACCACTTCATTCTAGCCTGGGCAATAGAGCAAGACCCTGTCTCAAAAAAATAAAAAGGAGAAACTTTAAGGGCAGATTCTAGGATTCTTCCCTTAGATTCCTAAAAATTCAAATAAATAAGTCCCCACCAGGAAAAATTGGTTCTCCTGTATTTTTTTACCTTTCTGTCTCCTAAAAATCCAAGCGATGTGTCAGTACTTCCAATATTTATTTGTTTATTTTGCTTATTATAAGTGTAAATCATATTACATTACCTTTGGTAAAATCTGCTTTCAAAAATATCGTCATTTTTTTACTTGGTTTTGAATGGCCCTTAACTTTAATCTGCATTTGGACAGGGATGCCTCCCCTCTGCAAATGGTCCCTTCCCTCAGATTCGTCTCATCCATGAAGAGAATTACCATTTTAAGACACATCTGAACTTCCCAGATACAGTCAACTGTATATGTTCACGTCACATATATTCTCAAAATAAATGGTATATCTTATCTCATGTCCTCATGAGAATGAATATTTTAGCTTTTATATGACTGATGAATATGTTAAAATGTTAAGTTACGTGATTTGTGCAAATCCGAAGTTTGTAAATACACAGGTATAACAGTAAAATATTATCAGATATTTTTCTTGACAAATTTGAAAATTAATAGTTTTTCTCTTTGCTTATATTTTATTATATTGTAATTCCATGCATTCTATGTTGAAATCATGACTGCTGTACTCTTCTATATATAATTTTGAAGGCCTTTATGAGTTGCCAGATGGTCAGTGGGTTATGAAGCCAGTTTGGCCAACCAGCCCTCCTACCTGCTTTCCATTCATTTATTTAACGTTCATTGTATGAGGTACTGTGTTTGATGCTGTGAAGACACAAAAATGAATGAAATAGTCCCTGCCCTACAGGGTTTTACAGTCAATTAGGTAAGGTGACATATGTGCAGATAATGACAGTACAGAATTAACTATGACAAAGGCCATTTGAGAAATAAAACAGAGTGCTTTTCTGTTAAATATCCCAGTTACTTCAAGCAGGCAGTGTCGATCATGGAGCCTTTGAGTGTAGGCCTTTTGAGTTTATCCCTGACAGTAGGTATATTTTAGAAGGTAGAAATGTTCATTGAAGTTGTCATTCCAAACAGAAGCAATAGAATGAACAAAGGCATTGAATCAGAGATAATTTGGACCACAAGAAGTAGTGATTAAGGGAGTTCTATAGGGAGTAGTAGAGAAATGAGTCAGGAAAGGTAGATTAAAGCTGGAATAAGAACGCCCTTAAAGGCTAAATTTAGACTTTATCTTATAGGCATCAGGGAGTTTTGTATTACAAAGTGACAGCATCAGAGCTGTGGTTAGACGGGGCATGGAAGCTAGTTAAAAGGTCACTTCCATAGTCACGCTGGGAAAACGTGAAGGTCTGAATGAAAACAGTGGCAGTGAGAATAGAATCGTGGAGATACAATCAACAAGATGTGGTGACTAATGAAAAGTGAAAGGTAAGAGAGAATGAGTCAAAATGTACCTGCAATTTTGAGTCTGACCGACTTGGAACATGAAAATTGAACAGATAAGACGGAAAGCGTGTTGTTGTTTTGGACACAGCGAGCTTCTCGGGCGTTTGGAAATGTCCCTGCGCGCAGGGTTTGCCTGAGTAAACTGCGGCTGCTCGTTCACGATGG
>NW_012150130.1:699068-723875 GCF_000956105.1 Propithecus coquereli | reverse complement strand
TTAAGAGACAGGGTCTTGGTCTTTCACCCAGACTGTAGTGCAGGGGCGTGATGACAGCTCACTGCAGCCTCGAACTCCTGGCCTCGAGCGATCCTCCTGCCTCAGCCTCCCGAGGAGCTGAGACTATACATGCCTGGCTCTGTCCATTAAAATTTTAGATACTAATTGTAACTTGAAAAGGAATTTTGAAAAGAAAATATAAAAAATATTTGAGATACGTCAATATAAAACAGAACAAAACTCAATTCTCCTTCCTTGATGAAGCACATATTTTCTGTAAATCAAAACTCTAGTATCTTTTAAGCAGGAAATACATTTTATCCAATTATAATTTTAGAAGCCAGAATTGTTAGGTGAGGTTTTTGGGCTTCTGTTACACCTCTATAATCCTGTTTAATGGGGGGAAATATTAAGCTGCCTTACTTCAGTTTTTTGTTTGTTTGTTTCTTTACACCAACGTACTATATCTCAGGTGCATAGGTGGCCGCCACGAAAGGAAAGAAGGAAACATTCCAGACATTCCTGTTCTTTCAACAGGCTGAAAGAACAGTGTATATAAAATATGAAATTACATGGTATATACTCCATATACCTTTATTGTCTTTTAAAATTATTTTTTAATTCAGAAGAGTGGATTTTTTCCCTTTTTTTAATCATGGTAAAATAAATGGTTACCATTTTAACCATTTTAAGTGTACAGTTCAGTGGCATTAAGGACATTCACACTTTTGTACAACCATCACCACCATCCATCTCTAGAATGTTGTTATCATCCCAAACTTAAACCGATTACCCATTAAATACTAACTCCCCTTTTCCCCCTCTTTCCAGACCCTGGTAACCTCTATTTCACTTTCTGTCTCAATGAATTTGCCTCATATAAGTGGAATCATGATATTTCTCATACAATACTTAATCCATAATGATACAATAATTATGCTAAGTGAAATGCTTGACTTACTTCACTTAGGATAATGTTTTCAAGCCTCATCCATGTTGTAATATGTATGAGAATATCATTTCTTTTTATGACTGAATAATATTCCATTGTCTTATAGATACCACATTTTGTTTATCCATTCATTCATTGATGGGCATTTTGGTCGTTTCAACCTTTTGGCTATTGTGAATAATGCTGCCATAAACATCAGTGTGCAAGTATCTGTTTGATTTCCTGCTTTCGATTCTTTTGGGCATATATCTAAAAGTAAAATTGTTGGATCTATGCAACAACATCTGTTTAACTTTTTGAGGAGCTTCCAGTTTCCCACAGTTGCTACTCCATTTTACATTCCCAGAAGCAATGCACAAGGGTTTCAGTGTCTTCACATTCTTGCCAACACTGTCTTTTAAAGTTTTGGAAACATTTACCAGATTATATACTAGTTCCATAAGAACCGTGGGAAATACATTCATATTGTCATTACGTTAAAAATGACCTGTTGGTGACTAGCCTAAGAAAAAGTTTGTATGAGCCAGCATCAGAGAATATTGATGTTTTTCTTACTGTTTATGTAGTACAGAGTAGATTCATGGAAAGGACTTCGAGTTAAGAAATTGCTCCTAAAGTCGCATTCTTAAGTGTAAAATAAATCAAAAGTTCATAATCTGCATGTCTGTTTTAGCAACACAATTTTCTCTTTTCCTTCAGCTCCCTGCACAGGTGGCACTTTCTTTTGCCACAGCAACATGTGCATTAATAATTCTTTAGTCTGTAACGGTGTTCAAAACTGTGCCTACCCTTGGGACGAAAACCACTGCAAAGGTGAGTCTGATGTAAAGGCCAGCCTTTTTGAGAAAAAAAATGGCTGCTGCCTTTCATTAAGAAAGACTTAAAATGCTTTTTCTGTGACTATGCTTAGCGTAACTGCTTGGGCAGAAATGGAAACATTTATATGTTCTTTTAAATGGATCGTAAACTTCTAGGATGTGGTCAAAGCAAAGAAAAATACTTAATGAAACCAATTTGTGTTTACAAACTGTTTTTTACCTTAAGTTGTTCAAAAATGTATCGTGATATTTCCTGGCCTTATTTTCTTACTGTTAGTGAAGTTTGTCATTTGTATTGTAAAGATATCTTACTTAGTTATCAAAATAATTTAGAGGTTAGCCTGGAGTATTGTTCTTTTTTAAATTATTAATATCTGGAAACTTTAATAAAAATCAACTGACCGATTCAGTCTTGCAATACAAAACTAGACTCATTCAAGGAACTGCTTTCCTAGAAAATTTCACTGAGTTTCCTATGCTATATTCCCAGTATATACTCTCTGAAAGATAAATACGGCTTGTGGTAATAGCTGAGTGTCTGCAGGCTGGTTGTCAAATCACTGTCTCAGAAGTAGTTTGTCTGCCTTTTATCCTACAAGAGTTCAGTAAATATCTTGATAAGGAAAGCTGATCTAATCTGATATGGCTGTCTTAAATACTTGACATGAAGTATTTTTAGATAGTCATTCAAAACCAGTATACCATGATAACATACCCGGGTGGGTTAGTCTGGTCATGTTAGTTCTCTCTTCCTGGTGTCCGTCAGTAGAAATATTGTGAATATACCTAAGCATGGCAGTTAGTCAAACCTACTGTAGAGCAGACAGCTAAAACTCGATAGAACGAATGTATTTATTTTGGCATTCTGTATTTATGTATTTGATTTGATTTGCAAATCATATGCATTCATGTATCTTCTGAGTAAAGGAACCAAGAACTTTATCTTTCGTGGAATCTATCTGGCTATCTTGTGATTTGTGGCTTTAACCAGAAGTCAAAATAGAAAATATAATAATCGTTTTACTTGTTTAAAAACCTAATTGTAAATTTCATTGTCTGTGTATATTTGACCCAAGTGTTCTGCTTTACCTATAAATACCTTTCAATCTGTGCCAGGACTCTTATTAATGAATTTTGAAAACCTTAACGTTTCTTTCTCTTTCCACAGAAAAGAAAAAATCAGGACTATTTGAACAAATCACTAAAACTCATGGAACAATTATTGGCATTACATCAGGGATTGTCTTGGTCCTTCTCATTATTTCTATTTTAGTACAAGTGAAACAGCCTCGAAAAAAGGTCATGTCTTGTAAAACTGCTTTTAATAAAACTGGGTTCCAAGAAGTGTTTGATCCTCCTCATTACGAACTGTTTTCACTAAGGGACAAGGAGATTTCCGCAGACCTGGCAGACTTGTCGGAAGAGCTGGACAGCTACCAGAAGATGCGGCGCTCCTCCACCGCCTCCCGGTGCGTCCACGACCACCACTGCGGATCGCAGGCGCCCAGCGCGAAGCAGAGCAGGGCCAACCTCGGGTCCATGGAGCTTCCTTTCCGAAACGACTTTGCACCGCCACAGCCCATGAAAACGTTTAATAGCACCTTTAAGAAAAGTAGCTACACCTTCAAACAGGCACATGAGTGCCCTGACCAGGCCCTAGAAGACAGAGTAATGGAGGAGATTCCCTGTGAAATTTATGTCAGGGGGCGAGAAGATTCTGCACAAGCATCCATATCCATCGACTTTTAATCTTCCACTAAAGGTGACGTTGATTATTAAGTATGTATGTACGCACCCTACAGAGCACCCGTGCTGTGTTCCGCAGCCAACCCTTTTTCCCATCAAAACTAGGAAGACCTTTATTTACCCTTAACCTCCTGTAATGGTATGTTTTTATTCTCTCTCGGGCAGTCTATATGTGTTAAACCAACCAAGGAGCTTACTATATTCGGTAGAAAAAATAGCAGTCATCTGTTGCCTGGCATCATACAAAGAAAGCACCACCAGTCAAACAGCATTTGAGGAGAGGAGTGGTTTTGCTGAACCACTCAAGGTTCGGGCCGCCTATCAGTTCCAGCATCAGGAATACTCCTCTTGACTGATCCAGCTCTGTCAATATTTTGATCCCACAATAAACTCAAAAATAAGATTTTTCTTTACATGCCTTTTATTTTTCTTTTCTCTAAATTTAATTTGTTTTATAAGCCTATAGTTTTACTATTTCAGTTTCTTACATAAATCTAAGTTGGTTAACATACCACATACTTCAATGTAGGCATTTGTTCTTGAATTTGTCAAAATATAGCTAGTTACTGTGCCAATGAAGACCCAGTTATGGTTCATCCATCTGTTTCTTCTGGACTGTTTTCTATAGTTCTGCCTTTTAATTACTGGATCCTTAGTCTTTATTCTCTGTGAGAAGTAGTAGATGATATGATTTATCACCTTTAAATCGTGTTTTGTCTTAGTTATACTAGAAAATTACATAATCCTGTGATGTATGCACCATTGCCATTTATGACTAAAAATTTGAGAAAGATAAAAACTTCTGGGCCTGGTGTGGTGGCTCGCGCCTGTAATCCTAGCACTCTGGGAGGCCAAGGCAGAAGGATTGCTTGAGCTCAGGAGTTTGAGACCAGCCTGAGCAAAGCAAGACCCTTTCTCTACTGAAAATAGAAAAATTAGCTGGGCGTCGTGGAATGCGCCCATAGTCCCAGCTCCTCGGGAGGCCGAGGCGGGAGGATTGCTTGAGCCCAGGAGTTTGAGGTTGCTGTGAGCTATGATAATGCCACTGCCCTCTACTGGGGTTGGCAGAGCAAGGCTGTCTTAAAAAAAAAAAAAAAGTACTCTGGCAAGCCTTTGAAATTTCCCAAGTTTGGTCATCTTCATTGACAGCCCATTCATTCCTGTAAACAGAGCCGTTCACTTTTTGGAAGGCCTGTAATTATGTTTATTTCCAATGTTTCTCATCACAAGGTTGTGTTTTCTATTATTTTTGTAAAATGATTACTTGGCTCCCTTTATATTGGTTTATCTTACGGCATATGGTAACCAACATTATATGAGAGTTAAAGGGAAATTTCTGAGAAACTGTATGGCCTTTACATTGCCTCCTACTTGGGACAGTACGTTTTTCCAGCTGTTATCAAGAATAATAACTTCCACTTTTTTTTAAACCACTTTTGACCTTTTTTTATGGTATGTAAAACAATAATTTATAAACATAATGTAAAAACTCATTGTGGTTTTTTTAGACCTTTGATATTATTTGATACTGTACAAACTATATTAAATCAAGATTTAAGACCTAATGACAGACTTCTTTCAGTGTTGGCATTAGCAGCTTTGGATGCAAATATGCTATGATGGAACTATCCACTATGACTTACTGTAAAGACCTTGGTAATGTGTACGTAACCTTTTACTTTCCTTTCGTTACTGTATTTAGTTTTTGAAAAAGTTTTCACTGTGTGATATTTATTGCTCTAAATCCCTACACAAATTCTATATTAAAATATACATTGTACATGATCCTTCAATCATGTTATTTGTGGCACTGAGACTTTGGATCTTAAGATATATATGGAAAGGAATTCATTTGTCAAATTGTAACTAATACAGACATGCCACTTCCTATGTTTTTTGTAGTAAATTCTCAATGAAATTAGAAGTTGAAATTGCACTGGATTTCATTAACTTTTTTAAATATTACATAGATGTGTTCTCATAGATTAGCAAAAGCTGACCTTAAATATGATACACATATAACACTGCCTCAAAATGTTTCTTATATCAATTTTTTTTATTTTTAACAAGGTAGGTAATATTTAGGAGATAGGAAAACCTCATAATATATTCATGATTTAAATTTGTTTAAAAATTAGCATAATTTCCTGTTTTAAAAATACAACTTGGAAAGGTTAAAAAGACTTCGTGAATATAGTGTTCAATGAAGTGATAGCACAGACAGTTAAGTTCTTTCAATAGTTATGTTGAATAGGCATTTTTTTAGGTAACTTATGCCAGCCAACATTTGAACAGCATAAGAAATACTTAATATAACAACTATTATCTCACTCTTCATGATGATGAAAGGGAAATTAGCATATTTTCAATGTAAAATTATGTCCATTATAAAAATAGCTGTGAAATCCATTTTTAACCTCTAGATTACAGTAGAAAATAATACAGTATGCTTAAATACATTATCTATAGTCGCTTGTAACTATATATATATATTTTTTTTTTTTTTTTTTTTTTTTGAGACAGAGCCTTTCTCTGTTGCCCGGGCTAGAGTGCCGTGGCATCAGCCTAGCTCACAGCAACCTCAAACTCCTGGACTCAAGGTGATCCTTCTGCCTCAGCCTCCCAAGTAGCTGGGACTACAGGCATGTGCCACCATGCCCGGCTAATTTTTTATATATATATTTTTAGTTGTCCAGATCATTTCTTTCTATTTTTTAGTAGAGACGGGGTCTCGCTCTTGCTCAGGCTGGTCTCGAACTCCTGAGCTTGAGCGATCCACCTGCCTCGGCCTCCCAGAGTGCTAGGATTACAGGCGTGAGCCACTGCGCCTGGCCTGTAACTAAATTTTTATTTTTGAAATTTGTTTCCTATTTTCTTTTAAAAGGTCTTGAAGAGGCTTACAAAATACAGAGCCTTTAAAGAAGATTTAACAGTAAAACAGCACAAAAGTACGTGGTTTCATTCAACTCAGCAAGTAAAGCTTGGACAATAAATTTGGTTCTAAATTTTCTTCCTGCTAAAACAAAAGAAACAGTTTTTGCTTTTCACAGTAGAAAACAAATATATCTGCAAAAGCAAGCTAGTTTTCTCTTGAACTAAAGCATGAGGGTTTTTATATAGGACAACATTTCTTTAGAATTTAAAAAAGATGCCAAATGCAGAGAAAGATCATAATGGCAAATCTTAACCCAGCGAAGGCATGATTCAATGTAGTCTAGGAACACTGGTTTCTGATCAGTCTATTTTCAGGGACAGAACTAACGAAGCAGATGATCAATAACTAAGCCTGCCTTACTGCAGATGTTACATGCCTTCATTGAACTATATAGGTGGGTATTAGATCTCATTTATTTTGTAGTCAAACATTTTGTCTATATTTAGGAAGAAAAGAGGATGGAACTAATAAATTCTAGGCATTATTACCAAAATAATGCTAATTGCTGTATATATCGTCTTTGAGATCAGTGAGAAAACTTTACAAATTGTTTACTAAAGTGAAAGCCATAAACTTAAGTAATGGAAGACACAATTTAGCCATCAATTCTGAAACAGCATAAAGGACAGCTCTATAATATTGTCATGGTTATCTTTCATCCCAAATTTAACACAAGATGTCAACCCCCAAGTGCCCACAAATTAATTGCAGGAAACCTACTAATCCAAATTCTGAAGTATAAGACTAAAATGTGTTATTTCTTTAGCAGGGGAGGAATATTAAATCTAAAGGCTTAACAAAAAGCAAATGGTTTTCACATTTTGTATCACGAAAGATTTAAAAGGCTCCTTTAACAGCGCTTATGTCAGTGTCATGTGTCATGTAATTATTAGGCATTAAAAGAACCTCCTAAATGTCTGCCTCTGAACACTTTTATGGTTCTGCTCCTGTCTGAGAAGGATGCCTCCTTGTTTCGGGAGCATGTTAACTAGTGAGACGGGATGGGAAAAGCCTGGTTGTGATTGCAGGAATAATTCTCCATCAAAGGAGATTATGCTCTCATTGCAAAATGGCATCTCCTGTATTGTTCATGTTACTTTATCGCAAGTATGAAAAATAATATGCCTTGAATCACACTGATGAGACGCAAAAGGAACTTTGAGTTTTTGGTGTTTTTAAAGATCCAAGGAGGATGATCTGTTCCAACTTTATTGTTGAGAAGATTGGAGCCCAAAGAAGTAAAGTGAGTACCCATGTCTCAGAACTCCTAGCCCAGCACTTTCTTTGTTTCTGCTGTCTTGTTGCTTTTCCCAGCTAAAAATTGTAAAAGTTAAGCAGTCTAAGTAGCAGCCCAGATGTTTCATGTAAGCTTGTCAATCATTTTGATTTAAAATGTAATTTACTCTATAATAGTTTTTTTCAAAGCATTATATTTCACCTTTTTTTCTTTATGTACATAGTACTGTGTTATTTTACAGTTGTGTTGCCATGATTCCTTGGCACCTGAAAACTCTGCAAGACAGTTACTGTGAATTCTTAATAAAAAATGTTTGTTAACAGTGTATAGGCTTGATACTAGACAGAGCTTCTGTGTTTTTGCTTTTGTGATCTTTTTTAAATCTAAAGGAAACAATGTATACTCTAGAAATTAAACATTTGTGTGCTATATCTCTTGAGTTTCAGAGAATGCTTTGAGTTCTGAGCCACTGTAAATGACAGGCTGACCTCAGATATCTTTTTTAGTTTCCTGCAAAATCAGTCATCTATGTTTTATACACCTCTACTATAACAACTCAAAATTCTGAATTTGTTTTACTAACTTTTTAAATATATTTCTGCAATTCATTTAATGACTACAAAAGCCCAGGAAGCTGATGACTAGGGTGTACGTTTAATATGTATTGTCTAGAGTAAATTTTTCAAAAACAAAAAAAAATACAAGAATTCTCATATGCTTAATCCTGGATTTGACACTTTACAGAAAAGAATTTTGACCCTTGACCTGGAATTAAAAACTTGTGTTTAGAGTTTCTTGTTTGCCTTCATTTCTAAAGTCTCTAGAAGTTCCACAGACTTTAGACCACTTGTGGCAGCAGAATCTGTATTTCTTTCCAGGGCAAAGTTAGTATTTTCTCTATTCACTAGCTTCCGAAATAAAATAATCATAGTTATGATTTTAAAAAAAGCAACCTTGTGTTATTACACTTAGAACCAGTTTATGATTTCAGATTAATTAATCTTTAGGTGCACATGAACTATTAGCTTGGTGCAAAAGTAACTGCGGTGTTAGCATTGTTGAAATTTCCCATTTGCTACTGGAATACATTATTAAGTATGGTTATGTTATACATCATTTTAATGTGTATTTCTTGCTTTATTTTTTTGCTGACATATTACTTGCTGTTTATTTTATGTGTATTTTATACTATGGAAATGATGTTAGACAAAAAGCATATTTGAGCAATTTTCTTATTTGACTTCAAAATGGGTTGTAAAGCAGCAGAGACAACTCGCAACATCAAGCATGCATTTGGCCCAGGAACTGCTCACAAACGTACCGTGCAGTGGTGGTTCAAGAAGTTTTGCCTGCCCTGCTCTTCTATACTACCTGTACAAAGTCTTTTCTTATTTTCAATAAATGTCAGACACTATTGAAAAAGAAAAAAAAAAAGGTTTTGCCAAGGAGACGAGAGCCTTGAAGATGAGTGCAGTGGCCGTGGGAAGTTGACAAAGACCAGTTGAGAGCAATCATTGACGCTGATCCTCTTACAGCCACCTGAGAAGTTGCCAAAGAACTCAGCATCAACCATTCTCTGGTCGTTCAGCATTTGAAGCAAATTGGAACGGTGAGAAAGCTCAATAAGTGGGTGCCTCATGAGCTGACCGAAAATCAAAAAAATCGTCGTTTTGAAGTGTCGTCTTCTCTTCCTGTATGTGACAACAACGAACCATTTCTCAGTCGGATTGTGATATGCGATGAAAAGTGGACTGTGTACGACAACCTGCAATGACCAACTCAGTGGTTGACCAACAAGCTCCAAAGCACTTCCCAAATCCAAACTTGCACCAAAAAAGGGTCATGATCACTGTTTGGTGGTCTGCTGTCGGTCCGATCCACTACAGCTTTCTGAATCCCAGCGAAACCATTACGTCTGAGAAGTCTGCTCAGCAAATCGATGAGATGCACCGAAAGCCGCAACGCCTGCAGCCGGCATCGGTCAACAGAAAGGGCCCAATTCTTCTCCACAACACGCCTGACCGCTCGTTGCACAACCAACGCTTCAAAAGTTGAATGAATTGGGCTACGAAATTTTGCCTCATCCACCATATTCACCTGACCTCTCACCAAACGACTGCGACTTCTTCATGCATCTCAACAGCTTTGTGCAGGGAAAATGCTTCCACAACCAGCAGGAGGCAGAAAATGCTTTCCAAGAGTTCATCAAATCCCAAAGCACAGATTTTTTATGCTATAGGAGTAAACAAACTTATTTCTCATTGGCAAAAATGTGTTCATTGTAATGGTTCCTATTTTGATTAACAAAGATGTGTTTGAGTCTAGTTACAATGATTTAAAATTCACGGTCCAAAATTGCAATTACTTTTGCACCAACCTAATATTTAAAAAAATGCATTCTGTCTTGGGTTGCCTGCATGATCCATTGCGCTGTGCCCAATCACTGACGATGCAGGGAGGACTCGCTCAGAGCGGGCTGTCGGAGCCAAGCTGTCCTTTAGAGATGAAGCCATCCACCACGGGGATAGCTGGTAAAGACGGATGAGGGGAAAGCAAAGGAAGAAGAAAAATGATAGTTACCACTGCTCTGTCTCCGCGGATAGTTACAGAGCAGTTTTACTTAGTGTGACTTAGGATCAAGGAACAGGCTTTACCTAAAAGTGCTCTCACCTTCCGAGCTCTGCCGTTCTCCACGGCATCTGCCATTAGGCCTCTGAGCCCGTGCATACGTTAGTGAAGCATTTTGTGTAGCTGCTGATCACTAGAAGAAATTTTCACCAGAAATCTAAGTATTCAGCCACGCTTTTCAAATCTAGTTTTATTCTTCCGTTGATAACATTGTCCTGTTATATTAAATGGTATTTTTAGAGAAGTATTCACAAATTTTGAACTAAAAAATTGACAGTCACGTGAATAGTAGGGGAGTTCTTTCTGTATCCTTGAGCTATCACTGTTACACGTGCACCTCATGAGACAATTTAGCTCTGAAAATGAGCACAAGGAACGAGTGAACTTGCCGCATCTGGCTCAGACCCATAGCCTCTGGGCCCCGTGCCTTTCCAAGTCAGGGTCAAGGCAGCCTTATTTCCTTAGTCATTAGCTTCTAATATTAAAACGAACAAAACTAGCGGTAGGCAGCTTCTAAGGTGGTTCCCAGTGATCCCTGCCTGCTGATATGCCAGACCTAGTGACCTGCTTCTAGTGAGTATGTGGCAAAAGTCACAGATGTCACTCCTGAGGTGACAGAAGGACACTCTGGCTTCTGTTTGCCTTGCCCACTCTTTCATTCTTTCTTGCTCTGGTGGTGAGGTGCTCTATGGAAAGGCCCATGTGACAAGAAATGGAGATTTCCAGCCAACAACTAACATGAAACATGCCCTTGCTCCAGCCCCGCAGGAAGAACTGGATCCCGCCAGCAGTGTGAGCGTGGAAGGGATCCTCCCCAGTGGAACTGCGAGACGACCGCGGCCTGCAGAGGCTGGGAGCCACGCCCGGATTACTGACCCAAGGAAACCAAGATAATGTTTGTTATTTAAGCACTAAATTTGGGGGTCCTTTTTTATGCAGCCATGGAACTAAGGCAAAGCTAGAAAAGGAAGGCAAAGGCATATCCCAACTCCTGGGGTAAAAGTAGTTGAGGAAGATCTAATGTGTTTTATTTTTGCAGAAAAACTGTCAAAGCAAGATTCATCTTGGTGAATCCGGCAGCATCTGAAGAGCTGGAGTAAGGACGGGTCTTCCTCCTGCTTGAGCACCTGTCAGCTATCTTGGTCTCCCCAGCTACAAATGAAAACATACAACGAAATTTCATTCTCAAGGATAGCAAAATATATTGAAATTTGATTATTCTGCATCTGAAATGTAAATTAGGTTACAATTAAATCCTAACTCTTGAGTAGTGTTCCTTCTAAGTCACTCATCAAATCTCCTTTGAGTATAATGAAATTAGAATGAATAAAGGGTAAAACTCTACTCAGATTTTATAAAGTTATTCCCATAATTCAGTCGGCATCTTTCCTGTCTCCAATCACATTAACACTGGGTTTCCTGTAGCGCAGGGCTAGTTTACAGCTCTGTCATCACGGGAGACGGCTGATTTAGGGAACAATGGAACAAGAAAGTGGAGGTGACCCTGTCACTGAGAAAGAAATGCGAGCCTTTCGTGTCCAGCACCCACCCTACGCCCGGAAGGAGAAGTGTAGCCAAAACATTTCTAGGTGGAGATTTTTCTGTTGTGAAAAAATAAGTAGATTTCCTGGAAGAGAATGTTTGTTTTTGCTTTGTTTTGGCCAAAATGATCAAAAGACCAAATCAGGAAAGTTTGTCTTTCTGAATTTGGTTTCAATCGCGTGCTGAACAGCCACAACTACCTGCTGTAAGAGGAAATTTTATCGTTAATTGTATCTGCGCATAAATTTTTCCTTTGAATTGAAGCTGCGATTGCTGACGTCGTCTTGCCCTGTGGGTGCGATTATGTCCTGAATCCTTTTCTAATGTGAATCCCTCAGCTCTTCGCCACTAGAAACAGGACAGGGCCGTGGCTTTGGAAGGAAGCGCCACCTGGTGCCCCATCCCTGCGGGGTCTTGCCCCGCCCCCACGTCCAACTGCTGGCGGCCGCCGCGCCCCTCGCTCGCCCTGCCCGCCAGACCTCCCTGTCCTGCTGTCTCTCCCCGTTTCCTGAGGACGCAGCTTGCCTGTCCCCCGTTGCCCGCGAACGCTCACACAAGTTCTTAAGGAAACACTGCCACGCCAAACCGGGTTCTCGGAAGGAACTGCCCAGTTTGTCGGCGCAGGTCGCCGGGAGGCGGAGACGCGGACAGAGAAACTGCCCCATCGAAAGCCCTGTCTTAAAGGATGTGCCGGGAACGATTCCATTTTAAGCTTTCTCACCTCTTCACCCTGGAAAAAACAGCTTGCTCCTCTTCCCTCGTCAGGTAGGCAAAGAAAGTGGTCGTACACCGCTTTTAATTGCAGGTTCACACAAACCCACATTTCGAGAGCATTGATTTGTGGGCCTGCGATCTACACTTTAACACACGGAACTGCATTTAGGCGGCATGCCGGATGCGCCAAGTTGGAATTTAATGACATTTCAGTGGCAGCCCCAGAATTCAGTACAGTGCCACTGTTGAATGCTAATGTTCCACGAGCAAGAAAACAAACAGCTTCTCTCTCAGTTACCTTTTTGACACTTTATTGAAGATGGAGAAACTGAAAGCAATTAACTATTTCATGGAAACTTCATCTCCTAAAGAAACTTCAATCAAAAGTAACCCAACATAGTTGTGGCTATGTTCGTGCCACTTTAACAATCAACCAAAAATTAATTTTTAACACTTTAAAATATTAGATTGGGCCAGGCATGGTGGCTCACACCTGTAATCCCAACATTTGGGGATGCTGAGGCGGGAGGATCGCCTGAGGCCAGAAGTTCGAGACCAGCCTGGGCAACATAGTGAGACCCTGTTTTTACAAAAAAAGTTAAAAAAAAAAAAAGAAAATCTGCTGGGCCTGGTGGCTCATGCCTGTAGTCCTAGCTGGAGTTCAGGGCTGAGTGGGCTATGATGGCACCACTGCACTCTAGCCTGGGTGACAGACCGGAAAAAAAAAAAAACTAAATGCTGTTCGATTCTATTTTAAAGAAATATTTCAGACTTATAAAAAGGTACATGAGCAATGACCACCCACATACCCAGAACCCTGCTTAAGAAGTAATATTCTGAAAATAAAAGTCAGCTGTGATCCCTGTCCACTTCCAGTTTCCTCCTTCCCACCCCATTCTCCCAGAGATCCTGATTTTGGTGTTTATCATTTCCGTACATGTATTGCATAGAAGATATGTACTATTTCTCTTATTTTTGTGGATGTCTTTAGAGTTTCTCATGCATACATCAAGTCTAACATTAATATTTCTACCCTTTTTCTGAACAAAACAATCATATATAATGCCTTAGCCCTACTCACCCCTCTTCCATGTTGTATGTTATTTTTGTTCAGTTATCCTGTTTTTTATATGTTCTACAAATGTTCAATATTTTTGTTTTTATGGTAAATATTTAGATTTTTCTCTATGCTTATCAGTTATTTTGCTCTCCATACCTTCTTGAATTCTAGACCTTATATCTAGGATCACTTTCCTTCTGCCTTCCTTTACAAATTATTTATTGATACTCTGCCTGGTGATCTGTTCCATATTTGTTTTTCTGAGAACATCTCTGTTTCCTCATTACTGTGTGATAGTTTATCTGGGTATGAAAGCCTGCATTGATAGCTATTTTTCCTCAGTGTTTATTTCATGATCATCTGGGTTCTTTTATATATCCAAATTCCTGTTCCTGTATCTATAATCTGTCTTTCCCTCTTAACTGATTTTATAATATTCTGTTTTGCCATTTTGCTACAATGTTTACATGTGGATTTATTTTTACATATTCTTATGATTCCATATGCTTCTTGAATCCAAAGATATATATCCTTTATCAATTCTGGAAAATTCTGTCTTTCGTATCTTAATCTTCCAGTATTTTCATCTCTTCATATTTTCATCTTGATACATATTCTCTTAGCCATGTCTAGTCTTCTGTTTAACTGACCAACATGTACCTAACTCGAGTGATTATATTGCTTATTTCCAGAAATTCTATTTAATTCTTTTTCAAATCTGCCTGCTCTTTCTTAATGATTTATTTTCCTGTGTTTTTAATTCTTTTTTCTCTTTAGCCATTTTAAACATTTTATATTCTCTATTCTATAATTCTATTACCTAACTTTTTTGAGGATTTAATTCTGTTATTTGTAGTCTCTGTTGACCCATGTTCACAGTGGCTGGTCTTCTTGCGTGTTTACTAATTTTATTGTGAAGATATCTATGAAAAGGCTTTGTATCTGTGGGAATCTAGTGAAGCCTGGTGTGAGTGCATTCTCTCCAGAAAAGATTTGCATAGGCTTCCAAGGGCACCTTCAACCCAGGATCACTTTAATTTCTCATGTTGGAATTTTCCAAAAAACAGATATAAAATTCTTTATTAACTTTACTAAAGTATAATTTACACATAATAAAATGCGTACAAATTGTCAATTGGATAAGTTTTGATAAATATATGCACACATGTAGCCACCATTACAGTTAAGATATAGAACCTTTCCAACACCCCCAGAAGAGTCCATTGAGCCTTTCCCCTACTGCCTAGCAACCACTGGCTTGCCTTCTGTCACCATAGAATATATTTGTGTTTTCTACATTCCATATAGATGGAATTATATGTTTCATACTCTTTTGTGCCTGGCTTCTTTCACTCTATTTTTTTCCATTAATCCATGTTGTGTGTACCAGTAGTACATACCTTTTTATTACTGAGTAATATTCCATAGGTGAGTGCACCCCAGTTTGTGTTTTCTTCTGTATATGAATGTTTTTCACTTTGACAAAAGCTGCTGTGTATGTGTACTTTGACATATGAGTCTTTGTGTGGATGTATGTATATATACCTCATGAAACTATTGAACAGTAGAATTGCTAGATTGTATACTAAGTAAGTATATTTGTACATTCTAGGAAATTGCCACATTGTTCTCAAAGTTATACCATTTTACAGTCTCACCAGCAGTGTATCCTCTGCATGCACAAAAACACTTGGTATGATTTTATCTTTTTAATTTTAATCATGCTAATGAGTGTGCTATCACATTGTTTTAAATTGCATTTCCCTGATGACTGTTTATGTAGTACATCTTTATATGTGTTTATATATCTTTTTTGGTCAGGCTTTTTTTTACAAATTTTGCCAAATTTTTGAAGTATTATTGAGTAATAATATTTATATATTTTGAATAAGAATCCTATGTCACATATAATTATTGTGAGCTTTTCCTTGTTTTTATTCTCTTTTCTTTCTTTAAATATTTTTAAAATTTCATATTCTATATTCAATGATTCCATTACCTAAATTTCTTAAGGGTCTAATTCTGTTATTTGTTATTTCTGTTGACTCTTGCTTGTAGTATTGAATAGCTTGTTTTCTTGGATGTGGCTTGCCTTTTCATGTTTTTAACCATCTCTTTCAAATAGCAGATAAAGTCCAATTTATCAATTTTTTTTCTCTCATGGTTAGTGCTTTTTGGGGATGAAATCTTTGCCCATTCCAAGATTGAAAAGATTTTCTCCTAAGTTTTCCACTGCAAGTTTTGTAATTTTAACCTTTATGTTTAGGTCTATGATCCATTTCAAAGTAATTTTTGTGTATAGAATGGTGAAGATTTATATTCTCCATGTGGATATACATTTGTTCCAGCACATTTATTGAAAAGACTCTCCTTTCCTCCATTGAATTACTTTGGCATCTTTGTCAAAAATCAGTTGATCACACATGTGTGGGTATATTTCTGGACTCTGCTTCTGTAAGTCCTGAAATCAGATTGTCATTTGTTCTCTTTTTTTCAAAATTGTTTTGGCTATTTGAGGTCCTTTGCATGACCATATAAATTCTAGAATCAGTTTGTCAATGTCTACCAAAAAGGTTATGGGAATTTTGTTTGGAATTGCATTAAATTTATAAATCAATGTGGGGGGAGAACTGACATCTTAATAACACATTGTCTTCTGATCCATGATCGTGATGTGTAATTCTACTCCTGCTGCTGTAACAAAATACCTTAGACTGCGTAATTTATAAACAACAGAAATTTATTTCTCACAGTTCTGGAAACTTGGAAGCCCAAGATTAAGGCACAGGCAAATTTATTGTATGGTGAGAGCTACTCTCTGACTCTAAGGTGAAGCCTTCTTCCTGCATCCTAGCAGGAAGGAAGAGATGGAAGGGCCAGGCAGCTTCTGAGGTCTCTTTTATGAAGGCATTGATCCCATTCATTAGGGCAGAGCCCTCGTGGCCTAACTGCCTCCCAGAGGCCCTATATCTTAAAGCCATCACCTTGGGGTTTAAGTTCCAACAAGTGAATTTTGTAGGGACGCATATTCAAAACCATAGCATGGTGTATCTCTTTATCTGTTTAGATCATTAATCTTTCCCAGTGAGGTGTTGCAGTTTTCACTATACAAGTCTTGCACGTATTTTGTTACATTTATTTCTATGTGAATATTCTTATACTTTTTAAACATTAAGTGCTTTTTTAAAAAATTCACTTTCCAGTTGTTTGCTACTGATAAATAGAAATGCAGATGATTTTTATATACTGACTTTATATGTAAGCTTCCTAAACTCACTTATTCTAGTCGTATTTTATAGATTTCTATGGATTTTCTATGTATATGGTCATGACATCTGTAAATAAAGGTGGTTTTACATTATATATACATTTTATTTCTTTTTCTTGCCTTATTTCACTGCCTAGGACCACCAGTACAACGTTGAATAGAAGTGGGGAAAGTGGATATCCTTTTATTGTCCTTGATCTTAGGGGAAAACATTGTCTTTTGCCATTTAATATGTACATTTTTCACAGATGCCGTTTCTTAGGTTGAAGAAGTTCCCATCTAGTCCTAGTTTGCCAAGAGGTTTTATTGTGTATATGTGTTGAATTTTATCAGGTACCTTCTCAGCACCTATTGAAGTGATTTTATGGTTTTCCTCTTTTATATGATAAATTAAATTGATTAATTTTTCAGATGTTAAAACAACCTTAAACCATTCTTGGGATAAACTCACTTGGTCATGGGGTATATTTTACTTAGTCCATTCTGCTAAATCAAATCTCTAATACTTGATTAAGAAATTTTTTGCATCTATGTTCTTGAGGGATATTGGTTTTAAGTGTTTTTTGTGTGGTTTTGTTTGTTTGTTTTTTCTAGAGACAGGGTCTCACTCTGTTGCCCTGGCTAGAGTGCAGTGGTGTCATCCTAGCTCACTGCAGCCTCAAACTCCTGGGCTCAAGTGATCCTCCTGCCTCAGCCTCCTGAGCAGTTGGGACTACAGGCATGCGCCACCATGCCTGGCTAATTTTTTCCATTTTTTTTTAGTAGAGACGGGGTCTCACTCTTGCTCAGGCTGTTCTCTAACTCCTGATCTCAAGTGATCCTCCCACCTCGGCCTCCCAGAGTGCTAGGCCTCTTTTGACTTGATTTTACTTAATTTGTTCTTTTTCTAGCTTCTTAAATTGGAAGCTTAGATTATTGGCTTTAGGCTTTTCTATTATTAACAATGTTTCTCTTACTGATTTCTAATTATTTTGTGGTTAGAAAATATACTCTGTATGATTTCCATCCTTTTAATTTATTAAAACTTATTTTATGGCCCAGCATATGGTCTTTCCTGGTAACCATTTCACGTGCAATTTAAGAGAATGTGTGTTCTGCAGTTGCTGGGCGCCATGCTCCACACCCACCAGTTCGGTCCGGTCGGTTGGTAGTGCGCATTGTGTTGTTTACATCTTCTACACACCCACTGCTTTCAAACACCTTTCAATTATTGAAAGGTGTTTTGAGATCTCAAACTATCATTTTAGACTCGCTTATTTCTCCTTTTATTTCTGTCAGTTTTTACTTCGTGTATTTTGAAGCTCTGTTATGTGCATACACATTTAAAATTGCTGAGTTTTCTTATTGAATTAACCATTTTTTACAAGTTCCTTGATGTGATATAATGAATTAGCCCTTTTATCATTATAAAATTATCCACTTTCTACCTGATCATGTTCTTTGCTCTGAAAACCACTTTGATACTAATATAGCCACTCCAACTTTCTTAAAGTATTATCTTCGTGGTATATCTTTTCATCTTTGTCCTTTTAACCTATCTGTCCTTTTTATTCCCCATGTTTCGAGAGATCTTTAATCTCTTTAATCCATTAGAGTATGAAATTGTACATCATTTGTATCTTTATTTTGTAACTATTTTTATTTTGAAATAATTATAGACTTGCAACAAGTTTCAAAAATTTTTCAGAAAAGTCCCATGTGCCCTTCATCTCGCACCCACTTAAAATCTACTCTCAGCAATTTTCAACAGTACAATACTTTGTCATTAACCATAGTCACTATGTTCCACAGTAGAGCTCTTGAACTTATTCCTCCTAACTGAAATTCTGTGTCCTTTGACCAGCATCTCCCCAACCCCACCACCCCTACCCACCCCTGCCAGGAGTACCCGGTAACCACCATTCTGCTCTCCACTTGTAGGAGCTCAACTCTTTTAGATGCCACATGTAAGTGAGATCATGCAACATTTGTCTTTCTGTGCCTGGCTTATTTTACTTAACATAATGTCCTCCAGGTTCATCCATGTTGTCACAAATGACAAGATTTCCTTCTTTTTAAAGGCTGAATAGCATTCTACTCTGTGTGTATGTATATACATATAGAACACGGAATATGTAGAATATAGCTCACATTTTCTTATCCATTCATCCTTTGATAGACACTTAGTTTGATTCTGTATCTTGACTATTGTGAATAATGCGGTACTGAACGTGTGCATACAGATGTCTCTGCAACATACTGGTATCATTCCCTGTAGCTATATACCCAGGAGTGAGATTGCTGGATCGTACTGTAGTGCTGTTTGTAATGTTTTGAGGAACCTCCATACTGTTTTCCATAGTGGCTGTACTAAGTCACATTCCACCGGCAGCGTGTGCGGTCCCCTTTCTCCACCCCTTCTCCAGTACATGTCTTCTTTATGATAGCCGTTCTAACATATGCGAGGTGACGTCTCATTGTGGTATTAATTTGCATTTCTCTGATGATTAGTTATTTTCATTTTTTCATATATCTGTTGCCATTTGTAATGTATTCTTTTGAGAAATGTCTATTTAGGTTCTTTCTCCTGAAATCTTTTTGATTTATTTTCTGTCAAATCAGGAATCAATCAGGAGACTCTTGGTTTCCTAGGAGATGATTTCAAGACAGGAGCAGTGGCAGGTACGGGAGAGATCATCGAGAGCCTCAGTTTGATTCTGCCTCCTGGTGCGGCCCTCAGCCCCTGCTGACCCCTCGGAGCTCTAGAAAGGCCCAGGAAGCACTGGTTGGACATCTTGGTTGCTTTTTTGTTCAGATATGACTGGTTGACTAGTTTGTAGTGAAGATATATTTGCAAATGCCAACGATTGAAGCCACAGAGAGTCTGGGTGGGCACTTGCACATTTATGTGTGTCTGTGTGAATATTCAGAAAACATCCTCTTCCCAATTTTAAAGAAAACCGGAGCCTGACAGTCAAGCAGTAAAAACAGATTTTATTCAAGAACTACTGCAATAGGGGAAACGAGACCTCAGCATGGAACTAGGCTCATTTCCAAAAACAGCATAGACAAGTTGGGACTGATAGCCAAGGAGCAGGGTGGAGGTCAGTGGATGGAAAATCACTAAGAGGAAATACATGGAATGAGGAGCAATTCTTTTTTTTAACTCTTCCCAAGTTGTGATTTGAAGGAGCAATTCTGATTAAACAGACTTAACAGGATTCTTGCTGAAGGCAGGCCAGAGTGATCAGATACCACCTGGGGGTGGAAAAGGGTGAGGAATTTGGTCAGGTATCAAGAGTGATCCAATACTGAGGGTGAGGGTGAGTGAGTTTTCTGCATTGACTTAGCAAGATTCTTGCTGCAACTGGGCAGTGCAGGCCTAACAAGGACAGACTCCAAGGCTGAGGCCTAGAAGGCTTAGAGGAGCCCGACTAAAGTTCAGTCAAGAAGAGAATCCTTTTTTTTTTTTTTTTTTCCAGAGACAGGGTCTCGCTGTGTCAGCCACGCTGGAGTGCAGTGGCATGATTATAGCTCACAGCAACCTCAGACTCCTGGACTCAAGCGATCCTCCTACCTCAGCCTCCTGAGTAGCTGGGACTACAGGCACACACCACCACACTTGGCTAATTTTTCTTATTTTTTTGTAGAGACAGGGTCTCACTATGTTGCCAGGCTGGTCTTGAATTCTTATACTCCTGCCTCAGCCTCCAAAAGTGCTGGGATTACAGGCATGAGCCACCACGCTCAGCCAGGAGACAATCTTTGTTACTAACAACAGCAAAATACAGATTCTTCTCAAGTGCATGTAGAACATTCTCTAGGCTAGACCACATGCTAGGCCACAAAACAAGGCTTATTAACAAATTTAAGGAGACTGAAATCTTACAAAGTATCTTTTCTAACCACAGTGGAATGAAACTAGAAATCAAACACAGAAGGAAAACTTGAAAATACATGGATATGTGGAAATTAAACAACATACTCTTAACCAATGGGTCAAAGAAGAAATCGTGAGGGAAATTGGAAAATATCTTGAGACAAACAAAAATAAAAACACAACAACCCAAAACTTAGGGGAAGCAGTGAAATCAGTGTTCAGAGGGAAGTTTGTGCCATTAAACACATATAAAAAAAGAATAAAGATCTCAAATCAACTACCTAACTTTACATCTATACAAACTAGAAAGAGAATAACAAACTAAACCCAAAGTTAGCAGAAGGAAGGAAATAATAAAGATTAGAACAAAGATAAACTAGAGGATTCTTTTATTTCTTCTTATGCATTTTGTGAAATGAAAACCCAGAATGGGTCACAGGTCTCTGTCTACCCTAGAAATACACACCACAAAGTAAATTTCTTCCAGTTCTGTTTCCTTATATTGATGAGGACACTCTGGACACGCCCCGGCATCCATTAAACTGCCGATGAGCCCTTATCCTCTATTTTTTTCTATGATGTATGCGTTTTTTTGTTTGTTTGTTTGTTTGTTTGTTTTTTGAGACAGAGTCTCACTCTTTTGCCCGGGCTAGAGTGAATGCCGTGGCGTCAGCCTAGCTCACAGCAACCTCACACTCCTGGGCTCAAGGGATCCTTCTGCCTCAGTCTCCCGAGTAGCTGGGACTACAGGAGTGCGCCACCGCGCCCGGCTAATCTGTGATGTTCTTGAAGGAAATCCAGGGATGTATGTTTTTGCCCCCAAGTAACATACCGTCCACTGAACGCTCAGAGCAATGCACGGGCGTGTGTGAGAAGCAGCAGGCGGCGGCTGACCGGCACTGAGAGGAGCAGGCAGGGAGGCGTCTGGGCGGTCGGAGCACGTTCCGAAGCGGGAGAGGGGCACGCTGGCGAGGAGGCGGGCGGGCCCCCCCGACAGCGGCCAGACTGGACTGCGGGGCCGCCCACGCGAGCCGTGCACCGGGACCCTGCTGTGTCTCTGACTAGGCGTGGCCAGCCCTTCACCGCGCCTCCTGCCTCCTGCGGACGGCGCTTTCGCGGGGCGCGTCGAGGAGCAGAGCCCGTGCTGATGAGGGCTGGGACGCGCGTCCCCGTGACGGACTGGGAGTGCTCGGGACGCCCGTGTCCTTCACGCGCGTCCGGACCCAGGATCGCACGCCTGCGCGCCTTCTCGAAGCGCCACGGTGGAGATGGAGGACGGAACCCGCTCCTAGGAAACCAGGGGAGATGGCGGGACCACAGCTCTCTCCAGCGACTCCGCAGACCCGAGGGGCCGAGGTTCCGCTCGGGGACGACGCCGCCCCGCTGTCCGCCACCGGCGCGGCGCGACCCCGGGGAGCGCGCACAAGAGCTCGCGAGGCCTGGCTCCGGGTGCCGGGCTCCGCTCGACCGTGTCGGCGTGCCGGAAGTGCCGCCGCTTGGGGGCGCCGTCCTTCCCGTCGGAGGCGAAACGCAGGATCGCCATCGCCTGCTCTCCTGTAGAACGAGGCACCGGTCAGTCGAGGCTCTCCGACTCGAAAACCGCAGCCCGACACAGCCCAGTGTGAGCAGCGACGGATCTGTGGCTCCAGGCCTGGGAAGAACTCTGCGAAGGCGCGATTCCTTGGCTCTGCAAGAGCCACGCTGCGGGGCGGAAACGCGGGCGCTCGGCACTTCCAGGCCCGTCTCTGCCCGGCGGGCGCCGCGCTCGTTCCCGGCCCGCGGGCTTCCCCCCCGCGCGGCGGATACGCGTTTGCGTCTCCTCAGCACCCTCGCTCCGAGGAAAAGGTCCCAGAAAAGGCCTCATGGGCCAGGCGGGGGTCGCTGGCGGATTCCGAAACCATTTTTCTTAGGCCGACGACGGGGTTGGGAGGCACCGACCAGCCAGACCGGGTCGCTCGCCCGCCCGACGGCGCGCAGGACGCGGGCCGGATGCCGGACCGACAGCCCCTTGCAAATCCCCAGGCGCGGATGAAGGCGGGCCCAGAGGAAGGAGGGGCGAGGGCGCCGTCAAGACGGCGAGACGGACAGACGTGACTGGCCGCTGTGGTCCCTGTAACGCCGACTCTGCCCCTGCACTCACTCGTCTTTCGTCCTCCCCACACGTCCAAGCCAGATTGGAATTGCCCGATACAACCTCCTAGGCACTAGCTTTGCTTGTAGGGCACGGAGTGGGTAAAAAAATTACTCCTCGAAACTAGTGGGTGGTACCCCTGAAGCCCAGAATTGAGATAAGCTGCGTAAGGACAGAGAGAGTTGGGACTGGCAGCATGGAGATGGCGCAAGATGTTAATGAAACTTAGCATTTGTCGAGCACTCACCAACATCTCTTAACTGGTTACTGAGGCAGGAGATCAGAACAGGGAACACAAGTGGGGTGGAATGGCAGGAACAAAATTAGGGTCACAGATCAATGAGAACAAAAGCTGTGGTCGGGCTGCGATTGTAACTGTTGCGGAAACACCCCGCTGGCTCCCGTCTGGGGGAAGCCCCTGGGCAACGCCTGCCCGGATGGAGGGCAAGTGTCCGCGAGTGATCTGACTTCGTCCCAGCATCGTTACCATAAATTACCGCCCCCGAGTGGGCTTGGGAAGCCATGGCACATCTAGGTCTGAACGAATGAAGTAAAAAGCTCCCCCAGCCGACCCACGGAGGGGAGGAGGTGACATTCTCACTGGGAAGTAACAATGCAAGGAAGAGGCACGAAAAGGAGAAACCTAACTGGGCCCAGTGCCACTGTGCGCTGGGACATGTGCTGGTCCTGCTCTTCTGGAGCGTACCATCGCTTGCTAGTCTTTCCGGACACCCCTCCAGGTCTGCCAAGATGTGTGCGAGCGCTCTCTCCCAAACCTAGAGAGAAAATCCATGGGCGCAGGGCCAGTCACCCGCGATCCAGGATTGAGTAACTGGGGCCTGACCGAGCGCTCAACAGTGGGGAGGCCAGTGTTCAGCTGGAGGGTGTCCCCAGGCTGGCCAGCTCACCATGAGCTTCGTCCTCTGCGTGGTGAGATCCCAGCACTCTGCCAGTACTTTGTGGCCCACACCGTGGCAGCACCTCCCAGCCTGTGGGACCGTGGCTCTCCGTCCCTCCTTTCCTCCCTGGCTGTGGCCTCTGACCTGTGCCTGAGGGTGCTGCTCTTCTGAACTGATCTCCGGCTTTCCTCTTCAATGTGACTTGAAGTTTTATTCTGTCGCTCATTCCGTACACTTCCTGAGCATTACGAACTGCCGATCACGAAGGATCCTGTGAGCGAGGCGGACCAGGTCCCTGTCCCTGTTTGATGCTCTTAGAGAAGGCTGATGTTAAACAAGTAATTGAATAAAATGTGATGAGTGGCATAGACGAATGACAAGGACCTGTAGGAACACGTCCTAGTCTAGTGCTCAGGGAAGACCTCTGTGAACAGAAGGCAGTTTGAAGAACAAATGATGGTTCAAAGTGGACCGTTTGTTTGCAGGTCCTGGAGACGTCCAGGTGCTGTCTTCTGCTCGGGACTGCGTGGGGCAAGCGCCTCTCACCAGACCGGCCCTGCGCCCGGGATCTCAGCCAGCGCGGCCTGAAACGCCCCCTCCTTACTGAGTGCACCTGGAACATGAGCAGTCGCATCCAGGTTTGTCATCCAGAATGTCCCAGGCCAGCTAAAGAGATGCCCTGTGTGCAACAAGGGCAGCCCACAAGAGGCTGATGGCCACACGCCGTGCTTGTCACAGTGAGTTGTCAAAGAAAGCTTCATTCCAGCACTTGGCAATTAATATGGGAGGAAATATTTGTTGATTGATCGATGATTGTTCCCAGGGCTGGGCCACAGAAACAGGTGTCCTAATGGAGGCAGGCTTAGCATTAAGAAGTGCCCGCCCTCAAGCAGCCCTGGGCCAAAGAAAGGGGTGAGAAGCAAAGGGGAGACAGGCGGACCTGGAAGGGGAGCCCTGGCCCATGGCCTGGGCTCAGAGATGCCCCCTGTGCATCCCCCACCCCCAGCCTGCTGGCTTC
>NW_012150130.1:695339-696665 GCF_000956105.1 Propithecus coquereli | reverse complement strand
TATTTTTGTAGAGGTAGGGTCTTCCTATGTTGCCCAAGCTGGTCTCGAACTCCTGACCTCAAGTGATCCTCCTGCCTCGGCCTCCCGAAGTCCTGGGATCACAGGTGTGAGCCACCACGCCAAGTCTCCTGCCTTTTTTAACCCTTTATGATATTAACATTGCACATGGCTCAGCCAGTTGTTTTGCAGCACGTCCTTCAGTTTGGGTTTGTCTGATACACGGTGTTTGCTACCCACTCTGTGTAGTCTGCGGTCTCCCATTTTAATAAATGTTCATGTATTTAACACCTACATGACCACCAGATTTTCCTGATTATGGCCACTTTGTCCAAACCAGTGTCCAATCCAATATGACCAATTGCATTTGGTGGTTCCATTCCTTAGGTCTCTTCGAATCTAGCGCAGTATTCCTTTTCTGTGAGTACACTTGATGGAGAGACTGGACTACTTGCCCTGTCTTTGGTTACTCTCATGTGGCGTCATTTGGTAGGGTCCCCTACTTGGATGAATTCAGTGTAAATGTTTTGGCTAGAAAACATCATACGTGGTGGTATATACTTTGGGAAACACACATCATGTGCTCTGTGGGCCTTGGATCATGGGTCTTTCACTGGCTTTCAAATGCTCACTGGTTAGTAGAGAAGCGTGCGCCTGTTCATGTTTGCGTGTTCCCCAGCGGGGAGCGGAGCATCGGAGGTGTGCTGGAGGCTAGGGAGGGGTAGAGGACAGTGAGCAAAGCCACGGGAGCCGGGCCACTTGGGTTCTCATCCTGACTCTCTCCTCGCCTTTCTGTGTGACCTTAAGTAAGCCCCGACCACTCCTCTTGTGCCCCAAAGAGAGCGCCTCTTGTCCTGCCTAGGTTGGGGGCAGCAAGCAGGATCCCACGGATTGGAGATGTGGCTGTGCTTTCCAAACCGAACACAGATGGGATGCGGGACATGTCACACCAGGAGGGCAGGACAGGGGCCAGATTGTCCGCACACTGTGACGATAGGAGCTGGGTCCATCGTGGAGGTTTATTGACCTGTGACAGCCAGACCAGAATCCAAGCTACACATCCGCCCCATCCCCGACCTCGGACTTTCACCGTGCCGAGCCGGTCGGCGTCTCATTAGTTCCTCCGAGCAACCTGGGCTGTAGGAAGCCGAGTCTCAGAGAAGGTCACACAACCATCCAGCTTCTGCCACACCTGCCAACTCAACCCCCCCCAGGTCACAGGCATGAGCCCGAGAGGCAGGAATGAAAAGGCTTCAGATTCGGCCAGGCGCGGTGGCTCACGCCAGTAATCCTGGCACTCTGGGAGGCCGAGGCGGGTGGATTGTTTGA
>NW_012150130.1:692933-695289 GCF_000956105.1 Propithecus coquereli | reverse complement strand
GGCAAAGATTTTTGCAAGTCTACAAAAAGATCAGGCCTGACAGCTGCGCAGGGGCACTCAAGAGGGAGGGAAAATCGGACTTCAGGCGTAACTGAAAGCAATACTGACACGTTTTCCCCACCCAGCGCAGACCTGCGGAGGAGAGCAGCGGATGGCGGTGGCCGCGGACGGAGCTCTGGGTGTCCTGAGTCGGCCACCGACCCGGCACGTCCCCCCAGCAGGCAGCCGCGGACTCGCTAGTCACATAATGGCACTTTCTGAAGCCAGTGCGGCTTCCGCCTGAGGCAGGAGCAGCGGGTGGCGGCGGCGACCCCGCCGGGACGTCGCCTCCTCGCGGAGGGGAGGGGCGCAGAGTCGTCCCCCTCGGACGGCTGCCCTCCCGCGGCAGAAGGAGGCCCACCTTTTCCCCTGCCGTGGCCCCTAGTGATTATTTTAATAACCTTTCACTGCTGAAGCAACAGAGTGAATTTTAGAAAAGCAGAAAATGCCGACGAGCAAACACGAACAGAGCGCGTTTCCGGCCGGCAGGGCCGGGCCTGTCACCGCAGCGCGGGAGACGCGTCCCCACGCTCAGGGGTCCCGCGATAGCGCCCTCGTGCGTCCTTCCAGATTTTCTGTGTATTAATATGTTTGTGCGTTGTTTTTACTAACATGAGGTCACACTACACATACTGATTTCTTTCTCTCAGCTTTTATTTTGAAAAATTTCAAACCTACAATAAATTGAAAAAATAGTATAATGAGCTTCTGTACACTCACGAACTGGTACCATTTTGCCGCCTTTGTTTTCTCTCTCTCCGTGTCCAGATACACATCCGGATGTAGAGAGATCTGCACAGACAGGTACAGCGATTCCTGTCTGGAGACATGTACTGGCCACGTGAGGGCGACCTGCATACATCGCCATCCTTCCGGAACACCTCGGCGCGCAACTCCTGAGAGCAAAGACGCTCGCCTACGCCACCACGCAATTGCCATACTCAAGAAGTGTCGCCCTGAGGCTGTGCTGCTCACTAATTCACAGCCCGTGTTTCCGGTCCCCTCATTGCCTGACACTTTCCCCTGCAGTCGACCCCGAGGCTCGGGCTCTCCGGCAGCTCGCAGCGGGACGGAGTCCAGGTGCAAGTGGCCATCAGGCACCCAGGCCTGTGAAGGGAGGCGAGCCGGGGCGGAGGTCGAGCTGCGCACAGCTGACACACCCCAGTCCGCCCGCGGGGAAGCTCATCGCCGTGTCCTGCTCGGAGCGAAATGGGCGCGACAGCCCCTCCGGAGTCAGTGCCCCCGGCCGCCCTGAGAAGACGGGCGAGGCAGCTCTCCAGCCGACGCAGATCCCCGGGAGCCAACGGCGAGAGACCGTCCGTGTGCCACACTCTGCAGGAGGGCAGCAGGCCTGGGACAGGAGGGCGGCACGCCGCCATGTCCTCTGGGTCCCATCAGGGCCACTCGTTGCGTTAAGTCATCATGTCTCTTCAGTCTCCTTTAAACCACATTTCTGTCTTAGTCACGTGAGTTGCTATAACAAAAATACCCATAAACTGGGTGGCCTACAAACAATAGAAATTTCTTTCTCAGAGTTCTAGAGGCTGGGAAGCCCAAGATGAAGGCGGCAGCAGATCTAGTGTCTGGCGAGGGCCCGTCGCTGCAGACGGCCGTCTTTTCCCTGTGCGCTCACACACAGGAGCTCGCCGCGGCCTCTTCCACAGGGCTCTAACCCCATGCATAAGTGCTTCGCCGTCATGACCCCATCACCTCCCAAAGTCGCCACCTCCAGATACTCTCACACTGAGGATTCGGTTTCAACATATGGATTTGGAGGGACACAAACATTCTGTCTGTAGCAATTTCCCCTGCCACTTATTTTTATTTTTATTTTTGGAGGCAGGATCTCACTCTGTCACCCAGGCTGGAGTGCTGTGGCTCAATCATAGCTCGCTGCAGCCCCAAACTCCTGGGCTCAAGCGATCCTCCTGCCTCAGCCTCTCAAGTAATTAGGACTACAGGTGTGCGCCACTTTGCCCAGCTATTTTATTTATTTGTTTGTTTGTTTATTTGTTTTATTTATCCTCCTGCCTCAGCCTCTCAAGTAATTAGGACTACAGGTGTGCGCCACTTTGCCCAGCTATTTTATTTATTTGTTTTCTTGTTTATTTGTTTTATTTATTTCTACACTGAAGGAGACCTGAACGTAGATTAAGGGAAGGAACCAGAGCAAGGACAGGGTGGAGATGGGGGGAGGGGAAAATGGATGTGGGGGTTCCTGGGGGCCGGGCCCCCTGTGGAGAGACAGGAGAGACACAGGAAGTGGAGGGAGCCCCTGGGCAGCCCCCATGTCCTCAGTGGGAGAAGAGGGCCAAGC
>NW_012150130.1:685259-691713 GCF_000956105.1 Propithecus coquereli | reverse complement strand
GCTTGAGCCCAGGAGCGTGAGGTTGCTGTGAGCCAGGCTGACGCCACAGCACTCTAGCCCGGGCGACAGAGTGAGACTCTGTCTCGAAAAAGAAAGGGCTTCAGATCCCCCAGGACTGAGCTCCAGGAACGTGAGCTGGAAACTGCTGTTGGCAGAGTAGCCTGGATCTGAGGACAGACCAGCCTATCTCGTGCTGGACAGGCCCAGGGAGCCCCTCACACAGGCCAAGCGTCCCACGCAGCCTGGAGGCAGCAACTTCCAGGTGCTCCGCCTCGCGGAAGGAGGCCCAGAAGGCAGCCTGTGCAGAGTGCCGCGGTGCCTGTTTGCGGACGGGTATGAAATGCCTCACAGAAGGTACCAGCTTCAGGCAGTGGGGCCCAGGGGAAAGTTCACTCCTCCCCTACCCGGAGTTTGAAGGGTAGAGGGGGTCGAAATGGGTGCTACTGGTGTCTCTTCCCCAGGCTGCCGGTGGTTAAATATTGTGAATATTATTCTTGCCAAACGTCTCATTTAAGCAGCGCGACGGTGCTGCTGCTTTCACGTGGGCTTGAAGGCCGCCACGCCCTCCCCAGTCTGCCAGGCACCGGCGCCCTGGTGGCTCAATTCAGTCCTGCGCTCAGTGTTGCCGCCTGCCACATGCGCCGCCTGCCCTGCGCCTGGAGGACTGAGTCTCAGGCCAGCAGGAGTCACCGCCCCAGCGTGAGAACTGAGACTCTGGTCTCCAGGAAGGGGCCGCCTGCTAAGGCGAAGGCCTCTCGACCCCGCCGAGATGAAACGCAAATTCCTTTGCGACGGGAGGAGGCACATTGCCTCCCTAACGGCTTGGTGCGAATTGGTAGATCAAATATCAGGAGAGAGAAAGGAAGTAAACCGGCATCCATTAAGAGTTTGCTCTGTGCTAAGTACTGGACATACCACCCCGTTTAGCCTTCCTGACCCCCGTGAGATAGGTGGTGTCCCCGGTACACAGACTGGAAAACCACAGTTAATTGTCCACCCTGAACTGCACAGGCGGTGAAGCGCCAGATCTGAACACGCAGCTGTGATCTTTCCTTTACCCGCCATGGCACCCTGAACACCGAACATGTGCCAGGCACAGGACTAGGCACAGCCTCTATCCCTGCCCGGCTCCCAGCCTGGCAGAGAGGAGTTCGTGTGTGCACACGTGCACTCTTGCCCGCCTTCCCTCTCCCAAAGCTCAAGCTAAGATTTTTCAAAGAGTGGCAGCTCGCACCAGCAGGACATGGGAAGATTTTAGGAGAACGAACATGAACTATTTTGTTTCAATAGCTATATATTTAATATAAAAATATAGCAGGTTCAGCAGCTCCGTAGTTTCTTGGGGCGTGCTAATTGTGATATAAAAAGAGATACATATTTTGGGTTTTGTCCCTGGCTCCTGGTGAGAGTTCCTAAAACCCTCGTGATTTCCCAGGTAGTAGGGTAAGAAGTCATCTTTTGTCCTAATACGGTCAGTCCTCCAAGTCAGTGGGTTCCATATCTGTGGATTCCACCAACCTCAGATCAAAAAATGTTCGTAAACAAATGAACGGTTGCATCTGTGATGAACACTCTACAGACCTTTTCATCTTGTCATCATTCCCTAAACAATACAGTATAACAACTATGTACATAGCATTTACATGGTATTAGTTATTATAAATTATCTACAGATGATTTAAAGTACATGGGAGGATGTGCATAGGTTATACACAAATCCTTCATCATTTTGTATCAGGGACTTGAGCATTTTGGTATCTGCAGGGAGTCCTGGAACCAGAGATACTAAGGGACGACTCTATTTGTTTGGTCTTTGACTGGCTCCTGCACACAGAGCTCCTAATCCCTTGGAACTTCCTGGGTGGTAAGAATGTCTTTTGCTCTAACAAGATGACTCTTACTGGGTTCCTGAATGGGAGCTTGTCACCAGAAAGACCAAGCCAGGATTAGAATTTTGGAACTTTCAGCTCCACTCCACCATCCTCCAAGTAGGGGAGAGGCTAGAGACTGAGTTAAAAATCAATCATTGGCTGGGCATGGTGGCCCATGCTTGTAGTCCCAGCTACTCGGGAGGCTGAGGCAGGAGGATCACTTGAGCCCAGGAGTTGGAGGTTGCTGTGAGCTATGATAAAGCCACTAAACTCCAGCCTCGGTGACAGAGAGAGAGACCCTGTCTCAAAAAAAAAAAAAAAATCAGTCACGCCTACATGATGAAGCCTCCATAAAAATTCCTGAACTACAGGATTTGAAGAGCTTCTAGGTTGGTGAACACATCCACATGCCAGGAGGATGGTGCACCCCAACTCCGTGGGGACAGAGACTCCTGTGCTCAGGACCCTTCCAGCCCCCACCCTGTGTTTCTCTTCACCTGGCTGCTTGTCTGTCCCCCCTGTGATATCCTTTACAATAAAGCGGTAAACGCGCTTCCCTAAGCTCTGTGAGCCGCTCTAGCAAATGACTGGCGGGGCGTGGGAACCTCTGATGTGTAGCCACGTGGGACAGAAGTGTGGGTAACCTGAGGACCCACCACTCGTGCCTGGCATCTGAGGTGGGGGCAGTCTTCTGGGACGGGGCCCTTAGCCTGTAGGGTCTGTGCACTCCAGGCAGATACTATCGGAGTCAAACTGGATTCTAGGGCACACAGCTGGCGTCTGCAGAGAATTGGAGAACTGTTTGCTGCGGCGAAACTTACACATCTGGGGCCAGTTCTGTGAGGGCAGTGGAGGAGAAATGGGATTTTTCCTGTGCACAGACACTGCTTCAGACGAGACCCCGGCAGCTGGCCATGTGAGGCCCGAGCACAGGCCAGGAGGCAGGAGAGGAAATGGCTCTGTGGGACCCAGCCGGGCCACTGCGGTCCATCTGGGCTTGAGCTCACCCCGTCTCCTCTGGGCACCTGCTGCCAGCCTTCCTGCCCTCCCCAGTGGTTGCTGACAACCAGACCTCCAGCTGGCCGTCCGCAAGTCCAGGACGTCTCTGGCTCCCTCCTGCTCAAACCTGGCGGCCTCCCTGCCCCAGGCCCGTTTCCCAGCCAGTGTCTCGGGTCAGCAGATGCGGTTCGGGAAGAAGCCAGGGCCGCTCGGGCCCCACTTCAGATGCAGCACACGGCCCAAGGGGGGACGAGAGTGCAGGAAGGGTCATTCCTGCTCGGTGGCCTGCCCGGAGAGACACAAGCTTTCAAAGGGAGTGGCCAAGAGCTCCACACGCCCTGCCCCAGGAACTGCGCTGTGCACACACACACACGCACACACAGCCCCTGCCATCGTCACCTTCTTGGAAGCCACAATACAACCAGGGCAGCATTCTGGAAACCAGATACCATCGGAAAGGAAAACAGCTACAAGTGTTTGAGAGCAACTTTCTCGACACGAGCACACCCAAGGCAGAGATTTCAGGAGGGGGTTCAGGGAAGAAGAAAGTGGGTCTTCTTTGGGCTAGGGCCTCACTGCCAACCCCAGAGACCCACAAACAATGAGGCTCCAAAAGCCTTCCACAGGTACTTCATTTCTGGAAAGATCTCTCTCTGCCTCTGTCTTCTTTCTCTTCCAAGGAGGAGGGGAAAGAGGGAAAAATGGAAAGACGATCAGAGAGACAGAACGACAGAGGCAGAGAGAGACACCCCTTAAAAAGCCAGCCCGGAGGAGAGGCCGGGTCCCAAGACTAAGAAGAGCGGACGTTTGCAGAGCACTCACCTCCCGAGCAGCACGTCCTGCCCTACGCCCTGCGCGATGGCTCTGCAGGGGCAGGTTCTGGTATTTTCCACCGACAAAGAAACTGAGGCTCAGATGGGGATCAATTGTTTTTCCAGATCCCCGACTGAGAGACAGATGCCTGCTGAGACTCCGGAGCTCTAACGGGGACATAAGCATGCCCACTTCTGCTGGAATTGCTCCAGCAGGAGCCCCGTTCCTTTGCTTTAAGACTAACTAGTCAAAAACACCCTGCTAAAATGTGAATATTAACTCCATTTTCAGCCCTTGAGACGTCCAGGCTGAGCACAGGACACAGCAAGGGCACAAACGCAGAGACGGAGACGCCACATGCTCCTGGGACCTCATATGGCCCAGGGAGGAAGCCTGAGAATGGGGATGCCAGGGAGGCTCACGGCGGCACCCACAGGGAAGGTGAGCCAAAGGCCCCTGCACCCCAGGATACCACAGCTGCGGCCCCCGGTGATGTCCCCAGCATTTGCAGAAGTCCGGTAACGGCTTCCTTTGCCAGCCGGCAGGCGCACGGGAAGGAAGCGTGAAGAGACGTCCAGAAACATAGTTCATCGCCCGAGAGCACGCCCGTTTGCTCCCAACCGCAGGGAAGGCGAGGATGGCGCACTGCTCGGCTCTGCTGCTTGGGCCAAGCGGGCGTGTGTGTTGGGGTGAAGCAGGGTCTCCCGGAGACTTGGGAACGGGGAAGGTCACTTTCCGAGAGTTAAACTATGAAATTAGCTCCGAGCAAAGCCGAATGATACACTGTCGCCCCAGCGACACAGACGGACCCTCCGTCAGCCAGACCAACCGTGACCCAATTACAAGCACCAAGAGCACGTCTAGAGACAATGCGTGTGTCGCGGGTGGCCAGCCCCGGAATGCGAGAGGGGGACCTGTCGTGGCCCGTTTCTAGGGACGAGGAATGAACACAAAGAGACGCACACATACAAAGACGGTACAAGACTGCAGTGTCTTCCTGCTGCAGCATCTTTATTTTTAACACAGCCTGTTTGGCAACTGTCCCACCGCAATTTCTTTGTTCCCACACTGTCCCGACTCAACACGTCCCGTTCCTTGTTGTTTTGTCTCCGGCGAGCAGGTGTTTGCATCTGAACTCTCTAGCCCCTCCTGTTCGCACGGCCAGGGCGCCCTGGCTCGCGTGCAAGCCCACAGGCATGTTCTCAGAAACAAGGAACCGTTCCCAGACAAAGTGTCCTGTACAGGACCAACAGCAGAGACGGACCGTGACCGCCAGAGCAGTGTCCAGGGGAAATGGCGGCCCCGTTTCCATTAATTAAAAAGAAGAAATGCTTGACCCAGGGGTTCTGGAGGAAGGCAGGGCCACCCTGGGGATAAGCGCTGCCCAGGACCACCACTTCCCAACGCGCGAGTCACTGGAATCCTCACTGACCCCTTGCCATGTGTGCCCACTGTGACCCCTTCCGAAACCAGGCCACGGCACTGGCCTGGAGAGAGGTGCTGGTGACCCTCGGGGGCGTGTCATCGGGCCTCCGTCCCTGAGGGCTTTGGAGGGTTGAGTTGGCTTCCCCAAGTCCTGTGTGCTCTGAGACGCTGACCGGGGGGGACGGTGGGCCTGGCGGCTGAGGGTTGACCAGGGACTGTTGTGAACCCCCCAAGGGAACAACCACCTTATGGATTCAGCCTCTTTACTCAGTGTTTGCCTGCACTTTCCTCTAGAAAATTCTACCCAAAACAGGTGCTTGGTGTTGAATGGACAGAGGGACAGACAGCTAAATGGAAGTGTCACTGCAAGGTGGTGGCCCACGGCCTGGGAGCAGCCCCCCAGAGGTGCCACAGCCGCCCCAGCCCACTGCTGCCACCCCCCTGGCCAAGGCGGAGGACGCCAAGGAGCCTGTGCCCTGGCTGCCCGCTCCGAGTGCAGACTCCCAGTCGGGGCAGGGCCGGGGGCAGGGACACAAAATGTTCTCTCTCAGAGGCCAAGTGGTGGCCACGCGGAGCTGCCACGCGGAGTGCAGCACGTGTGCCGTCGGCAGGGTCCAGGCGTGTGTCTTGGATGTCAAGCTGAACGCAAAGCAGATGGCGGGGTGGCCGGGCAGAGTCAAGCCCCCTCCCCAGCAGCTGCGGTGGCCCACCCAGCACTGCCCCGCCCGCCAGCGGCCCGCTGGTCCCGGGAATCGCGAATGTGGCGCGAGAGGCTTTCTTGCCGCAGTTGTTCCCAGCCCCCAGCCCCCGTGTGTCTTGTCCCCAAGCGCCCTGCAAAGGCCAGAGCGCTGCGGGGCTTTCATTCCTCAAATAGGAGCCGACGGACCCGTGGTCCTTTGGGACTCATCAAAGGCAGGGTTTGGCATTTTGTCAGTTTCACTTTCAGAAATTCTCTACAATTAAGAAGATAATTTATTAAAGATGGTCTTTCCTCTGTGGTGTGTGTTGCACAGGCTGCTTAGAAGCGCTGTGAAAAAGGAGAGAGCCCCAAATTGAATGACCTTTGTCATTTCCCCGCTGATACGCGGCTGCATACGGCGGCAGGAGCCGTGGCAGTCGGAGGAGGCCTGCGCGAGCTTACGGCTGAGCAGTTGAGGAAAAAGGGCCCGGCGCCGTGGCTCACGCCTATAATCCTAGCTCTCCGCGAGGCCGAGGCGGGCGGATCATTTGAGCTCAGGAGTTCGAGACCAGCCTGAGCAAGAGCGAGAGCCGCCTCTACTGAAAAAAAGAAAAATAGAAAGAAATTATCTGGACAACTAAAAATATATATACAGAAAAAATTAGCC
>NW_012150130.1:680328-681460 GCF_000956105.1 Propithecus coquereli | reverse complement strand
GGGTAGGCTGAGGCTGGACACAGGGCAGGCTTCA
Source organism: Propithecus coquereli (assembly GCF_000956105.1). NCBI lineage: Eukaryota > Metazoa > Chordata > Mammalia > Primates > Indriidae > Propithecus > Propithecus coquereli. The sequence goes on along the minus strand of NW_012150130.1, from coordinate 681,426 downwards.
TGCACACCATGCATGTCGTACTTCAGTGACTAGTTGAGAAACCACCTCTAGGTTACTAAGGCCAAAGAAGGTGGTTTACCAGAAGAATCCAGGCAGCTCACAGGTGAAGAGAAAGGGCTGAATGAACGTTCCCAGCTCAGAGGAAGGCAGAAGCCAGGGCAACCTGGGGACGACAAGAACTGTACTTTTAGGGCAGAAATCTTTCTTTTTTCTTTTTTGCACGCTCCCCTCCCTCCTAGGGCACAAATCTTCTCCAGGTGTTCTTATGCCGGGTGGTTGGGATCCCATGGTACCACACTCACCGTGCGATCTTGGACAAGTCTCTCAACCTCTCTGCGGCGGATTTATTCTGGGTACTGGGGGTCACAAAGCCTCCCCCATCTCCCCATGCCCATTGTGAGTATGGCCCAGATGCCAGCTCAGTCATGCTGAAATTTAAATGAAATTGGCAGGGACCCCAGATCCCTTGTCAATAGAAATCCAATATCCTCCCTCAAGGTTTCCCTGAATCCTCAGGATGGGTGCACTCAGAGGTACCTCTTGCCCCTGCGGGTGCCTCATCTCTATAGCCGTTGTTGTCTCTGCTCAGCGCTGACCCCAACGAGCAACCCCGCACCCCCCAACCATTTTCCCTGAATAAAAAGTCCTTCCCACAAGACATTTACATTAGGCATGCGACTTGAAACAAGCTATTTAACATCACTTCTCTGAAAAATGGAGGATTAAATAATTTTGTACGGTGCGTGTGTGTGCATTGGAGAGAAAACGTAAGACGGTGCCTACTACGGAGTAAGAGCTGTGTAGGGGTTACTCATTCCTGTTGAGAAATCCGGCCGGGCGGGGTGGCTCACGCCTGTAATCCCAGCACTCTGGGAGGCCGAGGCCGGAGGATTGTTTGAGCTCAGGAGTTTGAGACCAGCCTGAGCAACAGCGAGACCCCGTCTCTACTAAACAAATAGAAAGAAATGATCAGGACAACTAAAAATATATAGAAAAAATCGGCCGGGCTTGGTGGCCCATGCCTGTAGTCCCAGCTACTTGGGAGGCTGAGGCAGGAGGATCACTTGAGCCCAGGAGTTTCAGGTTGCTGTGAGCTAG
>NW_012150130.1:677518-680278 GCF_000956105.1 Propithecus coquereli | reverse complement strand
GCCTCCCAGAGTGCTAGGATTACAGGCGTGAGGCACCGCGCCAGGCCACACATACTCTTTTAATAAACCCCCTCCCACAAAAACGCATGACTGCAAGACAAGCCCCGTCCCCCAGCCTCTAGAGCTGGACTGCTCGCCTCGCCAGGCATCTGCTGGGCTCTGTCTTCACTTCCCCTCTCCCTGCTGTGCCTGGCCCAAGGCCCGCACCCAGGCGCTCGCCGAGTTCTCGCTGGCCATTGGAACCAGAGGCCAGCAGTGGGGACAGGCCCAAAGAGCCTCATGCTCTGGGGAAGGAGTCCCTGTCCTCACTGGGGAGGGCTCCACCTCGCCCCTTTTCAGCCGTAGTGAGTAGGCGGGGTGAGGCAGGGGATGAGTTCCTCAGGACAGTGCCCGACTGAGAGCCACAAGCCACAGGCCACCCTCTTCTGGTGCTGTTTGTGGCCGAGTGACAACAGCAGGTGGGGATGTTTTAGAAGATTCCCTGTTGTTTGTTTTAGTAAACAGCGTAAAGAGGTCTCCGAAAGGCTCTGGGCATTGGCTGGTCACTCTCCAGTCAGGAGGGGCACACAGCCTGCTAGCTGTTCCCACCCCGGAGTTCTCGGCGTGTGCCTTGTGACACCACAGCCAGAGCAAAGCCTGGCACCCCGGCACCAAATGGCAGAAGGTCAAACCGCTCAATCCATGCTTACCTTCGTGATGTTCTAGACTCTTCTCACTACCCCTTCGTTGTTCCTGGGGCCGCCCTGGGGGTAGAAGGAACTGGGCCTTTGGAGCTCAGAGACCACGGCTCAGGTCCAGACCAAGGCTGCTGGGTACAGCTGTGCGCCTTGTGTCCCCAAACACCTGGCGACCAGGGTTCAGATGCCAGCTGTGCATCTGCAGGGCTGAGTTCACCCTGAGGGGCCAGGTGGGCCAGTGGGGCCCACTCAAGGCCCTGCCATGACTCATCTGTGTCAGCGCGGGCAAGTCTACCAGCCTTGGCTTTCCCACCCTACAATGTGAGTCGTGGAGACGCTTGCTGCAGCCGCCCCCAGGTGTGCATGTGGCCAGCGACACGGCGACCTGGCGCACCCGGTGACCCGCGCAGGCTCTGAGCGCGGGGCCGGGCCGCTCCGAGGCTCTCCGTGGACGCGTTGCCTCCTTGCGGGCCGCAGCCCCCGGCCCTGGCGCCCCGTCCCGGCCCCGGCGCCCCGTCCCGGCCCCGGCCATCTCTGGACCCTTCCCCTGTTGTGTCTGTGCCTCCCTCGTCCTCGCGTTTCTCCCGCTAGGCCTCTTCCCAGATTGCTGTTAGATTTTCTTCACTGATTTTTTTTTAAATTACTGCATAGATAATCAATGGTCCTTGTTTTTAAAAGAAAAATCAAAGAGGTCTTCGAGTTAGAAGACGAAAAGGAGAGGTTTCCTGTCCCCATCAGCCACACCCTTCTGGTGGCAGCCAGGGCTCCCTGCCCTCCGTCGCAGCCCTGCGCCCAGAAGCCGGGCTCTCTCCCAGCAGCCGGGACCCCCGAGCGCCCGGCCACCCCCCGCAACCTGCTCGCGCCCCTGTCGAGCCCTGGCCGCCCGCCTGGACCGGGCTGTTTCAGGGAGGGGGCGCGTTCGCACCCACAGCCCGCGGCAGATGACTTCCGCCCTGCCTCGGCCGGCCTGGGCAGCGAGGTAGCTCCGCAACCCCTCGCGCGCCCCTCGTGGCGCGGCGGAGCGGCTCCCGCAGAGAGCCTTCATTTCCTGGCCAGCGGATTGAGGCGATATTGGTGGCTGTGAGTCATCAATGAGGCAGCGCATGCAGACAGGGTGTCCGGTAGCTCGACGTCCTCGACAGATATTATTAGCTTTTATTGTTGTTGCCATCGTTGTTGACGGAAGGATTTGTTCCAGCCAAGTGGAGACTGAGTTTCCCGCTGGGAGGCTGCGGCTGGAGCAGGGCCTTAGCTGTGGTGCCGCCGGAGCCCCTGATCCCCCCGGTCACTCACTGGCTGCTGCGTGAGCCGAGGCTCTGAGCACAGCACGCAGGGACGAGCCCCAGGCGGCCAGGGGACAGCTGTCCGCCCAGCTGCACATACCTCTCCGGGCCTCAGTTTCTTTGTCCGTCAGATGGGAGAATAATCCAGACTTGCTTTCCTCGTCCACAGCTGTGAGGAACAAGCAAGAAAACGTGAGTAGTAGGAAACACTGTAACGTCTCATTAGCAGTTTATTGTTGTCATTAATTATCATCTCCAGAAAAGCGCTGGGATTACCAGCCTGTTTCCTCACGGCTCTCTAATGGCCACTGCAGTGGCAGAAGCCAAGCAGACTTAACTTGCTAATGCCGGCTACGAAATCATGTGAGACCGGATCTGCTAATGGTCTCTCTGGTGGCTGCTGGCGCTGATTAGTTTCGCAGGTACCTTGGCTGGGGGGCAGGGGACGGGAGGGGCCTGGGTGTGCCCTGTGCCTCCTGCACGCCCGGACCCACCTGCCCGCACACACCCCTGGACAAGGGCCGCCTGGCTGTGATCCCCAGTCCTGACAGGCATCGAGGTGGCCGAAGCGACGGTGCGGTCATTCAAGGTGGTGGTCGGGGTTTTGCTTGTTTGAATAGAGTCAGATAGCTGGTCTTAGAAGGAAAAGGCCGCTATTGAGCTGAACGTGAGCCTGCAAACGACTTCTCTTTCTCTCTCTGCTCTATTTCTGACAGCTATTTATAGCTTAGAGCCCTGTCATTGCAAGCCAGGGCCGTTTTCCTCCTGCCCCACCCTCTGCTCCCGCCCTAGCTCCTTGA
>NW_012150130.1:674867-675133 GCF_000956105.1 Propithecus coquereli | reverse complement strand
CCCCGCCCCGCGCGGCCCCCGCGACCCTCCCGTCTCCCGCCCGGGCTCTGACGCCGGCGCCGCCTGGGATCCCGCCCGCCGCGCAGCGCGCGTGCGCCACGGGCGTCTTCTCGGGAGTGAAACTGCTGTTTCATGTGCTACTCGTGTGCTCGTTTTTAACAGACCAACTTGTGCTCTTCCCGCCTTTTCTCTCAAATCACATTCTGCGGGGAAGCGACGCCACGTGGCTTGTTCCAGGTCACGCGCCTGTCAGTGGCGGGGCTGGG
>NW_012150130.1:670329-674817 GCF_000956105.1 Propithecus coquereli | reverse complement strand
AAAAAAAAAAAAAAAGAAAGAAATTGAACTTTTGTCATCTTGCCCAACACTGCCCACCCCAGGTCCTCTCTTCTCTACTCTGCCCCCACCTCCACCCAAAATGTCGTTGCATTCCTTTTTTTTTTTTTTTTTTTGACAAGGTTTTGCTCTTTTGCATGGCTAGAGTGCTGTGGCATGATCCCAGTTCACTGCAACCTCAAACTCCTGGGCTCAAGATATCCTCGTGCCTCTGCCTCCCAAGTAGCTGGGACTACAGGCACTCACCATCATGCCCAGAAACTTTTTAAAAATTATCTTTTGTAGAGACAGGGTCTCACTACATTGCCCAGGCTTGTCTTGAACTGCTGGCCTCAAGTGATCCTCCAGCCTCAGCCCCCCAAAGTGCTGGGATTACAGGCGTGAGCCACCATGCCCGGCCTCTTCTTACATTCCTTATGTTGAGCAATTGGTCTCTTTGCTTCATTGTCACCGTCCAGACCAGGATATCACCCTCCACCCCCAAACCGATTTATGAAGAATTTCCTAAAGTTCATGTTCTCCTTTGAAGTGCCGGACATTAAAATAATGATGTTTCCACACTCAATGCATGGAGGTCAGATCAGTGTGAAAGTGCTTTGAAAACCACAAAGCGCAGCCCATGGCGAAGGGTGGTTGAACCGTTCCTCCTCCTCTCCCGCTGCAGGCGAGGCTTCCTGGACGGCATCGGGGCTCTCTGCTTGCCTTACAAACCTCCCTGTCCCCGAGCGCTGCTTGCCTTGTGAAAAGCACAGGATCTTAGGGATTCTTCCCGAACAATCCTGGCCAGGCTCCAAAGGAAGCCAGGCCCGTGATCTTGAGTGAGACAGATCCCTCCCACCCATCCCTCTCTCCTTTCTAAACAGGAAACAATCCACGCACAGAAAGACGTCATTAATTTTACGCCCAGCCGAAGACGCAGACCGTGACCAGCTCCCACGAGCTTCCCTTCCAGTCACTGCCGGAGGCGGCGTCTCCCGCGGCGCCCGCTGCGCCCGCGCCTCCGCCCCGCCCCGCGCGGCCCCCGCGACCCTCCCGTCTCCCGCCCGGGCTCTGACGCCGGCGCCGCCTGGGATCCCGCCCGCCGCGCAGCGCGCGTGCTCCACGGGCGTCTTCTCGGGAGTGAAACTGCTGTTTCATGCGCTACTCGTGTGCTCGTTTTTAACAAACCAACTTGTGCTCTTCCCGCCTTTTCTCTCAAATCACATTCTGCGGGGAAGCGACGCCACGTGGCTAGTTCCAGGTCACGCGCCTGTCAGTGGCGGGGCTGGGATTGGGGCCTACAGGGCCGCGCAGAGCCTGAGCTCCTAACCACTGGGCCACACGCCCCCTGTGCTTCTGAGAGCAGAGTCTAACATGCCAAGAGAAAGCTGCGTGCAGTGGAAACCTCGCGAAAAGGAACCCGAGCTTACGGGAGCACAGCATTTCACACCGGGCGGCAGGCATGCCTGCTTTTGCTCCGGGAACAAACACTGTCACTTGCTTCCGAGGCTGTTTGCTATGCACACACCGTAGAAAAATCATCTGGAGCGAAGGCAGGCAGCGCCTCGGCTCACGAGCTGCACAAAAATGCCAGAGGCCCGCGGAGGACGGACTTCCAGCAGCTGCTCTGGCCTGCAGACGTTGGGCCCCGGCCACTTCCAGCATCTGCTGCTCCCGTCACCAGCGGAGGAGCCAGAGCACCTGGAAGGCTGGCCCGGAAGGGAGACCGTTGTGCCGCCTGGAGGCAGCCCAGGAGCAGCTGTGAGGCCGGTCTGTGCCGGCCGCTGGCCTCCGGCAAGACAGTGGGCTCTGAGGGTACCAGCGGCTGCCACTCTGGGAGTCACACCCCGCCTCCAGGGAACACCCCCATTCTCTCCTCTGCTCTCTGCCTCCTCCTCAGACGTTCTCCGCCTCTCCTATACCTTCTCTTTCTCCCTTTATTTTATTCTCTTCATTGCTTCCTCTTTCCTTCTTGCTTTCTGTGCATTCCCTTACTGTTTTTCCCTTTCTTCCTCTCTTGATGATTTTATCTCTGGGGCTGTAGGCAAACTCTAAAAAAAAAAAAATTAAACAAATACAAGCCACACGTGAGAAAAGAAGAAAGTGAGGCTCCCCCACAATCCCCCACCCAGAGATGACCACGGTGGATATTTTGGTCCTCAGACCCCAGTGTTTTCTCTCATTTATCCGCATAGATCAACATCCCACCACCAAACCGGGATCTGCGCAGCCAGACTCACGCTTGCAGAGAAGGGACGGCAACCTTCTTCCCCTTGAGAAAGGAACAAGAGAGGACCTGGGCCACCGCTGGCTGCTCAGGACCCCGACCTTCCAGGACACCAGACGATGCTGAGTCCCCTCTCCTAGCCCTGCCAGCACGTCAGGTTTAGGGCGAGTGCAGGAGGAAGCTTAGCTGTGCGGGTCCTCGCGGTGGTGACGGGCAGAGGCCACATCTGCTGCCCTCAGCCCCAGGCAGGCTTCTAGGAGGCAGCGAGGCCGCCGTGCACACAGAGGAGCCTCGGGGGCTGCGGAGGCCAGACCGCGGTGCGCACGCGTGCAGGGCGTGTCTGTGCACGAGTGCGCCCACACAGACTTTTGGCTCCAGTCCTGACAGCCACTGGGAGACGTGGGGGGTCCTGCCACAGCCACACAGGCCATCTGTCTTTTGACTCAAATCTAGATGGTTCCCACTCTCGGAGGTGCCTTAACCCTCGACCCCACCCCAGGTTGAGCTGGGAGGGCAGCCTGGCTGGATGCCCTGGGAAGGACCCATGGGGTCGGTGGGGGACATGTAGGTGGTTTATAAATTTTCACTGTTACAAACAACGCATTTCCAAGGTTTTCAAAGTGCCCGGCTTGTTACAGGAAATTCAGACAATAGCCAAGGGCACAGAATTACGTCGGAAGTTCTCCTTCGACCCGCCCCACTCCAATTCCGCTCCCCACAGAGGTGACCACTGAAAATTGGTTAGCATCTTCTCAGAGTTATTCTTGCACAGACAAAAATACGAGCCCATATAAACACACAGAAACTTCCTTTTCTCCATCACTTACTCGACAAGCTCCCAAGGGCCTTTCACGGTGTCAGTGCATACAGAGCCGCCTTTCCGGTGAGGGGGACCGCTCGGAGGGGAGGGCCGCGGCAGCGCAAGATGCCGGGCAGGGGAGAACCTGTTCAGCCTTTCTGCAAACATTCGAGGACACCGACCATGCGGGACAGGATCTGGAGTCAGAGAGCCCACCCCACACGCCCAGCTGGGTGACCTTGAAGAGGTCACGTGCCTCCCTGGGTACCCACCTCGCCATGCTGCTGTGGGGATTCAGCGATAATCCTCGGGGAAGGCTCGCCGGAGCACCCGGCACAGAGAGGGCCCTAAATTGCGGAAGCCATGACTGTCATCTCCAAAGCGCACGGGCCACGAGGACGGCCGCGTGGCCTTTCGCGGTCTGGATGCGACGAGCTTTTTCGCCCTGCTGGAGAACGGGTCGCTTGTTTCCAGTTTTCACAGTTCACTCATTCATTCAACAAACAAGATCACTTCCTCCTGCTATGCTTTTCAAATCACGACATCGGAAGCATTTGTTTGGAAAGAGGCTGTGCTGAACCCCTCACTATTAAGTCACCTTGGGCAGCACTTGGTGTCTCTGAACCTTGCTTCCTGTCTCTAAAGGGAAGGAAGCGCGGTGGCTCACGCCCATAGTCCCAGCACCCGGGAGGCCCAGGTGGGAGGATCCCTTGAGCCCAGGAGTCTGAGGTTGCTGTGAGCTGCAATGACGCCACTGCACCCTACCCAGGGCAACAGAGCAAGGCTCTGTCCCGATTAAAAAAAAGAAGAAAATGAATGCCCAGGGTCTCTAGAATGTGTGACAAGGGAAGAAGAGGAAAGAAGAAAGGCAGGCCACACCCAGAGTGTGTTCTTTTGTCTTCCCACCCCCTTCCTTCGTTTCTTTCTTTTATTCAAGACACGTTCTCTCCCCTGATTTTTTAAGGGGAGGAAAGAGAGTGACACTGGCAACAGCGCCTCGTTTCGCACACACTGGACAGTTTACAAAGTGCTGTCACATGATCACATCAGTTCTCCCATTTGACCCCTGGCGGAAAGTGCACTCCCATTTTACAGATGCAAAAACTAAGGCTCAAAAGGAGCCATGCAGTCTCTGCAAAGTCACGCGGTACCTGTGAAATCTGTGGTGCCACCCTCACATCCACCGGCCCTCTTTCCCTCCCACCGTCCCTCACCCCGGATTTGCTCTGGACCAACCATCGGCGGTGCCCTGAGTGTCCGGAAGGGAGGGCTCCAAGTGCGCCCTTCCCAGGGGCCACCGATCCTCTTTTACAAGCAGTATTTTATCCAGTGTCCCTCGTGTGCTGAGCGTCGGGCCTTGCGTGGGGCGCCGGCGCCGCGCCCCACCCACAGGACGCGGTTCCGGCTCCCGGCTCCGAGAGGCGAGACGCGGCCGCCCGCCAGGAGGCGCCCGCGGTTGTCTCCC